>NC_066627.1:30702757-31005973 GCF_025201925.1 Gopherus flavomarginatus | reverse complement strand
GCAAACTGCACATTAGAACTCTACCGGCCAGATACACATTTGCAAATAAAGAAAACCAATTAAAAAGACTAAACTGCCTTTCTACTTGCACTTACTACTTGAATAGAAAATTAGAGCCTGTAGTACGTCCGGTCACTCTCAGATCCCAGAGAGAACACAGCAAAACCCAAAAACACAAACAAAGGCTTCCCTCCACGAGATTTGAAAGTATCTTGTTTCCTGATTGGTCCTCTGGTCAGGTGTCCGGTTTACTGTTTGTTAACTCTTTACAGGTAAAAGAGACATTAACCCTTAACTATCTGTTTATGACAGATGCAGTGAAGCTGTAGGTTTGGGCCTGGGAGGCTAAAAGGAGAGGTGTCTGCAAGAGTCCCACTGAATGAAGTTGTCCCCAGTATGAGCAAATTTGAGAGCTGGTGTGCAAGAGAGCCCCCAGCAGAGTTGATGATGTTGTGTGTTGACAGAACTTCAATTACTTAATGAAGGAAATTATGATGCTGGGAGAGTAGCTTAGAAGAGGAAATCTCTCTCATTTGGATGCATTTCACTTATTTATTTATTTTTTGTTTAGTGAAAGATGGAAATAAAAATGGAAGACAACGTAACATTTAATAATGTTATTGCTAGGAACTAAAATGGGGGAAATACTTGGAATTAATTAAAACAAAAGCATACAAATGATTAAAAATAAGAGAAAGAAATAGCAATAGTCAGGCAGAAAACAAAGCAATCCATTTATTCCCAGCACCGGAAGAGCCAATCAGTGTTAAGAAGAGGGGTGGGGTGTAGTGATTACAGCAGTGGAGTAGGATTCAGGTTCTCCTCTCCTCGCATAATGCAACGCATTCTATCACCCTGAACAGGTCAGTCCACCTCTTTGTGCTTGTTTATTCATTTATAAAATGTGGCTAGTAGACCCCTGCATCACTATTGTCTGTGTAATGCCTCGAGACCATTCTATGGAAAATGTTCTGTAAGTGAAAATTATTGCTATAATATATATATATATATATATATATATATGAATTGCTATAATATTATATAATATAAGAAGTCACTCCCTGGTTAAAGTTTAAGTTATATTCCCATTATAAGCCCTCCCCCTCCAACTTCCCCAAAGAGAATCCCTTGAAATTTCACATGCCATATCTTATCCCCGGGTAGATGGTGTGATGTTTGTAACCTGACATCATTCTTTCGATCTCTGATGTGTGTGGGGATTCATCAGAGTAATCGGTCTGAAATGGCTCTCTTCTTTTCATGAAGTTGGATTAGTCCTCCTAATTAAGTCAAATGTTATTTTTCTCATTTACCTTCAGACTCCTCTTAAGTAACATCAAATCCAGGGTTCCTAGGACTTCTCAGGTCAGGGCATCACACACTATTATTCCAAATATACTTTACAATCATTGCAGTAAATATATCTGTATACCATTTAAAACATCAAATTTGTGGTCAGTCTCTGAACTGTTTTCTTACTGTCATCTTTGGGAAGTGCTGGTGAGGTTTCCGGTTTGCTGACACTGCATTCCAAATTTTCAAAGGGCCTTGCCTTTGTGTGCAACTAAAATTTGCATGAGTATTGGTTTGTGTTCAAGGCGGGGAGTTGGGTACAGGGTAGCAGATTTTGAAGTAAAAATGCCAAATTGCTTGTGTAAATGCAGGATCTGCTCATGCGGGAAAAAAAGAGAGGTCATTTGAAAATTTGATTGTGCTTGCTTATAAAGGACTAGTGACTCAAACTGAGAGGATCCTGCAGTCTGATAGGTAAAAAGTAGTCTGTGGCTCACATGTTTTTCCAGCTCAGCTGCTGCAGCTGGGCTCAAGTTGCTAAAATGAGTTTTAAAAAAAAAAGAGTTGTTGTCAAAAGCCACAGAACATGGTTTATGTCGGTGGACAAACCTCAAAGTTTGGAGGTTTCCAGTTTTCCCCAAACATTTGACTTTATCCAAACTATCAAAATGCCGCAAAATTCAACTGGTAATCTCAAGAGAACAAGCGGTTTCACAAGATTTCTGATGTTTCCTGATTCAGTTTGGGCCAGAAATGCTGGAAGAACTGTCTTTCATGAGATATTTTTGCACTTTCAGATACTAGTAGTGGTGGTGGTGGCAGGGTTTTTTATGACTGTGCCTACAGGCCTACAGTTTAACTTTACTGGTATAACTGGAATATTTTCCTGTGTCAACAAATCCTCAGTAAGAATTTGACCCACGTGTCTGTCTGTCTGAATGAATAGTTCCTAGTTGTCTCTTTGAAAACCACTTTACATGTTCACAGAAGTGGGAAAATTTAGTTGACGCTATTAAGTATCTCCCTTCTTCATTAATGGTCAGTATGTTTTTCAAAAGGCCCTGAAGAGTTTTTTTATAACTTGCCCTCTTCCCCGTTTCCCCCTCCCCTCCTGCCCCGCAAACAATTTGAACATTTGCAAGGTATATCAGTGAATTCTAAATACTTCAGATGGTGGTACTTCTGTCTGTTCAAATACAGCCTTGGTGCCTTATTGCCTGATGGAATACATGCATATCACCTGATATTTATTTTTACTTGACAATTACAAATCAAATGGCCTAATTCAGCCTAGAGTAATATTTAGGACACAGTCCCACTTTGCCACCTTTGGTTCTAATTTAAGGTATTCTACTGCAATATTCTTAAACACTTCAGGAACACTCTTGTAAGTTTAAGTCTAACCCTTTACTTGCTCCCTCATTCACTCCCCTTGCATGGTCACCCCTCTAAATATATCATGGGCTAGATCCTCTGAGATACTGAACTTGTTCTTGATGCAGCTGATGAGGGAGTTGGCTCTGTTACCTCTTCATTCCTCTGATTCTGAAGCCCCTGAGGATCTTTCAATTAACCAGAGCACATACTGCCTCCTCCTGTCTGGCACATCCATTACACCAAAAGAGTGGGGGCAGAGTGGCATAAAGATGACCTGGGAGAATCCCCAGTTGCGTTTTTGTGAGAAGATTTTGTACTGTCGCATCACTAACAGGACTTAAGATTTAGATCTATATCCAGATTCAAGCTTTTCCGAATAGGGACTGTCATTCTGTTTCTATTGTAAAACATTTACCCATCAACCTATCAGAAAAGAACATGGTACACATCACAGTGCATAGAAGATTGTAAACTCCTTGGGGGCAGGAATCATCTCTTGGTTGTGTGTTTGTACAGTGGGGTCCTGATACATGACTGGGGCTCCTAGAGGCTACTGTAATTTTCTATTAAATAATAAAAATAAATAATGGGAAAAAGGCAATAATGGAAAATTGCATTTAAGAAGATCTATGCATGTTACTTTGTGCTTGCCATGTAGTTTTGCTTTAGGTGCATGCTCATCACCCAGAAAAACCAAGCAAAACCAAAGTTTTCCAGGCAGACGCACAGTGTGCTATCCTGTCAACGTGTGTGCTGTTGCCAATTACTAAATGAATAACAATATCCTGAATGCCAGATGCCTTCATTAAAAGGTGTGTTTGGGAATATTCTGGGATTCTGCTCCCTCTGCAGTTCTTGAATAGACTCCAGCCTCCTGTTAGTGAGCAGCGGGGAGCTACGGTTTTAATAACAAATTGTGACTAGTTGCTACTGGCTGCAAAGCAGCTCTCGCTGAAGTACACAGACCCTTGAGGTTGTGGGAGAGCATATGAGTGTTTAGTTTAATAGACAGCCTTTCGCGTGAAAGGCATCACAGTATAATCAGAATCTTTGCCTTTGGTGATATTACCCTAGGCTGCAAACTAGGAATAGGATTTTTGACTTTGGGCAAACCCAACAGGTCTCAACAAAATACATCAGCATTAAAAAGGCGGGGAGAGTAGGCAGCTATAATCAAATTTGATTTTAAAGTGGGGTGATATGGAGCCACTCTTCAAAGATAAGCTTCTTATTAGCATAGAGGGCTTGATGCTTGAGTTGAAGCAGTGGCAAAGCTCCTATTGATTTTAAGGATGCAGGATCAGAGCCATAACTGACAGCCACGTATACTTAGATATCGTCAGTGCAGATTATCATTTATTATTTAGAAGGGAAGATTTTTTTAATGCACCAAGAACAGTTAGGTGCCCAACTCCCATTGAAAGTCAATGGGAGTGAAGTGCCTAAATCCATTTGTCTGTTGAAAATCTCCCACAATGTTCACAGCACAGCCAATGGATTTTGACTCGTTTATTATAGTATCTGTAAGATTTATTTCTGCAGAATTTGTTCTGATTGCCAAGGCTTAAGTGCCAGAAAAGCAAATTCTCTATTCAGTTCAACTGGGCACTCCAATGTATTTTGTTTGCATTAGCTTCACTCTGTTGCATTAGTAATGTCCCATCATGTCATATTAGTAGTCTGCTTCGCTAATACAGGAAAAGTTGTTCAGGCAGTACTGAAGTCTCCTTATATTAGCAGTTGTTTTCCATTGTATTTCATTACGGAGAGATGCATTGAACCTTGTGGGGGAATTTCTTTGATACCTGGGGCTGGATTAATCCAAGGGGATAATAGGGAGATGTTTTGGGTTCATTTGAATTGAACAGAAAAAATGAAGTTCCCTTTACTACTTTATCTCTTTCCAAATGTGAATGAATAGATCTAGTGGTGATTATACACCCTGATTTTCAGAGGAGCTCTGTTGGGCTGGTGGAGATTTTTCAGATTCAGAAACTTCAGCAGTTTGGGTTTTTTTGTTAAATTTCAAATCTTCAACAAAAAATATTCACCAAAAAGTTCACTTCTTTTCTGCTTACTGCTTTCTCAACCAGCTCTACTGCTGACAACTGTAGCTTTCATTAATTTCAATGGCAGGATTAATTTTGATATTTATAGGAAAATGGCTTCTGGATAGACATGAGGACAAATCAGTATAGACACTGATTTAAACTACATCCCTGCATTGCCTGTGGTGTACCTCATCCAGTGCACTAAATGCCCCAATAACTGTGTGGGTGAAACCAGACAATTGCTACACTCTCGAATGAATCACAGAAGAATGATAAACAAGAAAAAGACCATATCCCGCGTGGGCAAACACTTTTCACAAAACCATCACTCCATACCTGACTTCTCAGGCCTTGTCCTCAAAGGAAACCTGCAAAACACCTTCAAAAGACAAGCCTGGGAGCTGAAATTTATAACTTTGCTAGACACTAAAAAATCATGGTCTTAATCAAGACGCTGGATTTATGGCTTATTACAACAATCTGTAACCCACTAACTTCCCCTTTTTTGTCTTACTGCAGGGGTGTTAACAAGCCACTTCATCTTGAATGGTCCTTTTAGAATCGTTAACTTTTTATAGTGAACAATCTGTTCCACCTTGTGTTTAGCTGTGACACTGAGTACTTTCCAAGACCCGAAGAACTCTGTGTAGCTTGAATGCTTGACATTTTACTAACTGAAGTTGGTCCAATAAAATATATTCCCTCACCTATTTTGTCTTCATATAGGGTCTGTGCATTCCCTTTTCAGTGCATGCCTTCTGAAGGCTAATGCATTTGCCAGGTTGCCTTTATTTCCATACAGGCAAGAACAGACGAGAGCTGTTTTCACCGTCATCCTCCTCCCTCTTTCTTGGCCCCAAAATCACCTGAAAAATTTTACAACAGTGGTGCCCAAAGAGTAGCCCAAGCGTTCATCCAAGCCATGCAGAGCCAAAATTCACCAACTGGCTATACTTGCCTTGGATCTGGGTGAGTTCAAAGATGATCAGCTGCAGATAATATTTATTTTATTTCTGGTAAACACAAACAGGAAATGTCTAGTCATTTATCCACAACCTAGTATAGCTGGTTGGATTAGGACAGATGCTCCACTGGTGTAAATCATCATAGCGTAATTGAAACCTTTGGAGCGACATCCATTTACACCAAGGGAGGATCAGGTCCATTGTTTTTTGATAAACTATGTGCATTTCTATACAAACTGAAACAACAAAGTGTTTTCTAATATAAATTTAACCCAGAGCACCATTACTGAGCATGGATTGTCGTTTTATTCCATTCACTAGTGCGGGGCCCTGCTCAGATGATTGTACATTGATAATATGCTCTGTGAAACTCGGTGCATCCTTAGGTTAATGTTTTATGGTTTGGACACTCATTCCGTCTTCTAGTGTAAAATGCACTGCTGAACAATGAACTTCTTGTGAGCAAGGGAGAGTCTCTCTTTTTAAAAAAAATGTTTTAATAAACTAATGGGAGAGAAGAACTCCAGGCACATTCCTGTGTCAGATTTGATGTGTACTGCGAGATTACGTATGCAGACAGAGAAATCTCTCTGACGAGAGAGTGAAACTGTCCCAAATAGGTGCCTACAAAGCTTCAGTGTCACCATGCGAGGCATTCTGCGTTTGTCATAAATCTGAGAGAAAAGCTATTTGAGAGATGTTTTAGATGCCTACATTTGTAACTCTCCTGACTTGTGCTAACACCATAGGCCAAATTTATTTTATTTGTATTGCAGTAGCATGTAGGGATCCTGGTCTGTGACTGGAACTGTGCCAGGTGCTGTACAAACACAAAATAAAAAGATGGTCCATGTCCAAGGAGTGGTCTGCATCCACAATCAAAGTGCACAAAAGACTGGGTACACTAGATGCTGAGCTCTTTTGAAAATCCCACCCCCTCCCATAAATGACTAAATAGGAGCTGATCACCTATGGCAATCTGGCCTCATAAACAAAAGTGTGCAAAGAGGAAGATAAAAATGAGAACAAATACATTTTATAAACAGTAACTGATTTATCTGAGAGAGCTCTTTCTAGATTTTGAGATCTGATGTCTCATGGCCTGCCAAGCTAAAAATACGTGCTGGACTGGCTGGAAGGGTAGATTTCCCAGCTTTTCAGTGGAGCATAGAGTTTGGTTCATGAGATATTGGACCTTAAACCTGTCTCTGGTCCTGGAAAGAATATTGTTCATCCCATAGTGAAGAACAGGATTATATTTGATCAAGGATCCACATCTGGGTGAAAGACACACTTTCTTTTTAAAATGTCGCCTGCACTTTCTGATGTTAAAAGTAGTCCTGGCTGTGCCCATGTCTACACTAAGGGCACTATAGTGGTCCGGGTGACCAGACGTCTTGATATTATTGTGATGGTCCCAATATTAGGGGCTTTGTCTTATATATGCAATTATACCTGCCCTGCCCCGCCCCGGACCAAAAATTCACACTTGCTATCTGGTCACCCTAGGTACAGTTTGTAGCTACGCCGCTGTAACCCCATTAGTGTGGATGCACACTACAGCAGTGGAAGAGGTTTTTCCATTGCTGTAGGAACTCCACTTCCCCAAGCAACAGCAGGTAGGTGGATGGAAGCATTCTGTGCCTAGCTGTGTCTACAGCACGGGTTAGGTCATCATAGCTCTGGTGCTCAGTGGTGTGGCTTTTTCATACCTTGGAGTGCCGCAGCTGTGCTGACTCATGTGTTAAGTGTAAGCTAGCTGGATTGTTATGATGGCAGGTAGTATAATATTGCATAGCATAGATATAAAGGCTTGAGCTTTATTTTTATTTTAAGTCTGGTATAAGAAAACAAACATGGACTTTAAAAGCTAGAAAACAAGACATATAATTTAAAGTAGAGATGGTTGAGAATTTTTTTAGAGCGCTTTCGTTGAAAATGTCAGTTTGTCAAAATTGAAACTTCTGGGGTGGAAGCGTATCGGTTTTGACCAAAACTTTGTTGGGACGGTGCAGGAAGTCTCTGATGCAGAGTTAAGCCGCATTTGAAATCCTTGAACTTTTGGCAAAATGAAATTCTTGTCTGCTGGCCAGCCCTAATTTAAAGGAAACCTTAAGAACAATTTCACAGAATCTATTTCCTAATCAATAAAGTCCTAAATTGTCAATAGCTGAATTTCAAAAGAGTATCAACTAAGAGAACCAGAGGAGACACTCAATCTCAGTACTGCATATAGAAACACCATGCTGCCGACGTTTGTTGTACATCCCTATAACAGGCCCTGATCCTGCATTGCCTGGACTCCTATATCCATCAGGACTCTTGAGGCCCTGCAAGGTCCCAATAACTGTCACAGATGTCCACACAAACATATTACATTGAGAGACTGGGGCCAAAGGGCGGAAGCTTCTCTTCACAGTTTGGTCAGCACACCTCAGTATTTACATTCAATATCATACTTTAGTAGTGGCCCAGTACCAGGGCCGCCCGGGGGCGGGGGAAGTGGGGCAATTTGCCTCAGGCTCCACAGGGGCCCCCACAAGAATGGCTGAGGCTCCCTCCTCGGCCCAGCCCTGGCCTGACCCCACCTCTGCCTCTCTCCCAGAACCTCAGCACATCCAAGAGCATCCCTGGACAACTGCAGTGTGGCTCCAGCTGGGCCTGAGCTCCTCCCTGCTCAGAGCTGTGTGGTAAGGGGGTGGGGCTGCAAGCTCCAGCGAGGCCTGAGCTCCTTCCACTTGGCCTCAGATTGTACACAGGCTGGCTAGCCCCGCTTGCTGCTCATGGCTACACTTCTGTTATTAGCACACTAACTTGATCAAAGCTAGCATGGGTATGTCTCCTGGAATTGAAATTTACACCTTACAGCTCTCGTGTACACATACCCTAAATGTTTAAAGTGGTGACCAATAAATTTTGCTAAGTGCAGAAGAGTTGGCCTTGAAACAAACTCTTCAGGGTCTTAACTCTTTGTGGGCCTCCAAGATAATAGGCAACTCCTGTAAAGTAATATTAATTAACACCAGTGAGGTGCCAGCTTAATATGTTTGTCCTTGTGGAGGAGAAGTAAGGCGAAAACTGGGCTGAGTAGCTTTGCTAGACTGTGTTCTGGATTTGACGGTGTCTCTGTTTGCTAATATCGAAGACTTCAGTGTGATATAGAATTAATATCGTCTCCCATTTCATGTAATGCAAATAAAGTAAATTGCTAACAGTGTGAACATGGGCTGAAGATGGACTCTGTGACATCCATTATCATAGAAGTAAAATCACCTTACTTCATGAAGGAAGGCAGTTTGAAGGCTAAATTTAATGAGCCTGATTCTGATCTTGGGGCAAATCAAGATTAACTCAATTGAAGGCAATAGAAATATTATTGTAAAGCAAGAGTTGAGTCCGATGTATTAATATATCCATCTATGCTTCATGTAAAACCTTAGTACTTACTGATGTATGTTTGCTGTTCATTACTCTGATTTTGACAGTAGGTGCTGTTAGAGAACCACCAGGAGTTTCTAATTTGAGATACAAATTAAAAATAATCCTCTGGTACCTTTACAAGTACCATAAATTGCGTTTTTTGGCACTGGTGTCTTTTGAGCTAAGGAAGGGGGACTCACAGTTCAATTCAGATAGTTAGCAGGGTGCTGACAGTGACATGTTGGTACAAGACTATACTCCTTTGTTTGGTTTTGTTTTAATTAAAGTAGCATTTATTTTTTTAAAGCAGGTCATAAAGCTTTACTCAGACAACACAGAGTTGCATTATAAAAATCATTCCTTATAATAATTATAAACCTCTGCTAAAGCAAAGTGAAATAGAATGAAAGTACTGGCATAAGTTACCTCTCTTTGTGATAGGATCAAAATCACTATTGAATGTTCCAAAACACTGTGTTTTTTGGAATATATTCCTACAGTAAGTCTGGGAATCTTCAGATTCTTGGCTCTCCAAATATGACGAGATACCCTTTAAAAACAGTCTTCTATTTAAGTGAGGATGGCATGGTATGGTATTGCCACCCTTACTTCTACACTGCTGCCTTCACTCTTATTTCTCCACTGCCCTTGGTCAGCAGCTGCCACACTCTGGCCGCCCAGCTCTGAAGGCAGCAACACAGAAGTAAGTGTGGCATGGTATGCTATTGCCACCCTTACTTCTGTGCTGCTGGCTAGGCACCTGGCCAACAGTCATCACTCTCCAGCTGCCCAGCTCTGAAGGCAGCGCATAAGTAAGATTGGCAATAGTGACCCCTTTAAAATAACTTTCTGACACTCCTGCAATTCCCTTTTGGGTCAGGGCCCCCAGTTTGAGAAACATTGGTCTCCCCTATGAAATCTGTATAGTATAGGGTAAAAGTACACAAAAGGCCAGATTTCATGGTCCATGACACATTTTTCATGGCTGTGAATTTGGTGTGGCCCTAGATATATAAACTCTAGAAGTGTGTGTATGGATGCAGGCACTTCCCAGTCAGGGACCCCCAGCACTGCAATTCACTTTTCCCATTGGTTTGGCAAAGCCAGATTGTATTAGCCTTCAAAACACAGTAAAAGCTCTATCTATTTACTCAGGCTTTTCCTGAGAACGCTGCCTAGGGAAGTTGAAACAAGGCTTGGGGATGGAAGAAAGTTTATTTCTTTATTTATATCTGAAATTGTGATGGGTTTTCCCTGTTTTGTGAATGCCCCAGCAATCATGATGGCATTGTTTGAAATTGAAAAACCAAGGAAATCCTTTTCAGGCCAGAGCAATGCAGTGACAACTGTTGCTCATATTATCCTCTTTCAAGCATGTGATTTCTTCACATGGCAAAGGGGGAGAATGCAAATATTAAAAAAACAAAAACAGTCTTTTTAATTCTAAGGAACTGTGAGTAATATATATGAGTTTCTCTGCTTCCATCAAATGGAGGTGCTTATTCTATTCTAGTGTGTGAACTCTTTGTTGGGAGTGGTAGTAGTATCTAGTAGCTGAGGCATGGGACTGGGAGTCAGACCTGGATTGTACTTAGGGTGACCAGACAGCAAATGTGAAAAATTGGGACAGGGGTAGGGGGTAATAGGAGCCTATATAAGAAAAAGATTCAAAATTGGGACTGTCCCTATAAAATCAGGACATCTGGTCACCCTAGTTCTACTCCTGACTGTGCTACTGAGTTTGAACAAGTCACTTCACTTCCCTATGTCCCCTCCCACTCCTTGTCTAAATAGACATGACAGACTATAAGCTCTGTGGTGCAGGAAGTCTCTCTAACAATGTGTATGTACAGATGCTAGCATAATGGAGCCCTGATCTTGGTTGGATCCTGTAGCTGCTGTCCTAGCACAAATAATAATGGGAGAGGAGATTAAAGCATCCCAGGCTCTAGGCCCATTTACTCACCACTCCCTGAAAGTTAATATATTAATTACCATTTGCATCTGCTTTTTAAAGGGAGCTGCATGATGGCTCTGGTGTATATGAGTGCCCAAAAGCCAATGCTTGTCACAGATGTTAGATAATATTTTAATTATCTGTGTTGTTATTACAACTAGCCATTCCAGCAGCTGAAAGAAGGGGCTAGCTATGGCAAAGCACAATAGAGGGCTCCATAAACCATCAGTAAAGGAAATTCCTTTATGAACAAGAAGCTCTCCTCAGAGGCACATTTCCAGTGTAATAAGATGGGATGGAGTTTGGCTGTGTTTCCCGCTAGCCAGAGTTTGTGTAAAATTCCTGTGCATTGCACTGAAAATATACCTGAATAAGAATCATGGCATTTATTATTCATGCAATCTGGACATCTAAAATGAGATTTTCAGGACAATAGTCATGCAAGAATTCATGAGCCATCAGATGCCTAATCAGTGCAGAAACGGCCAATTCTATATCTGACTACTTGTATGTGCAGTTATGACAATTGTATATGAAGTCTCAGTATATGAGCATGATAATTGGGTACACAATTCAATGCACATTTTTGTGCATGTGCATTTGCAGAGAATCTGATTATTCTTTTCCTTAGTATGAACCCAGTTCAATCAATACTTGATCTGGACTCTCCAAATCACAAAAGATCAAAATATTTAATTTTTTAGAGATGGTGTAGAAACCTGATGGATTTTTTTTTTGTAAATTGAAGCTCACCCTATGTTTGTACACAACAAAGACACACTAGTAACTCACAAGTAGAAATTGATCTATAGCTTGGTGCAGAATTCTGATTGCATCATGTAAGATGCATCTTACAAAGCATTTTTTCCAATATCTTTAATGTCTGTAAGATAGCGTGATGAACACTTTGATAACTCATTTGCTTTATACCAGCATGGAAATACTTTTAGTAAGTGCTGGAAATGAGACACCTTTAGTGTTGAAATTAGTAACCAGACCACATTTCCTGTTTGATTTGTGGTTGGAAAGCCCAATGGTAAGCCAAAAAAAAATCAGTGAAGAGTAGAAGATAAGGGAGACTATTCTAATTCAAACCTTCAGCAAACTACAGTGCTTTATTTTTACATTGAAATGTATATTAATAGTACACATTCAGGGCCACCTGCTGATCTTCTTGCACACATTGAGTAGTAACTTACTCCATGAGTAGTCCCATTGATTTCTATGGGCCTGCTTGTAGAGGAAGGTCCCACACAATGCAAACAAAGAGATCAGAATCTGGCCCCTGATTATATTTATTTGCTAAACATGGAGAAAGATCCATTTACAGCCTCAGGCCTTGAGCTTCCAAATTACACATAGGCTTCACTTTACGCACATGAGTAACCCCATTGATTTGAATGGAACTGCTCACATTTGCAAAGATAAGCTTGTGCATAAGAGTTTGCAGGAGCAGGGACTCAGTGAAAACAAATTGCTTTATTAATTGTACCTAACTGTGCTACTGTATTTTTCATACACTCAGTCACACACTCCACTTTCCAGGTCTTAGAACAAAGCTTACGGAGCATTTCTCACTTTTTAAAAAAAAATTTTTAAGGAAGTTCTGGTGAAATACTTCTGTTGAAAATCCAGCTCCATTGCTTTTAGCATTTTAACTGCAAGGCAATTACTCAGCCTGTCAGGCTAATCATCGTAAATATTGCTGTCCGCAGTATTTCTGCAGGTTAATAGTATTTAGGCTGGTCGGTTCAGCTGCAACCAGCGACCTTACAGGAAAGAGTTGCACCCACTAGTGTTGGTTTCCGAAACTATGGCTTAGAGTGACTGTAAAAATGGTCCATTGTTAGTGCATTGATCTCTTCCCCATGACTCCCGAGTCATATTTACTGACACAAGTGCATTTCCCCAACTCTGTCCAGTATACCTGCTGAAGATCAAGCAGTATTCTATGGTGCCTCATGCATCTGCAGTAAAATTATCTGCTAAGCTCCAATTCCAAATATCTCATCTGTTGAGGACGATGGATAAAGGGGGGGGGGGACTTGATTTCCACATACCAGTTTGAAAAATATTATTGTCTTCATTGTTAAGCCAAGCAAACTGGAACTGGAAACCATTGACAGGGAACAAAGAATGCCAGAAAAGAAACACTTTAGCAAATGTCAAAGGTGATCCTCGTGTGGTAAGGGGACACATCCCCAGATCCAATGGATATCGGCCTAGCTTCATGGAAGTCAATGGCGCTATGCTGATTTACAACAGTGGAGTATCCTGGTGCACAGAGGTAAGGATCCTAAATGTGCTGGCTGGCAGGTAGGTTTCTGTCTACCTAGTTATACAGCCCTATCCCCATAGCATCTGACAAGCACCCACATATTTAAAAATATAAATAACAAGAGAAATCACTCCCTTTGTCTTCCTTGTGTGTGTTGTGTAGGTGGCAGCTTGTTCTAAGTGAGAGAGAGAGAAAGCAAGCTCAGAATATTATAAACCTAACAATACTTTGTTATGTAGCCCCTTATCCTAATCTCAAAGCATTTTATGCATGGTAATTACTTTATAGCACTGTGCAATGTGGGAAGTGTCCATATTTTATAGATAGGTAAACCGAGGCACAGCGTGCCCATAACTAGCTCAACTTCAAACAGGGAGTTAATGGTGTAATCAAGAATAGTCTCCAGGAGTCGGCTGCTCTAATCACATATGCCATCCCTCCAATTGGACTATAAAGTATAATAAAAAAAATTGTTTGGAGTCCTCCATTCCTCATTATTAGCTTTTCAGATGTGTTTTGCCTCAAGGGAGTGAGTCAATCAGCTCTGCTGTTGCATCAGTAGGTTTCACTGTTGCTGAAGTAGGTGTCACTTCATGGTGTAGTTGTCTTCATTTTTGTCTGGCTGTGCTTGGGAAGGTCTTGGCTAACATCTTGTTTGACAAATTCTGCACTACCCTCCATAATGACACTCAGGCAAACTTAGGAAAGTATGAACTCTGACCAAAACCACTTTTGTCTCTTGTGGCTCTTTTCTGTGCTATCTTTCCTGTCACTAAGTGGAAGATGCATGATCTAGTGGTTAAAGAACAACAGCGGTGATAACTAGGTCTAGGTTTTTACTCCTAACTCGGCTATTGGTTTGTTGTGCTGGTTGAGAAATGGTTTTTGTTGGGTGGTTTCTCATGAAAAACATCAACAAATTCAGGAAAAAAAAATTGTTTCCATCAACATTTTTCTTCAATCATTTTTGGGTTTTCATCAAAAAACCCCAAACCTGAAAATCTGTTTTTTAGCTTCTAGCATCGAAACCGCAAACTAAATTAGCCCAAATCAAAATATTTTCAGGTTTTTGATAAAAAGTGGAAGAAAAAAACACCTAAAAGAGGCATTACCCACAGAAATTTCTATTTCAATGAAAAATATTTTTTTGGGGGGGGAGAAATGGAAATTTTTCAACCTTCTCTGAACTTCACTCTTCTGTGCCTCAGTTTCTCCATCTGTCGAAAAGGGGTAATACCTACTGCACTAGGTATGGGGAAAGTGTGGGAAATTTAACATTTTAAATCACTTTGATCTTCTTTGATAGAAGAGCTATAATCATGTATAGTATTTACATTATTACTACAGCAATATCTCAGCATGAGATACGTCTGGTCCTGATACAGTAGGTTCAATCTGTGATGCCACAAACACTCCAGATGGTCGGGCCTAGTTACCTCACAATCACTGGATTGTGATATTGTATGACTTACAGCTACACGATGCTTCTGACGATATGTGGAATTCATTGTGTTATTTAGCAGAGTTAAAACAGATAACAGTGAATTAACTCTCTGTTTTCCTTGTGCATTTTCATGCATACATAAGTTAGGCCGCAAAAGCATTGGCTTAAACCTGGGATAATGTGGTGGCCAGGGGCATGTGAACTTCCCTTCCCACACTTCTGCAAGTGCACCCTAATCCTGACCTGCAGGCAATGCTAATGCTACTCCTTTATTGCTCTGCAGCTACTACACACCATTTCTACTCCACTTCCTCCTAGGAGAGCTTTACCGGTATAACTTTCTCCAGAAATCAGTTGCACATCATCTAGTGACCTGGCAAGGAAATAGACCCAAGGTGCATCAGCCTTAGTTTCTAGATGGTGTAAAATAGTCACTATTGATGTCAATGAAGCTTTGTTGATTCACATCAGCTCAGAATCTGGCCTCTATGAATTTTGGACAAATATTAAATATTTGTCTGTGAATGTGGCACGGGCTGTTTATGGGAAGTGCTGCCAGTTTAGTGTCTACTCATATTTTTCCTTTGTGCGGACAGAAGCAAAATGTGCAGTTCCCTTAGGTACTTCTTGTATGCATGCCATGTACTTGTGATATGGGGTCAGTGCTCAGCCAGAGTGACATTTCAAATTATTTCCAGTGAGAAAGGGCTATGGGTTATAGATATGGACACATTTTGCTGCATTAAAGTGCTTGCATTTGATCACATTATCAACTAATTCATGTCACCATTACCATTCTGTGGTCAGAAAGCGTGTTTGTGAAGCCAAGGCCCAAGCATTCAGTTTACGAACAGCAGCTCTGCAGGTGAGCTAGCTCTTTCGCTGACTGAGCCAGCAAAAGTATGTGCAAAGCTTTTCTCAATTACAATTTGCTTGCTTACTTAACTTGCTTCTGCAATGTGGACTCCCATCGAACTCTGTGACGTGACCCTGAGTAACTTGACGACAATACCCCATGTAGTCTGGCGACCCTTCTTTGTAAAGCTCTTTTCATCCTCCATGCAATTTAACTGAATGTAAAATGTTTTGAGGCATTTTATCCCTGGCATGTAAAGAAAATACCGCCGACTATTTCACCTGCTTCTTTCGATCAGTAAGTGAGCACTTGGTGCTATAGAACCTACCATTAGGGTAATCAAAGTTAAGAAGCTATCCGGGATAAAGAGAATAGTTTGGCAGGACAAAATGATTGCAAAAGACGCTTGTAATTCAATCTGTTGCAGCAGCCTGGGTGGATGCTGAATTTCATTAGCCTTTCAAATTGCCATAGATTTGTTCAAAGGAGACTTCTCTTGTTGGTAGGGCAGAGCAACAAGAACCAGCACGCCTGTGCCTGACAGTGACGTTAACCACCTGTGGAGGAGTAGAAGCAATGAAAGCAGCCAAGTGCTGCCTGCCAGCAACATAGACACAGGAGTTTGTGTGTTTCTGCAGGCACCTGCCAAGCATGATCCATCCTCTTCCACCTCCCTCCAGGTGAAACTCTGATTCAGCATCTTTAACAAAACCACAAACCCTGCTTGTCAGTCTGGAAGCCCTGTTGTCTCTCTTTTCCCTCTGCCACAAGACTCCACACGTAACAATCCGACTGCCCCAGAGGGGGCTTGAGTGAAAGAACACAGTACATTCAGTAACCCATCTTGTCTGACACTTGCTGGTGTTTGAGAAACTGCCAGGCTTTGGATCACTTGAGGAAAGCAGTCTGTACTCCTGGGACCAACAGATCTGTTCAGACTTGCAGTCCCAATGAGTTTTTCAGCACATTCTGAGCTTTGTCACCTGGAAGGGACTTATCTGTCAAGTTTGCTGGTTATCAGAAACAAAAAAATTCATGAGGATTCCTTTCTAACCTGCTTTTGTTAGTGGTGGTTGTTTTGCTTTAATTAAATGGCTTGAAAATACATAGCTGAAATCTACCAAGATGTGTAAGCAGAGAACAAACATCATGCTAAGTCTATCCATCAATTCAAACTAGAAATCTTGGAGACATTCTAACCCTAACTTCCTATTGTTCCCACCATGTTCTTTCATTCAGGTAATGACTAGAGTAGGACTAAATAATGATTTTCAGAAGACTGCTAGCAGAGGGCCAGAATTCCTCCTTGCGTTGACTCTGCCTCTGCTGAAATCTTTGTTTATTCCTTGATCATTTTCTGCCTTAATGCAACTCCTGCTTTTATGGTCTTACTGAGTCTCTGTTCTTTAAACTTGATGGAGTTCACATGCCATGGCCTGATTATCAACTCCTCTCAGATGTAGGACCAATATTACCTCCCTTCTTTATCATCATCACTGGTTTCCTACAACTGCATTCCGTTTGTAACTATCCTATAAGATACCAACATTGTAAACCCAACAAATGCTTGATCCATATTACTTATCTACTCTGTCCTCTTACTCCACCAGCAGCTCATGCTACTGCCTTATGGTCCCCCATCCATCTGTCCCATCTTTCATAATTCTCTGCCATTCCCACCAACTGTAGATGGGTCCAAGCTGTTCAAAGAGTAGATCAGAATAAAACTATTTTAGGGGACATGATCGCTTCGTGAAGATGAATTGGCTTAGAAATCTAAGGTGTTTTGTGTGTACTTGCATATGTGCTTTTGTATGAGTTAGCAGGGCAAATGCATATAATTTGCATCTCAGAAGAAGGACTTGTAGTTCTAGCTAATAGGATTGGTAATCTTGAAAAGGATCTGAAGAAGTGGGTTCAGACCATATCCCAGCTCCAAACGCCACTAATATTTGAGCCAAAGCAGAAGCTTGATACCAAATTTCTTCCAATTTTAGGGTTTGCTGTACAATGAGTAAACCCCAAGCCTCCCAAAATATGGACTTAGATCTGAACATTGTAGCTCTCACCTATCCCTAAATCTAGTATAAAATTAGCTTTTATATTGATGTATCTTAAATGCCAATACACTTTGCTGATTTTTGACCCAGGCTGAACATATTCTGATAAGAGTTAAGCAATGCTACTGTGAATGGAGAGAAAAGTAGGAATGCCTCTTTTTTTTTTTTTTTTAAACTGGCTGCTGAAAAGAGTTTGACAGAATTGAGGAGTAACATTATCTCCTAAATATATTTTAAAAGTTTGGCATCAGGTTGACTGACGTAAGGGATGAAGATCCTTTATCATTCATTTTTGGCTCAACTAATCCCAAAGGGTATTATCACTTCAGAGGAGCTAGAGTGTTGTTTTCTGCTGCATCAGGGGCTGCAGAGGGGATATTTGCAGTTTGGGCACAGTTGCTAAAAGAATGACAGGAAATGAGGGGAAGAGCACTGATTGCCTTGAGAAAGCAGTGCCTGTTGCTGAACTTCCCTGATAAGGGATCTCTTTCAGCAGGAGAACTTTGCAGCATGAGTCCAACTCTTATTTATATTAGAGATGGGCCAGCACTGGAACCTTGAGCACATTGTTTGTATTTTGGGCTAGGTGGTATATGGATATGAATGTCCAAATCCAAAATCATTCCATGGATTTAGCTCCGAGGTTGTCATGAACATACAGCTAAGGGTAGCATAAAATCCCTCCTTTAGCTGTAAAGGGTTAAGAAGCTCAAATAACCTGGTTGGCAACTGACCAAAAGGACCAATAAGGGGAGAAGATACTTTCAAATCTGTGGCGGAAGGTTTTTGTTTTGTGTCTCTTCGTGTGTTCTCTCCAGGTCAGTGAGGAATCAGGGCAGCGAAAATACATCTCCCAAAGCCATACCTGAACTAAGCATCTAATCAGATTACAAATGGTAAGTAATAGGAAAGAAATGCTTTAGATTATTTTTTGTTTTAGCTTGTGAATTGTCCCTATGCTAAGAGGGAGATTTATTCCTGTTTTTTTTCAAAACTTTAAAGTTTTGCCTAGAGAGGAATCCTCTGTGTTTTGAATCTTATTACCCTGTAAAATTACTTTCCATCCTGATTTTACAGAGGTGCTTCTTTTCCTTTTTTCTTTATAATAAAGTTCTGGTTTTTTTTAAAGAATCTGATTAGTTTTTAGTGCCCTAAAAACCCAAGGGTCTGATCTGTGCTCACCTTGTTAACCTATTTGGTTGGTATATTATTCTCAAGCCTCCCCAGGAAGGGAGGTGAAGGGCTTGGGGGAATATTTTAGGGAAACAGGAACCCTGAAATTACTTTCCATCCTGATTTTACAGAGGTGCTTCTTTTCCTTTTTTCTTTATAATAAAGTTCTGGTTTTTTTTAAAGAATCTGATTAGTTTTTAGTGCCCTAAAAACCCAAGGGTCTGATCTGTGCTCACCTTGTTAACCTATTTGGTTGGTATATTATTCTCAAGCCTCCCCAGGAAGGGAGGTGAAGGGCTTGGGGGAATATTTTAGGGAAACAGGAACCCCAAGTGGTCCTTTTCATGAATCTTTGTCTAACTCACTTGGTGGTGGCAGCAGTACCCATCCAAGGATAAGGAAGGATTTGTGACTTAAGGAATTTTTTAACCTACGCTGGTAGAAATAAGCTTAGGGAGTGTCATAAACAGATAGTTAAGGGTTAATGTCTCTTTACCTGTAAAGGGTTAACAAACAGTGAACCGGACACCTGACCAGAAGACCAATCAGGAAACAAGATACTTTCAAATCTTGGTGGAGGGAAGCCTTTGTTTGTGTTTTTTGGGTTTTGCTTTGTTCTCTCTGGGTCCTGGAAGGGACTAGACGGGCAACCAGTTTTCTTGCCAATCTCCCTGCTACAGTCTCTTATAGTGAGTATTAAGTAGGAAAGGCAGTTATAGTCTTTTGACTGTTTCTGTATCTGCAAATGTGTAGTTTGCTGGAAGTATTTTAAATTGTATTTTGCTGGGGGGAGGCTTCTTTCTAGTGTCTATAAGCTGACAGACCCTGTAACTTTTACCATCTAAAGTACAGAGACAACTTTTACTTTTTTTCTTTCTTTTTATTAAAAGTTTTGCCCTTTAAGACCTGTTTGATTTTTTCTCCTAGTTAAGGCTCAAAGGAACTGAGTCTGTACTCACCAGGGAAGTGGTGGGGAGAAGGGAGAGAGAGCAGTGGGAGAAGGGAAAGGTGAATTTCCTCTTTGTTTTAGATTCACGGAGTTTGAATCTGTATTGCCTCTGGGTGAACGGAAAAGAGGAGTAGAGGGGAAGGTTACATTTCTCTCTGTGTGGTGATTCAAGGAGTTTGAATCACGGTGATCTCCTAGTGTACCCAGGGAGGGAAAGAGCTGGGAGGAAGGAAGGAGGGGGAAGGGAAATGGTTTATTCCCCTTTGTTGTGAGACTCAAGGAATTTGGGTCTTGGGGTCCCCAGGGAAGATTTTGGGGGGACCAGAGTGTATCAGGCACTGGAATTCCTGATTGGTGGCAGCTTATCAGATCTAAGCAGGTAATTAAGCTTAGAGGAATTCATGCTGGTACCCCAATTTTTGGACTCTAAGGTTCAGATTGGGGAAAGATACTATGACAGGGGGTCTTTCATGTGGGTCCCTAAATCTGTACCCCAGGGTTCAGAGTAGGGAGGGACCCTGACAGAGGTTAATTCCAAAACTGCAGGGACCCTGGAGTATGTTGAGCAGTCTTTCTGTGAGCGTGGACTAGACTGAGATTTAGGGAGAATCGGTGTGGTGATATTAGCTAACCTAGGCTCTGTTTGTCAGTCTGGAAGCTACACAGCCAGAGCGAACCAGAAGGGCTGTCTGTGTCCAGCAGGCAGATCCAGCATTCTGAGACCCTAGGTACACCATGGCTCTTCCTCCAAAGCCCTGTACCTGAAGGGTTGTCCCACTCCCCATTTTGATTGATGGTGGCAAGAGGGCTCCCCCTCCCCTCCTAGAGAGGCAGAGGCATAATGTCCCATCTATGCCCCAGAAGTGGTTGCAGGAACCACCCTCCCTTTGTGAGCATCAGAGGTTCTTTTTCCTCTTCAAAGAGGCAGAGACCTCAACCCCAGCTGTTAGAGTTTATGTGCTTGAATGGGTGGGTAGAGCCTGCAACACTCTCCTACTCCTGCTGCACAAAGACTCCTCTGCTGGAGTGCTGTTGACAGGCCTCCTATCTCCCCCTCCACCCCCTACAAGCAAGTAGTGAGTTAAACACTACTGGAGCAACTCTCACCTCTCAGACCTACTGTTTCAGGCACTCTGCAGCCTCAGGCAGATGTCACTGTGTAAGCTACACTCTCGTCACATTTTCAAGCTTTTTTTCTGCAGCCACCAAGGAAAGAATTTTTTCCCCTTGAATAAATAAAAGCTGGCATACTGATTTAATCATATGGCACCAGCACTTTGGACACCTACACATGGACCTGTAGTATCTCTGCCTTGATCTATCCATGCAAGCTATCTCAATAAAGAATCCTCTTGATTTCAATTACACCCAAGTCTGTCTCTTGTCTACCAAGAAGGACATTGTAGGGCCCCCCCTTTTTTTTTTCCAGTCTCAGGCCTGGAATGACCATATCTTTTGGAAACAATCATTCTTGTAAATGTTTAGTCCAAGATGGCAGAAGCCATGTGAAAACAGCTGATCCCATAAAGTTTCCTATCTATCTAATAAATCTCATGACGTGGACCCTGCCTTTGGGGCTGAAAACTTTGGAGGACAACTTTTAAGTTTCTTGGTGCCTCTAGAGTCTGAATCTGAAGCCAAGAGCCTTGATTTGGCCTGGAAAATAAACCTTGAACACTTGCCTAAAAGTAATATTGTTCAGGTGCTGGCTCTAAATGTCACCTCACTTCTTGTTCTGTAATGCATGTGGCTGCTAAACCCCAAGCTATTCGTGATCTATTTTGAGATCTCTTGGGATTGTTTTTGTCGCTTCACTTTTAAGACACATTCTTTTAAAATTTAATTCATTTATCTCTGTACATATTGGTGTCTGTGTTCAGTTTGCCAATTCAAAACCATTGAGTAAAAATCAAAGTGAAACAGGAAAAGCGAGTGTGTTGTGGGAGAGGTAAGAAGCATATTCTGAGCTGGTGAGGCTGTGGGTATAACACAGTACGGACAATGCCAAGCAGCGCCTGTAGGTGGATGTGTTGGGGCACTATTGCAGAGTCTTTTGTATATCCCGTTGCTGCGTCTCGGGTCTCCTTTGTTGTGAAGCCTGGTGTCTGTCTGGTTGGAAAGGAATGACATGACGAGGAGTGTGCACTGTAGCATTGTTTGCTTCTTTCTCTTAGCTAATGACTAATTGTAATCCTTTCAGCTTCAGTTGGCCTCGGCACTGGTCTGTTCGGATAGATGACCTGCACTTTCCTAAGGGCTCTGCAGAGCCTTCTACAGGTCTCAATCAGAAATGCCTCCTGGATGGAATTACTTAAATCTGTTTTATATATACACATATGTATCCACTCTCCCAGATTCCCCACTCTCTACTTTTTCATGCCCTGTTTTCTCCCTCCCCTCTGATCCCTGCATGTCTGGTTGCACCTTGTTTCTACATGCCCCAATCATGCTTTAACAAACAGCTGTCTGATTCCCTGCTTCTTCTCATACCCAGCTAATTATCTGCAATTTATTAGTTAATTCTCCACAAGGAGATTAATGGGTTATTCAACTCTGGCAGCCTATATGTTCACAGCTGTGAAGTTATAACAGAGGTGTGTGTGTATGTGTGTGTGCTGATCACATTTCTGATGAACTTGTGTACTAAACTAAGTTTTCTAGTGGTTTTTTTTCTTGCTCTCTATAAAAAGCAAAGGGTTTCAAACTCTTGCCAATGAGTAATCACATTTCATGGTTTTAAAAAAAGCTGATAAGTTTACAACAGGATAATTGGTAGCATGTGTCTTTTCTGTTTCTGTTTTGCCAATATGTCTAATTACACTGGCTAATATGTTTTGGGTGTGAACGAGGTAGGCATAACACAGAAGAAAGCTGTCACTGGACAGATGCTGGACACTGAGACTCTGCAATTGGCTCTGTCCCAAAAGACTAGTCTGACCTCAGTTCCCAGGGCACTGTACTGAATTCAGAGTACTCCCTTCATTTACTAGAAGGCTGTTAAAATGGTGACCCAGATTCTCTGGCCATCTATGGTCCTTTTGGCAAATGTGGATGCCTAATAGTAGGCATCTAAATCCATATTTAAGGATAAAAAGTAGCCTGATTTTATTGTAGGCTGAGTATCTGAAGCTCCCACTGATTCCAGTGGGAGTTCTGGGTGCTCAGTATGTCTGAAAATCAAGCTGATTTCTCAGATGTCTAATTATGGATTTAGGGGGGTCAGTTTGACTTTGAAAGATTTGGTTTTAATGCACTGAAATTCTACTCCTCATTGTTACCCTAGAAGTTAAATCTGGTCTCCTCTACACTGAGGACCCCACCGAATGAAAAACCTACCCGCTGGAGCTTACCTTTTTTATCTTCTCTCCAACACAAGGTGGAGTTAGTTGCCTTCTGGGCATTTCCAGATCAACCACAACTTCCTTGGCACACACAGTTTCATGAAGCATCTGCCTCTACAGATAGGGCTACCTAGAATTACCATAACCCTGAGAAGTGTAACTAGGAGTAGGGTTTGACTGGGGAAGGAGTTTAGACAGGCTTTAATGGAGCTGGTGACTATGGTGAAGCTTTATAACAAAGAGCGCTAGAAAAAGGATGTCTTGTAACACAGGGGAATCAATGGTGCAATTTGGGATTCCTCTAACAAGAGCACTATTGTTTAGCAGGAAGATGGTAGGACACCTTTTTTTTTTTTTTTTTTTTTTTTTTTTTAACCAGCAGGAGAAGTGAAAGGTATGAAATTGGTCCAGATATTACTGATTTCCTCCCCCTCCCCCGAATCTGCTCTCTAAAATAAACAAACCAATCCTCTTCCTCCTCCCAGACCCATGCTATTTTTCAAGTAGGGTGACCAGATGTCCCAATTTTATAGGGACAGTCCTGATTTTTTGATCTTTCTCTTATATAGGCTCCTATTACCCCTCACCCCCGTCCTGATTTTTCACACTTGCTGTCTGGTCACCCTAATGTCAAGCCTGTTTTCTTCATACTTGCTAGCCACCTGGAAGAAATTCATCCCTCCTGGGAAAAGGAGAGCAACATGGCAGCCATCAGATGAAGTCTCCAGCATGTCTGCTGCTGCCTGCAGCTTGCTGCAGGTCATCTCTCAGAATGTACGTCCCTCTCCTGTTACTGCTTTTGTTGAAAATGGCTCAAGGTACTAAAAGCTGAAACATCCTGTTAGCCCACACTTATCCGTTCCTATCCTAAGGTAGCGTGGGCAGGAAGGCATGCAAGCATCTGGTTTGAATCGCAAAGCTGCATGCAATATCAGCCAATTTTTGTAGGTTTCAGGGTTGTTGTTTTTATCCAAGAGTTCTGGAATCATGGTGGACCCCACCCCAGATGCACCGCCCAGGAAGATGGGAACACAGTCTATTGAGAAGGGTCGGCCTCCTCCAGTTACAGGAGCTGTAGTTTTGAACTAGGGTTATAAATTACTTTGAAAAGTCAATACACACTCCTAATGGTCAAGTGTCTCCTGTGACATTTGGGAATCAGGGGGACCTGCTGCTCTGCTGTGAAAGCAACACAAGAGAAGAGAATTGTGCAAATAGCCTGAAGGATGCACATTCCTGAACGTCATTTAGCCATACAACCTGCGAGGGCGTACAAGTGGGCAGATGGAAAAATAATATTTTCATTGAAAATTCCCTACCCTTAAACTATTTCCTGTCATGCTCCTACTGGGGAGGGCCAAAGTGGGAGGGTGCAGTAGGGGGTGGGGTTGGTGGTAGTGGACTGAAGTTTGTGTTTTCCCAGAGCACTCCATTTTGAGAGCATTTAATCCAAGGTTGTTTTTTTTTTTCCTCCTCCCCTCCCTGAGAGGAGGATCTTGCTAAGCATTCCTGGAGCAGGGGGCAGATTGGGGAGTGAAATAAACACCTGACTGTTAAATGTTAAAGGTTTATTCAACCGTAAATAAAAATAATTCTGGTTTCCTCCATGACATTCTAGAATTACATGAGACAGCGCACTGGAGGTGGAGGCTTGCACAGGGGAGCCTTGAAAGGTTGAAATTCTTAAGTGGGAAAATCCTGAGGCAGTCAGACAGGCCTCCCTCTGTTCCGCGAGAGCCATTCTACTCTGAGAAAGTGCCACAGCTGTTTTCCTTGTGGACTCTAAAAATAAATGCTCCCCCTTTGGTTTAATGGCTGCTAGTATCAGTTTCATGGATGCCATCGCAAATCTGTGATGTGGCTGTTTATGGGCCACAGTCTCAAGGGTAGTTTCAGTTCCTTTTTGCCACCTGAGGGGCATAATGCAACCAGCAATTCCCAGCGAAGAACAGTAAGGTCCCTATGCCAATGGCATAACTTAGATGCCTGTGAGGAACTCGAAGTGGAATCCAGACTGAGGCTTGCCTCAGTGTCAGGGAGGTGTAATCTGGGGGTGATGTGTGTGTGTCGGTGGGAAATCCAAGAATCTGCAGCTTTATGTACCAGGTTGTGAGGGAAGGACTCTAAGTTCAGTGGCATTGAAGATCCTCCTCACTTTCTTCCCCCAAACCAAAGTTCAATTCTTCATGGTAGCTCCATCCATTAAAAGGATGATGATTTATATTACAGTAGCTCTGTGAGGTCCCCATCAGGAATCAAGTCCCATAGTGCCAGGCACTGCACATGCACAGAACACAAAGATGAGCCCTGCCACAAAGAGTTCCCAGTTCAGATGGGGCAGAAGGGGAAGACATGCCAAAAATATGTGATGTGTGCAAAATTCTCCTGCTCCCCTATTGCCCCAAAATACATGGCATGAAACTAAATGTATTGAAGTAGATATAGATCTGAGCCAATTTTGTATGTCACATTTGTGGGCAATCTATCTTATCTGCTATATGAATCTATAGATGGAATAGGAATTATTATGTAAAGGTATATACAGTGGAATAGGTACTTTCCCTTTATGGAGACTGGCTAAGGACTCCAAGGCCTTGTCAGGCCAAAGAAATTGACTGAAGTAGCTATTGTGGAACTTTGTGGCTTGGACCCGCTTCTAATATTTGCACACACCCCAGGAGTGTTATGTGATCTGCAGATCCATGCTCCCTTAGTTGTGTTCATTAAAATGACTGAAATCTTCTTCTTCACTTGTCACCTTTCAGTGCACTAGCTGGTGGTGCTGTTAAACCACTGGGCTCTCCAGGAGACCAAGAACATCATTTGGTCATAGCTCAAATTCATGGGCCAGGAGAGTGAGGGTCTAAAGACTGGTCTGTAACATCCTGGTGCCTGCAATTTCAATGCATCCCATGAGATGCATCAGGTCAAGAGGAGAATCGAAATCTTAGCATCAGGCTCCTAGTGGCTATATGTTAGAGAGAGAATGCCAGCCACTAGGTGGTCTGCTCATTTACTCACATCAAAGAACTTTATAGATTGAAAAAGACATGACTAATGGCCATTTGTGACTGTCATCTCTATTCAGATCAGCTAGCTGTGCCAGTCACTTGGTGTTGGATGACAAAGGCCAAACGATATCTTTTCCTGAACCAAGATCAAGCAAACTCATGGACTTCAAAATCACTCTCTGTTCCCATGCTGGACATTCTTAAATCTGGATTGCTACCTGAGGTAAAAGCCTCCAAAATACATTCTCCCCAGGTGGGGCTGAAATCCCAGATGACAGAGCCCTGCTGAGAACCAGAATCGGCTGACTTGATAAATGAAGGCAAATTATCATAAAGTTGCTCTCAGAAGAAGTGAAACTGTTAACCAGAAAGTTTTGGGAATTAGAAAGTACAGAACTACTGGACAGAGAGAAATGAAAGCCACCTGCTTAAAGTTAACCGTTAACCTCTACCTCTGCCTTCCTTCTTCCTTTTTGTCCCTTTGAAATGCTCCCAGTATCTCTTCCATCCATAGAAGCAAATTTTTACCAGGGAAAGTCAATTTTGAAGACAGTTTTCCAAGACCATGTGGCAGAATTGGCCAGAACTTCGACTACAAACATGAAAAGGCACTTATTGTGCTAACTTGAATGCAGGCTGGAAGAGACATTACCGAACTTGTTCTAGAAATATACTTTGACTGTATCAGTTTTATTGCTTCTTGTGTAAATGTCAAAGTCAATTTGCCTCAAAGGGGAAAAATCATCACATAATTTTTTATATTACATTCAAAAAGTAAGTTAAAAGAACATTATTTAGGTTGCAAAGTCAAGCTCATATAACCTTAACAGTGCCCCTTTGTGCATCCATTCTGTGCACTGAACAAGGCAGGGGTCTGGTGGAAAAAAACAGTACGTGATAGAGGAATGAATTTCTGAAACAGCCTTCCAAGGGGAGTGGTGGGGGCAAAAAACCTAACTGGCTTCAAGACTGAGCTTGATACTGCCTGTCACATTCCCCTCTGGTGTTATCTGGACTGGTGGTCTGCTAGGTCACTCTGACCTTTGACTCTGGAAGCCAGCCTTACCCTGCTCTGCTGTAAGAACCCCCACTCCTGGGCTGTTCACGCACAGACTCTGGCATGTAAGCTGCTCCCAGCTACTTGCAACTGAATGACACTAGCTAGTATCTCCAGTCCCAGACACAACCCTAGGAATCTCCGTCTTGCAGTGTTCAGTTATACCCGCTGGACGCTGCAAGCTTATATGAGTTCATCAATTTAACAAAGAAATTGATATGTACCAGGCTTGTTCTCCCAAGGGGAGCCTCTGACACGCTTCAAACTAAATGCACTGTTAAAGAAGAGAAATGGTATTTCAAAAAGGCTTTCACATAGCAAAATTTGCATGGGGCAAATTAAAAGCGCATCAGTAATCCCAGGGCTTTCCCCCAGCTGAATTTCAAAGACTAGCAGCAAACAATGGAGGTGTTAGAGCTTCCCCTCTCCTCCCACCACCCCTAAAAGGGTTGCAAGAATGGAAAGTGTTAGGCAAGTTAAATATAAGTATTGCTGCCACTTCCCCTTATAATACAATTAGCTGCAAATTTAAGCATCAGCGCAGATTGACTGTATATTTAGAGCCATCATCTACTTTGTAAGAGATCTGTGTGTATGTACGGGAAGAACTTTTAAAACTTTGACTTGAACTTTAAGGACCTGATCCTGCAAAGACTTGCATATGACCAGGGCTGGCCTTACCATGAGGCAAACTTAGGCGGCGCCTCTGGTGCCAGACGGGTGTGGGGGCACCACTAGGGCCCAGAGTGTAGAAAATTGTGTCTGCTGCTTGGGCGTATGTATTCTCTCTGCTCTAGATGCACAGAGATGGTGGAGTGCTGTGCTGGAAGAAGGAGGGCACAAGAGACATAACAGGCAGGCAGGAGAAAAGGTGAGAGGGAATAACCGAAAGCAGCAGGAGCTCATAGACTCATAGACTCTAGGACTGGAAGGGACCTCGAGAGGTCATCGAGTCCAGTCCCCTGCCCTCATGGCAGGACCAAATACTGTCTAGACCATCCCTAATAGACATTTATCTAACCTACTCTTAAATATCTCCAGAGATGGAGATTCCACAACTTCCCTAGGCAATCTATTCCAGTGTTTAACTACCTTGACAGTTAGGAACTTTTTCCTAATGTCCAACCTAAATCTCCCTTGCTGCAGTTTAAGCCCATTGCTTCTTGTTCTATCATTGGAGGCTAAGGTGAACAAGTTTTCTCCCTCCTCCTGATGACACCCTTTTAGATACCTGACAACTGCTATCATGTCCCCTCTCAGTCTTCTCTTTTCCAAACTAAACAAAACCAATTCCTTCAGCCTTCCTTCATAGGTCATGTTCTCAAGACCTTTAATCATTCTTGTTGCTCTTCTCTGGACCCTCTCCAATTTCTCCACATCTTTCTTGAAATGCGGTGCCCAGAACTGGACACAATACTCCAGTTGAGGCCTAACCAGCTCAGAGTAAAGCGGAAGAATGACTTCTCGTGTCTTGTTTACAACACACCTGTTAATGCATCCCAGAATCATGTTTGCTTTTTTTGCAACAGTATCACACTGTTAACTCATATTAAGCTTGTGGTCTACTATGACCCCTAGATCTCTTTCTGCCATACTCCTTCCTAGACAGTCTCTTCCCATTCCGTATGTGTGAAACTGATTGTTCCTTCCTAGGTGGAGCACTTTGCATTTATCTTTATTGAACTTCATCCTGTTTACCTCAGACCATTTCTCCAATTTGTCCAGATCATTTTGAATTTTGACCCTGTCCTCCAAAGCAGTTGCAATCCCTCCCAGTTTGGTATCGTCCGCAAACTTAATAAGTGTACTTTCTATGCCAACATCTAAATCATTGATGAAGATATTGAACAGAACCGGTCCCAAAACAGACCCCTGCGGAACCCCACTTGTTATACCTTTCCAGCAGGATTGGGAGCCATTAACAACTACTCTCTGAGTACGGTTATCCAGCCAGTTATGCACCCACCTTATAGTAGCCCCATCTAAATTGTACTTTCCTAGTTTATCTATAAGAATATCATGCGAGACCGTATCAAATGCCTTACTAAAGTCTAGGTATATCACATCCACTGCTTCTCCCTTATCCACAAGGCTCGTTATCCTATCAAAGAACGCTATCAGATTAGTTTGACACGATTTGTTCTTTACAAATCCATGCTGGTTATTCCCTATCACCTTACCACCTTCCAAGTGTTTGCAGATGATTTCTTTGATTACCTGCTCCATTATCTTCCCTGGCACAGAAGTTAAACTAACTGGTCTGTAGTTTCCTGGGTTGCTTTTATTTCCCTTTTTATAGATGGGCACTATATTTGCCCCCTTCCAGTCTTCTGGAATCTCCCCCATCTCCCATGATTTCCCAAAGATAATAGCTAGAGACTCAGATACCTCTTCTATTAACTCCTTGAGTATTCTAGGATGCATTTCATCAGGCCCTGGTGACTTGCAGGCATCTAACTTTTCTAAGTGATTTTTTACTTGCTCTTTTCTTATTTTCTCTTCTAAACCTACCCTCTTCCCGTAAGCATTCACTATACTAGACGTTCCTTCAGACTTCTCAGTGAAGACCGAAACAAAGAAGTCATTAAGCATCTCTGCCATTTCCAAGTCTCCCGTTACTGTTTCCCCCTCCTCACTGAGCAGTGGGCCTACCCTGTCCTTAGTCTTCCTCTTGCTTCTAATGTATTGATAAAAAGTCTTCTTGTTTCCCTTTATTCCCATAGCTAGTTTGAGTTCATTTTGTGCCTTTGCTTTTCTAATCTTGCCTCTGCATTCCTGTGTTATTTGCCTATATTCATCCTTCGTGATCTGACCTAGTTTCCATTTTTTATATGACACCTTTTTATTTTGTAGGTCACGCAAGATCTCAAGGGTAAGCCAAGGTGCTCTTTTGCCACATTTTCTATCTTTCCTAACCATCGGAATAACTTGCTCTTGGGCCCTTAATAGTGTCCCTTTGAAAAACTGCCAACCTTCCTCAGTTGTTTTTCCCCTCAGTCTTAATTCCCATGGGACCTTACCTATCAGCTCTCTGAGCTTACCAAAATCCGCCTTCCTGAAATCCATTGTCTCTATTCTGCTGTACTCCCTTCTACCCTTCCTTAGAATTGCAAATTCTATGATTTCATGATCACTTTCACCCAAGCTTCCTTCTACTTTCAAATTCTCAACAAGTTCCTCCCTATTTGTTAAAATCAAGTCTAGAACAGCTTCCCCCCTAGTAGCTTTTTCAACTTTCTGAAATAAAAAGTTGTCTGCTATGCAGTCCAGGAACTTATTGGATAGTCTGTGCCCCGCGGTGTTATTTTCTCAACATATATCTGGATAGTTGAAGTCCCCCATCACCACCAAATCTTGGGCTTTGGATGATTTTGTTAGTTGTTTGAAAAAAGCCTCATCCACCTCTTCCACCTGATTAGGTGGCCTTTAGTAGACTTCCAGCGTGACATCACCTGTGTTTTTTACCCCTTTTATCCTAACCCAGAGACTCTCCACACTTCCGTCTCCTATGTCCATCTCCACCTCAGTCCAAGTGTGTACATTTTTAATATATAAGGCAACACCTCCTCCCTTTTTCCCCTGTCTATCCTTCCTGAGCAAACTATACCCATCCACACCAACATTCTCGTCGTGTGTATTATCCCACCAAGTTTCAGTAATGCCAATAATGTTGTATTTATTTATTAGCACTTCCAGTTCTTCCTGCTTATTACCCATACTTCTTGCATTTGTATATAGGCATCTAAGATACTGGTTTGATCTTGCCTCCCAGCTTTGCCCTGACCCTCCTTCCTCTCTGCCATTATAGCCTGTGCTCCCTCCTGTTTCCAACCCATCTCCCAGGTCTTGTTCCCCACTTACCTGTGGGCTTTGCTCACCTGTCCCCGTCGAACCTAGTTTAAAGCCCTCCTTACTAGGTTAGCCAGTCTGTGCGCAAATAAGGCCTTTCCCCTCTTCGAAAGGTGAACGCCATCTGTTCCTAGCAGTCCTTCCTCGAATAGCATCCCATGGTCAAGGAAGCCAAAGCCCTCCTGGCGACACCATCTTCGCAGCCAGGCATTCACCTCCACGATGCATCTGTCTCTGCCCGGACCCCTACCTTCAACAGGAAGAATCGAAGAGAATACCACTTGCACTCCAAACTCCTTAACCCGTACTCCCAGAGCCCTGTAGTCACTCTTGATCTGCTCAGTGTCACACCTCGCAGTATCATTTGTGCCCACATGGATGAGTAGCATGGGGTAGTAGTCAGAAGGCCGGATAATCCTCGACAATGCCTCTGTAACATCTCGGATACGGGCCCCTGGCAGGCAGCATACCTCCCGGGATGAACAGTCAGGGCAACAGATGAGTGTCTCCGTCCCCCTCAGCAGAGAGTCTCCAACCACCACTACCCTATGTTTCTTATCAGTGGTGGCAGCAGACCTCCCAGCCTTAGGGGGACGAGGCTTCACCTCCTTAACTGTTGGGGGTGATTCCTTCTCTCCTGTATCAAGAAGAGCATAACGGTTATCTTTTACCACAGCAGGAGGGTTCGCAGCAGCGGTGGAGCACTGCCTGCTGCTAGAAGTAACCAGCTGGCTGTGTCCACCCTGAGCCTCCTCCTCCACTGGTGTGTCAGATACACCCTGAGGCACCTCCTCCTCCACTGGTGTGTCAGTAGTCCTGTCAACTGGGACAGCACCGTCAGCTGTCTCCACATGGATACTGTCCAGGAATTGCTCATGGATGTGGATGTTCCTCAGCCTAGCCACCTCTTCCTGTAGCTCTCCCACCTGCTGCCTGAGAAATTCCACCAGTAGGCACCTTTCACATTGGATGCCACCCCCAGCCTGGATATCAGTAAGTGGAAATTGCAAATTACAGTCTTTGCAAGCCCACACCAGAATCTGGGTAAAAGCATCCATGCTTTGGTGCTCTGTCTGGCAACAGGCGCAGGTGGAGGAGACAGAAGCAGTGCTGGCACAGGTGTTGCGGGTCCTCCTCACCATTGTAAGCCTCCCTCTGTCAAACTCTCTCAAATTCCCATCTACAGCTCCCTGTCCGCTCTGCTCTGCTGTAAACAGAAAGAAAGGTTTTGGATGTGGCTCAGTTTATAGGTTCAGGGGAGCAATGGGTCACAGATGAGACCAACAAGGGACCCCTCCTCCCTTCCTACTCCCCTTCCGAACTCCCTTGCAAAACTCCCTGTTAGCAGCTCCTGTTCGCTAAGCTCCCTGGTCGCTGCAGAGAGAGAAGAGGAGGAGCCTCTTATGTTCCTCTCTAGCACCCCTAGGAGCCTGGACTGATAAACACCAGCTTCTCAGGGAGCTTCCTGTTTCCTGCTGCTTCCCTGAAACCACTCGAAGAGAACAGGCAGTCAACTGAAGTAGCAGGAGCCAGTTAGGCCCTTAAGATGTCAATATCTTCCCTCACTGAGGCCCTGCTACCAGCCTGCTTATTTGTCTCCTTCAATTGAGTGTTGAGAGCCACTATAGCTGGCACAGAACAGCAGTCATGAGTGAAAGAAGAAAACGCCCTTCTGGGGCAGCATTCAGAAAAAGAAAGAAAGCAAAAGAAGCTTTTCTATCTAAGCAGGAGGGAGCTCTCCTGAGATACATAGACACAAATGTTCACAGTGAGCCTTCTGGCCCCAGTGAGGATGTGAGTGGTGAGGAGATGCCTGATCTTCCAGTTAGTCAGAATGCAAGTGACCTGGTAGCTACTGCAGCATCCATATCTCCATCTCAAATGGATGTAACCAGGCATATTCCTGAAGAAAAGTGTAGATCAGAGAAGAGTGTGGTGGAGGTGCAAGAAACAGCTGCTGCATTTAGTTCCTTAAGTCTCGATGATCCAGGACTGTGGACCCACTTGAGCAGTAGCCCGAGGGACTTCCTTGTACTGCATGGGCCACAGCAAATGAAAAATTTCATGTTCCCCAAGACAATGAAAATAGAATGTTCCATCCAACCATTACTGGCGTGAAATCCCCAATGGTGACAAAGTGGAGAGGCCATGGCTTATGCACTCAAAAACCCAGAATATTGCATACTGTTTTTTGTTGCAGACTCTTCCAGTCTAATGCTACGGCCACATTGGGTTCTACAAAAACAAAGGACTGGAAAAATCTGGCTAGAAATCTGGCATGCCATGAGAAGGCATCAAATCACCAGAGAGCATTGCACAGGTGGAAAGAGCTTGAGATGAGACTACGGTTAAAGGCCACCGTAGATGATCAGCATCAAGAGAAGATTGTATAAGAGTCTCTTTACTGCCAAAATGTTCTGAAAAGGCTCATTGCCATTGTGAGAATACTTGCTATCCAAAACCTAGCAATGCATGGCACTTCAGATCAGCTGTATGTACCAAACAATGGAAACGTCCTTAAAATTGTGGAGCTGATGGCTGAGTTTGATGCTGTACTCCAGGAGCAGATAAGAAGAGATACCACCCAAGAAATGTGCACACACCACTACCTTGGAAAAACAATTCAAAATGAGATCGTACAGTTACTAGCAACAAAAGTCAAACAGATTATTGTGGCAGATCTGAAGTCAGCAAGATATTACTCTGTTATTCTGGACTGCACACCTGACATCAGCCATACATAACAAATGACTTTAATGGTGTGTTTTGTAACAAGAGAACCTAGTGAAAATGTCCCTGCAATGATGACTGTCAGAGAGCATTTTCTAGAATTTATTGACATTGATGATACTACAGGAGCTGGTATGACAAATATACTTCTTAAAAAGCTAGAAGATACCGGAATTTCGATAGCGACATGAGAGGTCGGCTACGATAATGGTGCCAACATGAGAGGAAAGAACAGAGGAGTGCAGACACGTATCCTAGAGTTAACCCCCTGAGCTTTTTTTGTCCCAGGCAGTTCTCATTCATTGAACTTGGTGGTCAGTGATGCAGCATCAGCTTCTAGTGAGGCTGTTGAATTTTTTAATGTAATTCAAAGCATCTATGTATTTTTCTCTGCATCAATGGCAAATTTTGAAGCAACATCTGGGAACATCCTTTCTGACACTGAAACCACTGAGTGCGACATGATGGGAAAGTCGAGTGGAGGCAATAAAGCCTATCAAACACCAAATTGGGAAGATAGTTGATGCCATAGTTGCCATTATGGAGGATAATGATATGACAGAAACTATTCGTGGGAGAACAGTGGCAGAGGATAATGGAATCACTGGAAACATACATAACTTCAAATTTCTGTGTGACTTAGTGTTGTGGTATGACATACTGTTTGAAATAAATGTTGTAAGCAAGAGACTCCAAGGTGTTGACCTTGATATATCTGGAACAATGGAACAACTAGACAAAGCAAAGTTATACCTACAGTCTTACTGGTCAGATGAAGGATTTCAAAACGTTCTGAAGAGTGCACAGAATTTGGCAGAGGAACTTCACACTGAAGCTATTTTCCCACCCATTCAAGAAAACAAGAGTCACCGATTACGAGGCACAGAATAATCCCATAAGAGACCCCAAACAACAGCTGGGATTGAACAAAAGTTGAATTCTTTAACCAGGTACTAGATTGTTCAATACAGTCAGTTGAAGAACGTTTCATGCAGCTCATGGAACACAGCAGTATATTTGGTATGTTGTATGATATTCCAAAACACCTCACTATACCTGAAGAAGACCTACACCAGCAATGCAGAATGATGACATGCGCGATATTGATGTGAGTGATTTAGATGATGAACTGAAAGCCCTTTCAAGATACATTTCAGCAAGATCAACTCCAAAGGCTGTTCTGGAATATATGTGCACAAATAAGATGACCACCCTCTTTCCAAATGCTTTTGTTGTTCTGCACATACTTCTAACACTTCCTGTAACAGTTGTCAGTGGAGAACGCAGCTTCTCCAAGCTGAAGTTAATGAAAACACCTCTACGCTCCACAATGACACAGGAGAGGCTGGTCGGCCTTGCAACCATCTCAATAGAACATGAGCTGGCCCAGACTGTGGACCTTCAGCAGGCAGCAGTTCAAATCTTGCAACCAAGAAGGCATGGAAAGCACCACTTTGATTATTCAAACAGATAAAAATACCAGTGTTTACTATGCAGACAAGAAAAGTTACATTTGCTGTTCAGTTATTTATTTACAATTTTTGAATAAGGCATTTTAAGTTGTTAGTTCTCCTTTATTGGGGTAGGTAGCAGAGCAGTACCATGAGAGGAGTAGAACAGGAAGAAGGCAGAATTGAGACCTTTCAAAGTTTTGGCCCAAACGAACGGGCATGGGGGTGTTAATTGAGCTCCCCGCCTCAGGTGCCAAAATGTTGTAGGCTGGCCCTGCGTATGACCTGAATATTGCTCGCATGATTAGCCACACTGGCATCAATGGAATTAACTCAGATGCATCAACTTGCCATCTTGTCTAAGTGTTTGCAGGATCAGGGTATAAGATTAAGAATGCAATTAAATTTTGAGTGTAAAAAATAAAGCACATTTTTGAACTCTTGGGCAAGAGCCTCATCTGAGTAAATCAGGTGCTACTCACTCGTTTCAATGGAGCTTTTCTGATTCACTCCAGCTGATGATCTGGCCATTAATTTTAGTGTCTGAAAAGGAATTTCTACTCTAAAAATACCAATCAATAATAAGCTTTGAGAGAGAAGGAAAAAAGACTTCCAACAATTTAAATTCACTTTGTTTAATGCACCTTTTCAGTTGCTATTTTAGTTTTAAAAAATTCCAGGCATAACTCTTGATGAATAGAAGGTCTCCCTTAGCAGTTGGCAACTATGTTATGCAGTATAAAATTAGTTATGGGAAAATGTTAAAAAGATTCAAAAGTTCTATGCAGTTACTATGATTTGTATTATGGTGGCCTGAGCCAGGATCAGAGCCCCATCTTGGGACTCAGGAGACCTGGGTTCTAATTCCAGGTTCTGCCACTTGCCTGATGTGTGACCTTACACAATTCTCTGCACTGCTCTGTGAATCAGTTTCCCTATCTGTAAAATGGGAATTATGATACTGATTTCTTTAGTAAAGTGGTTTGAGATGTACTGAGGAAGACAGTAATATGAAAGCTAGGCAATGGACAGTCAGAGTGAGAGACAATCACCACACCCAAACAATTAATTATCTAAACAGAAAAGCAAGATACAGAGTAAGAGGGGAAACCGAGGAACAGAGAGGCAAAGTGACCAAGATCACACAATGGGTCAGTGGCTGCACCTGGAATGGAACTCATCAGGTCTCTTGACTCCCAGACCAATGCTCTATAGACTACATCACCCTAAGCATCAATGAGCTCAAATTTTCAAAACTGTGTGTGCAAAACTGAATGTGTACTTTAGCTTCAGTGTTCAAATAGCCTGCTATAGGGATGCAGGCTGGGCTCTGTCTGCACACAAATCTCTGCAAATGTGGAAACTACGGCATGTTCACTGGGTTATTTGCATACCTCCTTTAGGTCTATGCAGAAGTGTACCCATCCGCCATGTGCTTTAGGGTAAATGAGACCCAGACCAAGGTCTGAAAATCAAGCTGGGAATGGTCATTAAGAATTGCTGTTCCTGAAAGATAACGATGCGTTTGGGGATGTGGAACTCAATTAAACCTCAGGGGATATATCTACACTGCAAAAAACCAAAACAACCCTGTGACCGCAAGTCTTAGAACCCAGGTCTACAGCCTCGGCCTTGTGCTACATTCCCGCTTGGGCTCTGAGACCTAGCCCCCTTGCTGGGTCTCAGACCCAAAGTGGAAACATCTACACTAATTTTAGTGCCACAGCACAAGCCCTACGTGCTCAAGTCTGTAGCCCTGGGATCTGAGATTCACTGCCATGGGTGTGTTTTTGCAGCATAGACATACCCAGGTTCATATTCCATAGGCAAACAGTCATTAGATGCAGGGCTGGCTCCAGGCACCAACAAAGGAAGCAGGAGCCTGTAGAAAGGGACAGCACTCTGTCCAGTAGTGGGGCAGCACATCCTGGTCTTCAGCAGCACTTCGGCCGCTGATCAAGCACTCCGCGTTAGTCTTCGGCAGCGAGTCCTTCACTCTGTCTCTTCTTTGGCGACACTTCGGCGAGAACTCAATTGATTTTTGCTTTTTTCTTTTTTTTCCCGCTGCTTGGGGTGGCAAAAAAACTGGAGCCGGCCCTGATTAGATGGTAATGAGAGTCAGTCACTGCTGAACTGGGCTGAATGTAAGCTTGTAACTTGAAGGCCAAAACTTTGTGTCCCAGTGTCGATATGTTGAGCCACCAGTCCCAAAGCCCAGCAGCAATGATTTTGTAAATTGAAACCTGGCAATGCAACACTATTGAGAAAAGATTACCTGAACCTGTAAACACTCCGAGCATGAAACTCTTATTAAAGGCTTTCTGAGCCTGATTCTGAAATGTGTTTAATGCCTCCTGCCAGCTGGTGAGGCTGATTTCACTGAGAATTAAGGATGTTTAGCACAACCCAGGATAAGGCTCAAGTCATAAGAACCCGAGGTCCAATTCTGTCAGCTGCTCTGGCTAGCTTGACCCTGTAGCTGCACATAGCCCCATTGCAAAGCCTTGATGATTTATCATTTGCACCAGCCTTTGCCAGATGACAGACAAAACAGTAGCAATCTGCAGCAAGAGAACCTTCCTTCGCCGCCTCCACCCTACCTGTTAGCATCCCACAGACCTGGTTGAAGTTTCACCTTGAATTGCAGTTACAAAGTTGTTCATCTCTTAGTGGCAGTGAGAAAAAATGTTTTTCTCTACCAAACCTAGTTTCTATTGACAGGCAGATCCTGTGGATTTCTCCCAGAACAGCTAGCTTTGAACTGAGGGCTTCTTAGTGAAGTGGGGGGGTTTCCTGGGGTTTCATTTATTTATTTATTTATATTGATTTGGGAATTTTTAAACAAGGTTGGTGCCTCTGATCTTTTTCTCAGAAGCTGTGAGATCTGTTCCCCTCACTGCTCTCCCCCACAAGGTTCTGCCGAAATAGCTTATTGAGAAATTCAAGGGGAAAAGGACAGCAGCACACTTTGCAAAGCCAAAATGAAACTTGGAAAGAGAGCTAAAAAAATTCTGATCTATATTCGGAACACCTGAATATCTAGGGGTGGGAGGGGTGGGGTTGGATCCAGAGTTCGGTTTACTCTATTGTAATGAGAAGAATTAACTACAAACTGTTGCTCTGGGTCTCATTTGGATTTTGAACATCCTTATGGTATGTCTACACTTGCAACAAAACGCCTGTGGTTGGTCCATGTCAGCTGACTCAGCCTTGGGCTGTGGGGCTATAAAAGTACACTGTAGATGTTCGGGCTTGGGCTGGAGCCTGGTCTTTGGGACCCCACTAGCAGGGACGGTCCCAATGCCTGGGCTCCAGCCCAAGCCCAAATGCCTACACTGCAGTTTATATCCACACAGGCTGAGCCCTGGAAATCCGCATCAGCTGACACAGGCCAACCTCTGGTATTTTATTGCAGTGTAGAAATACTCTTAAAGTTCAGTAGGTATCTGAATGCAGCCTCCATCGTTTTGGTTCAGGTCTTAAATACATGTTGGTTAAGAACATAAGAATGGCCATATTGGGTCAGACCAAAGGTCCATCCAGCCCAGTATCCTGTCTACCGGCAGTGACCAATGCCAGGTATCCCAGAGGGAGTGAACCTAACAGGTAATGATCAAGTGATCTCTCTCCTGCCATCTCTTAGGCAGCCTGTGTCTTTTTCAAGAATTGAAGAAAGAAGGGACCTATGTAAAAAGTTACATTCTGATACATCTTCCAGACTTATTATACATGAAGCATGAGGCAAACTTCCTATCTGATACAGGGAGGCCTAACCTCAGCTGTGGTACATCAGTGTAGCTAAGTTGACTTCAGTGGAACTAAAAGGATTTCTGTCATTTGAGGATCTGGTGCAGCATTTTGAATATCACCATCCATAGTCCCATGCAGAAATGTTAAGTTATTGTACGTGGTATAATCTCCTCCACCTGGCAAACCACAGAAGAACAGTGCTGTCGGGCTCAGCGGTCCAGTCCAGAGGAAACAGGGATCAACTTGAATCTTCACCCAAAAGTTAGTTGGAAATTTTCTTGCAGTTTGAAAAAGTTTGGTTAAAGTTTTTAAGCTGGCCATCATTTTTCATTGTTGGGGGGACATCCCACATTCTGTTTCCAGTTGGAACAAGCAGCAAAAATATTTGATTGTAAGAGAGGCTATTCTTAGGAAACTGCTGTCCTGCCTACACAGAGGGAAATGCTGGAAATCTGCATGAAAATGTATTCTAGTGAGATTTCCAGACCCAATTTGGCAGAGTCAGGAGATCCTGATAAGGTTTGGCTTCGCATCCAAGCATTTGGGTAGTTTTTCACTCGACCGATCTTTCTGAGGCTCTCCAGCCAGTTTACTTCACACGCAACCTTTCCAAATCATGTTGGGACCAAAGAGTTATTTATGCGACCTGCTTAATTGAAAGAGCATTCACTGTCAGTAATCAAATAAACTGTTATTGATCTTTGGCATCGTAGGCAACTTGCATGGAGTATTCTGCTATGTATTTTTCATTAAGACACTTCAGAAAAATCAGAATGCAAATGCAGCAAAAAAAATTGTACAAGGTTTTCACAAGCAAAAATGGAGCAAACTCTGTCCTGAATTACATCCATAGAACTACATGGGAGCTGTGGGAATAACTGAGGGCAGGATTTGGCCCAGAGTATGTAAACAGACATGACTGCTGTAAATCTGTTTTCAAATTCAAAAAATCTCACACAGCAGCAAGGAGATTCTGTGCCAGTTTCTATCCTGTTAGTGATGCCTACAAGCTTGGCTGGGTATAGCAGAGGGCACAGTCTTGCGTTTGAGTTATCATTTTTCTTTGTTACATTGAAGCCCTACTTGAATTTCATTGCATACTTGGACCCAAATTCTTAGACTGTGACACTTCTATCCTTCCCCTCTCCACCCTCATCGCTGTTGTAAATAAGAGCAAAATCATCAGGTGTTTAACTTCAGCCCACATCCATTTTACTGGTAGCATTACAAACCTGTGAAAAGTATGATGGAAACACTAGCCCAACCTTGCCTACAACAGCCCTGTGCTAATATCACTGAACTTCCTTTGGGGTGAAGCTTTGCCTCAGGAACCTTAATTACCTGATGTGGTCCATTAATCCAAGATAATGATGATTTTTATCAGGTATTTTACGGTAGGCTATTTAACTGCTTTTCTGACCTACCAAAATGTTTACAGGTGACTGAATTAAACACAACGTGTGTATGTGATGGGGATACAGGGGGACAAAATTTTAAATCCTGTCATATTCTCTTTCAGGACTTGTTTCTCTTGCACATCCTGCTACCTGCACATGGCAGTAGGGATGCATGCATGTAACTAAGAGCTAAATTGGGTCCCTGTTTTCGTCTTGGAAGAATGGTTGAATGTCCTTATTAAGCTATTCTACAGTGTTGGTCTCAAACATTATCAGCCACTTTCTTCCTTCAGATACACAGGTGCAATTCATACTGAAATGAGTGGGCCAGGCAGTTGTGCCTGCTCTATTCTGGGATTGCTTGAGGCTGGCTTATCTCCCACATACAGGTTAGGGTAGCCCAGAGAACTGCTCTAATTTGCACCACTGCTTCAATAGCCATTATAGGCCACTTTCAGGGCAGAAAACTGCTAAGGCATAAGAATACTTTGGTTACAACTCAAGCAAGCCCCTCCCCTGGGACAATCTCTGTAGATTAGTTGGCGAAAAGAGGGCAGCGGGACAGTTATGAATCTGGTGTAATAGGAGTTGTATTCATGAATCTAAGAGTAAATTTGACCGCTGATCTTTACAATAATGTTTGTGTAGCATTTTCAACAACTAACTTATGGACTGAGCCAAAACCCTCTGAAGACAATGGAAAGACTCTTATTGACTTCAGTGGGCCCTTAAATTTCTCTAGCATTTTTTCACATGGGTCTGTTTTTCTTTCCTCTCTACCAATGAATGACTAGGGACCTGGACATTACGGTAATACAAATACACATAAAAATACAGCATTGTTTCAAAACTGCCACCAAATTCTCCTGGGTAGAATAGTGGTTAGCCACTACTGCACCAGAGTAACAGAAAGGAGAATATGGCACATTGTAACTGGCACATGGTGGCATTTTCAGTTTTTGCTGGGAGAAAGTTTCTTGGGAAAACTATTTTCATTTGTGAAGTTTCACAACATAATTTTTCTGGGTGGCGTTTTGATTGAAGAGAGGCAGAAAATCTTGCCAACATTTTTGCAAGTTTCAAAATGTGGCATCCAAAGATATTACCAAATATGGTTATAAATATAAAGAGACAGAAGAGAACAAATGTTTAATTTATTCTTTGCTTTTTGCTTTAAGAAATTAAATAAACTTCCCAGAACCACATCCTAGGAATGCAAATTTTGTTTTCCTCTTATGTTATACTTGGTGAACAGCTAAAAATGTAATGGTTTGGTATTCCTGGGACGCTTAATACCATTCATCTGTAACTTCTTATGAGACTTATGAGCCATTCATCAGTAGATATTTTAAAGACATAGCTCAATTGCCAAAATTAAAATAATAATTAGTATTACTTCCACAGTTGTCTTAATTTTTCTGAATTTTGGGTTTGACAAATTTTTAATCAAAAATTCAATTTTTGATGGAAAAACAATTCACATTTCCACCTATTTCATGAAAAACACCAAGAAATGCTTCACAGATAACAGAAATGCATTAAAAATGTGAAACTGTGACTTTTTTTCAACATTCTGAAATCTAAGGGGAAAAAAAAAACAAAAAACCCAGGAATAATTTTGATAAATTTCCAGGAATTTTTTTAAACTAGTGTTTCTACCCAATCTAGTTATTTCTCTTTTCCTCCATGATATTTTCCTGAAGATCTTATTTGGACCAGTATGTCAAGGCAACACATTTGATTTTACAAAGCTCCACTAACAGCTACTGTAAAGTCCTTTGGCCTGATTCAGATCTCCCGTGTAACTTGTATGCCAAATTCATTAGAGCTACAGCTGCTTTACATGGGTTAAACACAGGTCCCTGCCCTCTTTTTAAAAAAACAAACAAACAAACAAACAAACTGTTAAGCATTTAATTAAATGATAAATCTTAAATATCACGTAATGCACCACAAACATAGTAAAAGACAGTCCTTGCCAAGAGTTTGCAATCTAAAAGAGTACATCTTTAACCTATCTCCTCCTGATGTATTTTTACAGTACTTAGCACAATGAGGCCTCAATCTTGGTTTGGATCTAGAGGTGCTACTATAATATAAATATATATTATACTAATTGAATGGTAATATTAAGACATAGGAACTGCTGTCTTTTAAAATCAACAACCGGTTAAATGGCATTGAGTTTTGGACCTACTCTGTGTGATGCTGCAGCACGTACCACATTTTTCTGCCTTGCAGAGACTTCAGGCTAACATTGGTGGATAAACTTTATCTTTTCCTTACATTACCTTAAGCAACTGAGAGGATGCAGGTGAGCAATGTGATTAACTAAAACACCCTTTCAATTCATTCCTGTGAAACCAAAAAGAGTATAGCTTCTTCCCAGGTCTTTAACTCCAGCTTTTCTCTCTACAAAGCCTCGGTTCCTGCACAGAGCACATACATATTTCGAAGTTACCACTTAATACAACTATAGTTCATTTAGCCAGCAATTACAGTAATATAAAGAGTGACAACCATGGCCATTCAGATTGAAAAAGATTAGTGACACACACAGTGTTTTTTAATCCATCCCATGAAATGGCACCTCAGTGTAGTACACAGATTGAACAAAAATATGAGAAGTTTAAGAATGCTGATGCCTTTCAAATGTATATTTGGGTTAGAATGAAATGTATTCAGTTACTGCAGCTATTCTTCTATTAGGTCCATTTTCTACTGCATTTCACTAAACAAGAATGAACATTGATAGTCCTGTTCCAAGAAGTATCTCAAAACTTGGATGGTCATATGAAGCTTAGTGGACACTCATGAGTTTGCAAACATTGCTAAAAAGGCACACAGGCCTTCAGTGATCTTTCCAAGATTTCACAAGCTTAAGTTCAGCAAACCATCAAACAAGGTTCTTAAGTTCATCTGAATTCAGCAAAATGCATAATCATATGCTTAATAGCAGACAGGAACTTAAGTCCCATTATATCCAACAGGACTTAAGCATGTGCTTAACTTTAGCCACATGTTTAAATGCATGGCTGAATAGGGGTGAACTGCTGAATTAGAGGGTACTGTGTGTCAATAGGAAAGCCATGAATATAACACACATCTGTTGGTTTTAAGGCTTGTTGCCCATGGCCATGTTGTGACAAACATACAGTGTGTCTATGGCTTAAATAACTGCTATATTTGCATTTAATTATGTGAACATACTTTAAAAAATTAACACTTTTATTTGAGGAAAAATACTATCTGGACCTATGGGTTTTATTCCACACTCTCCTAGGAAATGGGTAGCTAGTAATGAGAGATTTATTTTGAACAACAAAGAAAAACTTTAAAACACTCTCATTACTGCAAAGAGTCACTTCAGCAAGAAGACTAATTATATTTTTCAGGTTGCCAAAATTTTGCCGCAGAGGAGCCTCTTGGCCCCAAATATGCTGGGTTCGATGTGCATTACTGAATTTCCTTGTTGATCTGTTCATTTCTATATGGTGCCATCTTTTAACTGTGTTATGTTACAGTACCTTGTACTCATGAGGAATTCTTTTAATCCATCAGCTGAGCATGCTCTCACAATAATGATGTATTAGTCACATGCAACATCAAGATGAGAAGCATTGATCATGAACCATTGAAACCCCTGCTGTTAATGGAAAAACCTGTTAAAATAATTGATTTGCTCTGCACCAAACTCAAAAATAATATAAGGTACAGTTACAATATTCTTTATGAGGAAAGCCCTACTGAGCTCAAACATCTCTTGGCAATCTGGCGAAGAAGGAAAAGCAAGTGGCATACAGTCACATGGCCAAATAGTCATGGCTAACAAGGCTGTGTGCTAGGGAGTTTTGCTTTGGTCCAGTGATGGGGAAGGAATTCTCATACTCAGTTCATAAAGAAGCAGTTGAATTGTACAGCCTCCACACTACAGGAGCTCCCTTCCTTGTTGTGCTAGCATCTCTGTGGGAGTGTGTGATGAGTGGATCTAGATTCAACACCCTTACCCTTCACACAGTTTGTTCAAACTCTCCTCCACATAGGGACATCTTGCAAAGCTGCACTCCGTTGCAAGCAGGGCTGAAGAGCCTCTGAGCAGGCTTCCCATATTCCATTTTCCTATCATGCAGTTCTGCTACATTCAGGGTCTCCCACAGCCCTGGCCAGATAGGTGGAGGGCTACCTACTGGAATCGGTGGTTACTGACCCATATGATGTGACAAGGATATAACCTTTTGCAACTCTTACCCATGTCATGTGAGTGGGGCTAGGCAATAAAGACCAATTTCTTAATCCCTTCAGGAGACCCTTAAGCATGTGACTTTAGTCAACTTCACACAAGTGCAAACCCCATACAACTCCACATAAATCCTGCCAAACTAACGGCACTTCTTACCCATACAGGGAGACAGTTCCAACAAAATGCAGCTCCGGAGCTAAATGACAAAGTGCCAAATGTGCATTTAAGCTTGGGAATCTTAAAACCCTTATTAGGATTTGATCAAAGAAATGTGGCTATATTCCATTGACTCTAACTGTGGAAATAAATAAAGTGGTGATTTATTATGTATACTGCTGCAAAGAAATTTAGCCCTATGCATTTTTTTCTTTTAACTCAACAAGAAAGCTTACTCTGCTGCATTGTCCACATTACAGTGATGGGGACCAAATGGACACTGAACAATAGAGAAAATACAGACATAATTAAAAATGGTATCCCTCTCTCTGAGGAAAATCTGCAATGCAGAACATTCAGCAATACTGGCATCACTGAAGCCTGGGCACAATACAGCTTCTACATTTGTGATAAGTCAGCCAAAACAACAGGCATCTTAGCTCCTAATAGGACAGCTTAGTACTAGACATGCCAACCTGGCGTGTTGGCCTCTTCTATTTCAATTTGCATCAGTTGGAGACAGAAATAGTTCCAAACTCAAGTCATGGATTTGAATTTTACAAATGTTCTCTCTTTGTAATGAGGGCATGACTCCAGTTCCAGACACCTGCACCTCTATAGCTGTTGCCATTCTGGATCTGGATAGTGGTCCCTCTAGTCCAGTATGCTGTCTGCGGGTATGTCTACCCTGCAGTCATGAGGTGTGACTGAAGCTTGTCTGGATATACCCAAGCTAGCTATAATCTAGCTCAGGTACTGGATTAGCGAAGCCAGAACCTTGGGTAATTATTCACACAGCTAACCCACCCTAAAGCATACACTGGCTTAGCTTCACAGCTACCCCTGCCCAAACAAGATAGATTAAAGCTGGCTCCAATAGGTCCACACAAACTGCAGTCACATCCCGTGATTGCAGTGTAGAGAAACCCTGGGACAGTGGTTAGGAGCAGATGTTTCGGAGGAAGGTACAAGAAACCCTATACTACCTAGCAGGCAGTTATCAATTAGCTATTAGCTTGAAACATGGACATTTCTATCTTTTCTACAAAGATTTTTTCCTTTCAGTGTGACTGTGGGTGTTCTTATTATCTGCATAAATGTTTAACCTCTGTCTGAAGATTAACTATACTGTACTGCGTGGCACTTATTGGTGATTCTGGAAGCCCTTGACTTTGCCTCCAAAGTAACAGGTTGCGCTGGACAATTCTTACCTGTAATGTCTTTGTGATTTGTGTGCTTCAAATGCTAGCCGCACAGTTAAAAATCAACAGTGGTCCATTGCTTTTACCTAAAGATGATTCTTCCCGGGGTAGTTAGTTAGCCTGTTGGTGGTATTCTCTTCTACCATATAGGAGAGTCAGGTTTGATTCTTGGTCCCCATCTCTTGATCCATCAGGAGCTGGTAATGCTCTGGAAGACTTAGAGAGAAAAATTCTTTTACGTCACTCAACACCATCACCACTGGCTAATTAAGGAGCAGCACTAATGTTCACAGAAGGGAGCCCCATTTACTCCTTAGCTGGAAGATGACATGGGACAGTGGTGGAGGCCAAAAGCAAGATAGGCCTCAGAGCTCCATCAAGATTCCAGAGACTGTCCTAGGAACTAAAAATCAGGTAATACTACCTGAATTATAGAGGATCCTCTTTCATTTGGGATATCTTGCATGTCTGAGATAACAGTATTTTTAAGAGGTCACTGGTATTTTAATCTCCTCCAAAAGAGCTAACATTAATAACAGAAAAGTCCCTACAGCACTTTCCTCATGTGCAGCTAGTGGTAAAGTGGCTTTTCCAGGGCTCCCCATGCTCCAGTGATAAGTGTCATTAGTCTCCCACCTCAAGGAGACCAGGCCATCCTGAGAGTAGACCCTTTTAGACAGGTCATGCCCTGGCACAATCTGTTCCCTTTGATGCACATGGATAAAGGGTTTATCTGAGAGGGTGGACTGAAGATGCTAGTCAGTACTGGGAAGTGCAGGGCCATGGATCTGGGAAGGAAAAGCAGAAAACAGAGGAGCTATTTATAGACTAAATGACACCTCAATGGAGGAAGAATAAGAACAAAAGAGCAAGAGTATTAACATCTGCCTTAGAAGAGTGTGGAAAACAGCAGCAAGGAAGGTAGACTTGGGGATTGGGTTGCATTAACACGGGAAGACCTCAGGTTTGCAATACAGGAGCCATGATAATTTACACAGAAGTTCTTTCCCGTAGGGTCTGATTCTAATCTCATCTATTCCAGTTTACAGCAGTGAAAGGGATACCCGTAGGGAGATTTTCCTTTCATTTCCTCCAGTGTGAATCCAGAGTAACTCCACCAATTTCAGCAAATGACTCTAGATTTACAATGGCACGAGCAGCAGTTGACCCACAAATATGTATACGAATGCAAGGTATTTTGTTGATATTTAGGATCACTACATCAAGAAAGGTAATGCTTTCTTTATGCAAGGCCCAGATTCAAGTACATTAGAAAGATTATGTGCAGTGTGGGTCATCTTTTTTAAAATAATGCAGTCAGGGTGGGCTTTTCCCAAGGGTACAGTGGTGGCCTAACTCTGCTCCCAGTGACAAATGATAAAACTCCCACCCTCAAGTATTAGGCAAAGGATTAGTTGGTTATGGACAGATTGTTTTATGAGGACAGATTTTGGTACACAAACTTGTACATGCTTTAAAAATGGTGATTGAATGGGGATTTGATCCTGGTTTGTGTGGGTTCATAGGAGGATATGGGGCAGGATGTGTGCAAGCTACAAGACGAAGTAACAAGCGGTCACGAATTAAAGAAAAAAGATTTGCTTGAGTTTAGGTGGACCAAAGGCTTTCTTATTGGTATCAGCCGCATCATCAATATGTAGACTAGGCTGCTCATGGCGATAAACTGGAAAGGGGAAGAGACAAAGCAATTCATGATCCCCTATCAGTACAAAACACATGTCCACAGGCTGCCTGGCCCAGGCAGACATTTATGGCCTGATCTAAAGCCACTGATGGCAATTGAAGTCTTTTTGAAGGTTTTGGGTTGGGCCCTTGGGTAGGCAGTGTATTGCTTGTCATGTTACCTTTGGCTTGGGCAGGATATGATCACAGGCTCCGATCAGCACTTGTAGCTATGTGTATAATATATCCATGGTAGGCTGGTTTGGGGCAAAAACTCCTTGAACAGAAAAATTCTCTGTGCAGCTTCTGAAGAGCAGCTCTGAAAGAGCTTTGTCCACGGCATTGACTCTGTAGTCAAATTCCAGTAGAATGGCTCCTAGTGCCACACACATTCCGACAGTTGGAGAGGATCCAGACTGAGATGCAAATGTGCGTGGGAGCATGATATGGCACCTCAGCTTCGGTCCTGACTTCTGACTGAAACCTCTTTGCCAGCCATCCCGGGAATCTACTGTAAAGGCTGTGACTGATTGCTGTGTTATCATGCCTGTCTGCCTCATTGCAGTCCCTGAATTTTATCAGGCAGCTTGTCCTGTAGGGTCTGGTAAGCAATTACTATGGTCTGCAAAGAAGCCTAAAATGCATTGCCACACATTGTTGATAAACTCGGAAAGAGTCTGAGCCCCTCCTTCAGAGTACTTTAAAAGAGATCCCAATAGTTCTTTTTGCTTTATTGGCTAGTTCTTGATATGAACTGGGCCCTATGAAGAGTCTCTCATTACCACAGAGCTAGACTCTTTCCATATTAGATTACTATACATGAGCTCCCCTGAGCTCTCCACTGTAGCTAGTTGGAGTCTGTCAACTGTCTACAATGGACTTTAGATCAGGCCCTCACTGTTTTCAGAACCATGTGATCACTAACATGGTAGGAAAATAAATGTTCTCAAACTAGAAGAGACAATGCCCTCTCTTGTCTTGCATCCTATCTCCCATAGCAATCACTGTCAAATGTTTCGGAAGTCACAAAATGCTGATAATGTACCTACTGGCACTGTGTTTTAGGTTCTGGCTGGAAAATTTTGGTAGAAAAATGGCACTCTGGCAGGGTGAAATTCACACCCCCATGCAGAGCACTTATGCACTCTGGTTTAAAAAGCGGATAGTGCCTTGTTTGGTGTTATGTTTCATGGCATACATGTGGAAGTTAGATAACTTCAAATACGCTGCCTGGAAGGTCACGACGTAACATTACCATTATTCTTAGAATCCAGAAAATAATATGTAGTAACCTCAAAAGAGAGAGAGACAAAGCTGGCTGATTCCTAAAACAGAGAGATCACAACTCATCCCACCTTACTTTAGGCAATCTGGCTGCAGACTGACTGCTCCTAGGTCCAGCTCACACCCTTCCCCACAGAGCTCTCTAACCAAGCAGGACCCAGCAAAAATCCCTGAAATGTAAAGTGACGGTTTACAGTTTTAACTCAGCTCTCAATATATACATATCTCATCATATATGGGCCCTTGGCACAGGGGTGCATTTCACACAAATGCATGTTGTGTGAGGCACTATATATAATTTTTCTTTTGGAGCTGACATGCCCTAAATGCACAGAAAAGGGACATGGTGTGTGCTTTAGAAGACAAAAGTCATCAGCAAAATGCCCTCACAAACCACTTTATAAATGTTCAGTGTCTCTCTTTCCAGAAGTCCAGCTCTTTGTGCTTCTACTCTGTGCTCCAGCACCTTGCAGGACTAGCCTCTGGCTTTACTGCTGTGGGAGCCTAGCTGGTATAAGATTCTTCTGCTTGAAACTGAAACAGATTGGGAGCCCTGTTCTCAGAGACAGCTGCTCCAAGGCTGCAGAGCAGATTTCCTTGTTTTCCCCTCCTCTCCCTTTTTAAAAAAATTTCCCTGTGTGGCAAGCCTCTTGAAAGTTGTTTTTTTTTCCAGATTATAAAGGACCTATTCCATAAAGGAATGGCTTAGTGCTACAGTGACATGATTTGTGGCTTCTAGGCTCCAAGGCTGTAATTTATTCAGACAATTAGCAGCAGCCCTGTATTCTTGACAAATTCTCCACTTGTGGTGTAGTAGTTGCACACAAGGTGCAAAAGAATTGTGCCTTTTGGATTAAAAGACTTTTTTTCTTCTCCCCACTTACTTGACAAGTTCTGCTCACAGTCAATGGAGACTAATACAAAGGGCTAGAGAGGTGATACACAATAATTCAGCTAGCCAGGAAAATATGGTCTGAAGAAAGCAGGTGTAGTCCCTACAGGGATGTTCAATAGCAGAAAATGAATGCTTCACTCTTTGCCTTTTGGTAGAGTTATTTCACCCTTCACTTCACATAAACCTCCAGAGTTACTGAAGGTGAATATTACTCACCACACTATTAATACGTGGAAATGGTATTCATACGAAAGTGTCTTGTCTGATCTCTGCTATATGTATTCCCTTTGTAAGTGGGTTGGAACAGCAACCATCTTTCCATGGTATGTGTGCAGAGGGCCTAGCACAATGAGCTCTTGATACCAAATGGGGCTTCTAAGAACCACTGCAATATAAGTTGTTATTCTTTTCCTCCCAAAATCCAGAGCTAGGCCTGGGTTGCTAAATTCATGTGCAGGTCTGGTGTCTGAACACCCCAAGGCTTCCAGAGGTCGAAGTAGGTAGGAATGGGGTTGAATCCAGTTTTTGGCATCAGCTCATTATAGAATTAGGTGTCAACAGCAAAATTCCAATCTGGTTTCAGATTCCAAGCTCATACAAAGTTCAGATCTAGAGGTTTATTTTGGGCCTGCATTTGTCAAAAACAATAAGATATGCTTGAAATTAATTCCTCAGATAAAAAGACTTGGTTCATAGCCACCTCTGAGACATCAGAGACTGTGAAATCTTGGAGGATCCTGAACCCCTAAAACTGGACTGCTGGCAATGTGCATGGAGTACCTTTACAGATTTCCATAGACAGCTATCTCTAAAAAAAGACAATCCTGGGAAAACCTGGATAGGTGGCAACCCTACCCGCTAAGGATGGAGATCCAAGGAATCTGCACAGCTCTACTCCTGCCCTGTCCATGACCTGCCCCATTCTTGGCATTCTCAAATCCTTACCCCTAACATCTCAACAGTTCTGCTGCCAGGGGATTCTCTGCAGCCATGGAGGCAGGGCCAGGAAACAGCATTATTGATTTACATGACCAGTCACACATCACACAAACAGCAAATATTCCAAGTGAACAATTTGCAAGGCTGAAATTTGTTGATGCAAACTCTTGGGTGAATAGCAAGCAAATAATATGGTAATAGAATTCAGGATCAGTTCACTAACAGTTTGTGAGCAGATAAAAGGGTGACATTCATCATACAACATATTCATAATAAATTATTCAGGCAGATGTTGGAGTTCGGATGCTACAGTAATGTGCACCTAAGAAGCACCTGAAAGTGAGGGATACACTGAAGTTGCCACAAAACTGCAAATCTTGGTCTGAGGTTGCTCTCGCTTTATCAGGCCTTTTCCACTGACTTCAATAAGAGCAGGAAAAGCCCCCATGTGGACTGAAATTTTAAAAGTAATCCACTTAATTAGGCAAAGGAGATGTCTGTGCAGTTGAACTAACTTACACAAATCCGTGCACCAAACCTAGATGGCTATGGAAATACAGTGATGCCCTGTTTATTCTCTCTCTTTCTCTACGCCTTTTTTTAAAGCTTTCTGGTTAATGAACAAACCTACTATCTGAACAAATCCAAGAGGAAAAAAATACAATAGAAAAATGACCTTATCAACAGATTTGCTAATTGAAGATGTTTTAGGTACTGAACCAAAACACATTTCACAAGATATCTGCACAACGTTAAATGAATACCTCGAAAATAAGGGACTTGTTAAAAGGAAAGCACTTTGATGCAAGAGGATTTGTTAGGTTTCCACTGCATTAATACTTCATTGCGGGGTCTGTTTTCCTTGGGCCAGCTCCTCTGCTGGCGTAAATCAATGTAGCTACATTGATTTCAATAAAGTTATGCTGATTTATACCAGCCGAGGATGTGACTCCCATGTGTGTAACACAGATGTTAATGGGAGTTGCAAGAGGGGAAAACAAGCCATTTTCATTGCACACAATTAGTTCATCAGGCCACCCAAATATGGGAGTTTGACAAATTTGCCATTCAGCTGAGATCATATCTCTGCAGGGCTCCTTTTTCACAGACAAGCCTGGTTTCTCTAATTTTTTTCTTCTTTAGGGCTTCCCTGTGTTTTTGGGGTTCATTTTCCTAAATAAATATATAGTATGAGATTTTCTTGCTTTTTGGCTAGGAGTCAGACCTCTTTTACTGTTAATGTTTTCTCTGAGTAACAGAATCAGTATCCACAACAGCCGTGGCACTTTGTATTTGGAAAAGGATTCTGGAAATATCAAGCTTTGCTGGGACATTTCTTAATAAATGGATTTTGTTTGGAAGCAGTAGAGAGAGATGGAGCAACCAGAAAAAAAAATAGAAGAGAAAGAATGGGAATCTCTCATTCACTGTCTATTAATAAGGCAGAGAATTTGTAAACTAGGCCCCAGATTGCCTCCTCAGACAGGAAAACCACAGAAGAAGATCAATGGGGGAAAAAAACATCTTTAAGTTCTACTCAGGTTGTTTTCTCCTTGACATACCTTTCCCTTCCAAAGCAAGGAGGTTGGCCCCCAGACTCTGGATCCCAGGGGATCAGCTAGGCAGTGTTATTCATGCAGAGATTCTGCACCTCTCATGCTTCCTGGCTCCCCTCTGCTTTCTCCTTTTTTCTCCTACCATCTGCTGGCTCCAGGAACTTCCCTTGTTCCACAGCATGGAGTGACTCTGCTTAGGAATTATTGCACTGTCAGACTGGTTAAACCCCTGTGCCACTATTCCGAACAGGAAGGATGTTATCTTCAGTATTCTGGTCACCTCAGTTTGGGCAGTTAAGCATTGTCTAACCTAATTTTCCCTCTACCTACACCATTTCGTATTATTGCGGCGTGCTGTTTAATACTTGCTATGATCCATCCCAGAGAAGGCTGCATTTTCCTGGTCCCTTATGTTTTCATTAGCCCCCTGTCTGTGTGAACTGCCAGGACAAAAGACACCATATAAAGAGGATGATCTCTATTATTACAATTACCTTGTATGAAACTAGTGTAAATCAAGGAGTGTATTTAGCCATATTTAGGTGAGTAATTCTTAATAAGATTTCACTTTACAGTCACATAGAACTGTTTATGGCACAACATACCATACAAACAGAAGAACCCTCCAGGATCTATGTAAGCAGTGAAAGAAGAGCTTACTCAAAGAATATATTAGGCACATTTGATTAAAACTGAGAACATTCCATGGCCCTACACGTAACCTCAGATTGGAACAAAGTCAATGGAATCATTGAAGGGGATCAATTTTTTTTCTGCCCAATATGAACGCATAGGTACTATTAACGATAATGGGAGTTACAAGTATTCATCAAAGGAAGAAATGACCCATAAAAGCAGTTAGCTCTATCCCGCAGCACAAGTCAACCTCTTTTCTATATATAAAATGATGGGGTTAGGAAGGAATGTTCATCAGCCAATCCACTGATCTGATTGGCTGCACATCCCTAAGTACTTTATAATATATAGTTATAAATAAATATGTTTTTAATAATCAATTGGTATTTAAATAACATACAATAACTGTCTTATTAAATCCAGCTCTTTAAAATGAATAAGCAGCTAAATGTTAAAGACGTGGGTACCAAATGGCCACAAGAATCCAGTCTATTTTCTTTTTTATATACAAGCCATAAATATCACTATGGAATTGCTTGGTTAGCCAAGAGCCTAGTGGAATCCAGCAGAAGACCTTGTTCTCTGATGTCCCTTTAAGCGCTCATATATTTTAATGCTAGCATGTCTTTTTAAACAATAACCACACATTGTTTTCCTTGGCCTCTGCTCACATTTCAAAGGGGATGGCCTAGAGCTCCAGATTTGAAGCAAGTAATCTGTCCTCAAACCGTAGCTCAAAAAGCAAGGAGCAACTAATAGCAGGTTTGAAATTATGGTCTCAGTCATCTGGAGCTACAGTGTTTCCAGAAGTTAAACTCATGCATTGCTTGAAGGAAAATCAAATCAAGAATTAACAAAAAACCAGCACCTACTCCCTTCCAAAAAAAATTGCCTTTATCTGGCCGACACTCACAAACACACACACACAGACCTCACACATGTACATATGCACACAGAGAGACTTCAAACCTATGCACACATCTCTTTCCCTTGATTTTACTTTTTTTTTAAGGAGAACAATTATGTGTTGACTGGCCTAGAGTGCTGGTCCTCCACCAAGTGGTGAATATAGCTGAACAGCTCAGAATAGCAACCATAATATAATTGAATTTAACATTCTTGGAGGGAGGAAAATGTCAAAAAAAACCCCACCACCGTAGCATTTAGCTTCAAAAAGGGGAACTGCACACAAATGAGAAAGCCTGTTCAATGGAAATTAAAAGGAACAGTCACAAGAGTAAAATGCTTGCAAGCTGCATGCAAACTTTTTAAAACACTATAATAGAGGCTCAGACTAAATATATATCCCCAAGGAATAATTTAAAAAAAACAGTAAGAGGGCCAAAAAAATAAATGTTGCCATAGTTAAACAATAGAGAAATAGAAGTGGTTAGAGACAAAAATACATTAAATCCTACTGAGGAAAATAAGGAGTATAAACTCTGGCAAGTGAAATATAAAAGTATAATTAGGCAGGCCAAAAAATAATTTTCAGAACAAGTACCAAAAAACACAAAAACTAACAGCAATTTTTTTTTAAGTACATCAGAAGCAGGAAGCCTGCCAAACAATGGGGCCACTGGACAATCAAGGTGCTAACGCAGCACCCAAGGAAGACAAGGTCATTGCAGAGAAGCTAAAGAAATTCTTTGCATCAAGTCTTCAGTACAAAAGATGTGAAGGAGATTCTCATACCTGAGATGTTCTTTTTAGGTGATGGATCGGAGGAACTGTCCCAGACTGAAGTGTCAACAGAGGGGTTTTTGGAGCAAATTAATAAATTCAAAATAATAAGTCACCAGGACCAGTTGGTATTCACCAAAGAGTTTTGAAGGAACACAGGTATGAAACTGCAGATCTGCTAAATGTGATATGTAACCTATTGGTAAAATCAGTTTCTGTATGAGATGACTAAAGAATAGCTAATGCGAAGCCGATTTTTGAAAAGGCTCCAGAGGTGATTCTGGCACCTACAGGCTGCTACACCTAACTTCAGTACCAGGCAAATCAGTTGAAAATATAGTAAAGGACAGAATTTTAAGACACATAAATGAAAATAATATGCAGGGAAGAGTCAACACAGCTTTTGTAAAGAAAAGTCATGCTTCACCAATCTATTATAATTCCTTGAGGCTGGGGAGTGTCAGTAAACATGGACAAGTGTGACCCAAACATAGTGTACTTTGACTTTCAGAAAGCCTTTGACAAGGTTCCTCACCAAAGTCTCTTAATCAAAGTAATCAGTCATAGGGATACGAGGGAAGGTCCTCTCAAGGATCACTAACTGAGTAAAATATAGGAAATAAAGGGTAGGCATAAATGGTCAGTTTTCATAGTAGAGAGAGACAAATACCAAGGTCCTCCAAGGATCGGTACTGGGATCAGTGCTATTAAACATATTTATAAATTATCTGGAAAAAGACATAAACAGTGAGGTGGCAAAGTTTGCAGATGATACAAAGTTACTCAAGGTAGTTAAGTCCAAAGCTGACTTGAAAGAGTTACAAAGGGATCTCACAAAACTGGGCAACTGGACAACAAAGTGGCAGATGAAATTCAGTGTTGATAAGTGCAAAGTAATGCACACTAGAAAACATAATCCCAACTATAAACACAAATGATGGGGTCTAAATTATCCGTTACCACTCAAAAAAGAGATCTTGGAGTCATTTGGAAAGTTCTCTGAAAACATCCACTCACTGTGAAGTAGCGAGCAAAAAAGCTAAGAGAATGTTAGAAACTATTAGGAAAGGGATAGATAATAAGACAGAAAATATCACAATGCCACTATATAAATCTATGGTACACCCACATCTTGAATACTGCCAATGGGTCTGGTCATCCCTTCTCTAAAAAAGATATATTAGAATTGGAAAAAGTACAGAGAAGGACAAAAAATGATGAGGGGTATGGAACAGCTTCCATCTGAGTAGAGATTAAAAAGACTGTGCAATTTAGAAAAGAGATGACTAAGGGGGGCTATGATAGAGGTGTGGAGAAAGTGAATAAGGATGTGTTATTTACCCCGTCACATATCACATGAATCAGGGGTCACCTATTAAATTAAGGGGCAGTAAGTTTAAAACAGACATAAGGAAGTACTTCTTCACACAATACACAGTCAACCTGTGGAACTCATTAGCAGGGGATATTGTGAAGGCCGAAAGTATAAATGGATTAAAAAAGAATCATGGAGGATAGGTCCATCAGTGGCTATCAGCTAAGATGGTCAGGGACGCAACCCCATGCTCTGGATGTTCCTAAGCCTCTGACTACCAGAAGCTGGGACTGGACAACGGGGTGGATCACTTGATAATAGCCCTCTTCTGTTCATTCCCTCTGAAGCTTCTGGTGTAGGCCACAGTTGGAAGACAGGCTATTAGACTAGATGGCCTACTGGTCTAACCCAGTATGACCATTCTTATCTTCTTACATTGTTATAAGAAGGAGGAATTGCTTTTTGTGTGTGTGTGTATGTGTGTGTGTGTGTGTGTGTAAGCACAGCACATGTTGCTGTTGGTTTTAAATATTGTGAATTTGTATGCCCAGATTTCCACTTGCTGGTGCGAATTAAACCTTTTTGCACCAGTGAGCAGTACTGGACTCATGGGGAAATCATATGAAGGAGACAGTAAATGATGGCTCTATAGTGGCCTTTGCTGGGTTTCTTTTGGGCAAAGGTAGTTTTAATCTCGGCTTTGAGCTTTACAGGTTCATTACCAGCAGACATTACTGCAGCAGTGCATTAAATCATTGCATGCTTCAACCATCCTGGCCATGTCCCCTCTCCAGGTGCTGCTATCCACCCTCAACCATCCATTATGCTGCATCAGGTTACATTAAGATTTTTTCTAGTACTGTGAACTTAACTGGGATTAGCACTGGCACAGCAGGTCCCCATGTAAGAATGTTTGAAGTCTCCATTCAGTGAAATTCCTGCACACGTGTTGGAATTCACCCATCAGCTCAGGAGACATGGAATGCATTGACACTGTGGTGGTCTTCTGTAGAGGTATGGAAGCAGATGTACATGGGAAGCAGGGGGGTTGCAGAGATGGACTGGGAGAGAAATGTGGGTGTAGCTATTGGATCTGTGACAAATGGATCCACAGGTCACAACCTTCCATGTTGGAGATGTGGAAGGGTCAACAGAGTTGTCCTGAACTGTGCTCGCTTAGTTCCCCTGTTGATTCTGGCTTTGGGAAGAGTTGGGGTAAGATGAGATGTCTCTGGGCAGAGCCATCCTTAGGTTCTGTGGGACCCTGTGACAAGTAAGGAATGTCATGCCTGAGGCAGACTTTTGAAATCTACAGAGGCTGTGGTGGCGACATGCTAAATCACTCCAACCTTCCACCATCCTAGCTGTGCCTCTTCCCCAGCTGGCACTGCCCACTCTCAGCAGGTGAGAGTTATGCAGTCTGGATCAGGGTATTTGCCATGGTAAGCCCAGAGTGGACTGGGCTTCGATGCTCGTATTTCAAGGTATGCGTGGGTGGAGTTGAATGATTACAACTGATGGGAGAGGCTACACATTTTGCTGGATTGTTGCGGGGTTTGATTGGACAGAAACCCACACAATGTGGGGCCTTATGCAGCCACCCATCAGCACATACCTAGGACCGGCTCTGCTGTTACCACCAGCTGGCTGCTCCTTTCCTCTCCTCCAGCAACATAATGATCCCTTTTCCTTTTTAAACCCTATCCATACAGCTGAGATTTTCTCCTCAGTACAGAGGCTTCTGCAATTTACTGTAGCTCCCCTCCCTCAGTAAATCTGAATGTTAGGGCAATCCAGCACCAATTCATGCAGTGCATCAATCTGTCTTTGGTGCCTGCAGAGCCAAAGGGAGCCCAAGATCACAACATTTTGAAATCGTCCAGAGCCCTGAGTGGCAAAGCTCCTAACCTCCCAGAGAATGAGAGCAAGTCAGAGATAGCTTACCAACATGCTTGCTCCAGTAACTTCTCCCATCACACTCTTTTCCCAGTTATTATTATTTTTCTCCCTTCCTTATTTTATTTTAGGCGCCTCCGAGAGTTCAACTGTCGCCCAAGGCTTCAAACTAATTTTCTCTTCAGAAATGATTGCAGAGAGCAGCATGCATAATAAATCCCGTTATTGCTCTTGTTATTAAAATAGGTTGTTAGGGAAGTGGACTTGGAGGCCTTTTCATCTGATGACAGCAGTTCTTCTTAGCTAGGCACTTATGGCTTATTGACTGAGGCTGCCAGGTTAAAGAAGAAAAAAAAATAAAAAAAAGAAGGAGCTGTGACGGCTGTTTAATAGTAAGAAAAGTTGGGATGATTTGAGGCAGTTCTTTTCATCACATCCATAGGCCATGTTTGAAAAGACAGCGTATTCCCAGTGTCTCTGAGACTCTATCAGGAACCACTGCAGGAAAGTGTGCAATCCTTTCTTCAAAATGATTTTGATTTATTGTTTATATATCAATAGGTGCTAGAAGCCCCCTCTGAGATCAGGGACCCATTATGCTAGGTGCTGTACAAACACATTAAGATACAGATCCTTCACTGAAGAATTTATAAACAAATAGCAAAAACAAGGCAAAAGGCAGACATGGAGTATTATTTTCGTTTTACAGGGAGAAAACTGAGACATAGGGACACAAAATGATCTGCACAGAGGATGGGTATGGCAGAACTGATAACTGAACCCAGCTCCCCTGAGTGCTAATCCAATGTCTTCCCCCAAGCCCATCTTTCCTTTCCTTGCTTAAATGAAACACCTGTTTCCCAAGCACCAAACTGAAAACTCTAGTGAGCTAAAAGTGAAAACTCTTTTACAATGAAGCACAGTGAAAGAAACAAATCAGCTGTAAGAATGAATTCCTAAAGCAATGCCAGGTTTTAAAGCAATAAAAAATAGATTTGATAAAGAGAAGCATACTTTCCATCTACTAAATGGAGACATTTTCTGGTTACCTGCACACCAAAATGTATTTCATAAATCACCATTGCCCTGTGAAACGAATATCTGATCTAGGGAGACACTTGTTAAGGGGAACAAATGTGGGGCATTTAGCAAGTTTCTTGTGCATGTACAGTATGCTCTGAAGTATAATATATTCCTACTTGGCTAAGCCATCCACGTGGTAACCATACAAAGCCAAGTACTATGTGTTCAATGCTTTTATGCAGAAAACTCCCATGGTGGCAATGGCCGTATAAATGCAACTGCATGCCAGTTGCAAGTTGAGTTTTCAAACCAGGTAGACATACCTGGGAACCATGGATGACAATTGTTTAAGCAGTCACCTCAATATGTATTATTGACAGTAGCTTATCTTATGATAGTTACTAAGGGAGACAGTTTCATAAGCACCTAACTTTCCTTTATGCCTAACTCCCATCGACTGATGTCTTTTTGTGCCTTTCAGCATCTCCCCTTTAATATATGCATACCGCTGCTATATGTCTGAGGATCTGCAGTAAAATTACCACTATCAGCACAACTATTTGCCTTGGAAACATGAGTTATTTAATGGGATACTGCCCTGAGGCAGGACGTGTTCTGCACACTATTCACTATAGCTTCCCAGTAAGTCTATGGGAACTGTGTGATAACTGATGGCACTCATGGATAGGATACTTTACTAACTACGGTACTGTTCCCACACTCACATTGGAGTCAGGGCAGGTTTTAGCCTTGTATATATAAGAATAATTTCAATCATTGCTGTCTGGTAAAATGTGGCTGCCATAAAACAGTGCACACCAATACAACCTAATTTAAGACAGGAAGCAGAGAAGCATACTGCATGCAGTTGTAACTGAAGGAGAAGTTTAAGTACAGAAAATATATTAATCTCAGTGCCCTGGCTGAATTCCAACTCCATCTGAGCTTGGGATAGATGCTTTTAGTATATCAGGATAAATAAACTGACTGTTTAACTAATATTCTTAAAGAAAGTGACAAGGATGTTTAATGGGCACGTGAACATGGAGAGATCTTGGTTTATATCTCGTCTGATTAGACTGAGCCTCTAGCATCACAAGCCCAGATCTTCACAGGCATGTAGGTACCTAATTCACATTGAAATCAATGGGAGCCAGGCTCTTAAATATCTTTGAAGATCTGGGCCACAGTGCCTATCTCAAACACCATACTGAGTGATTGGTGCAGTATTTACTCAGATTAGAAGCTTGATCTGCTGAATTCCTAACACTCATATATCTAGGAGAGAGGTACTTAAATGAAACCCTTAGAGTTCAGAGATTCATAGACTTTAAGGTCAGAAGGGACCATTATGATCATCTAGTTTGACCTCCTGCACAATGCAGGCCACAGAATCTCACCCCCCACTAGCCTATGTCTGAGTTATTGAAGTCCTCAAATCGTGGTTTAAAGACCTCAAGATGCAGAGAATCCTCCAGCAAGTGACCAGTGCCCCATGCTGCAGAGGGAGGCGAAAAACCTCCAGGGCCTCTGCCAACATGCCCTGGAGGAAAATTCCTTCCAGACCCCAAATATGGCAATCAGCTAAACCCTGAGCATGTGGGCAAGACTCACCAGCCAGACACCCAGGAAAGAATTCTCTGTAGTAACTCAGATCTCATCCCATCTAATATCACATCAACCCAAACTTTCTTTTCTTCTTTTGCAGGCATGTGAGGAATTAATTTGGGTTCCAAATTTTGAATCTTTTGCCTCATACTTTCTAAGGTCAGATCCAAGAATCCAGTGTAACATTTAGACTCATAGACTCATAGATTCTAGGGTCAGAAGGGACCAATGTGATCATCTAGTCCGACCCCCTGCACAAAGCAGGCCACAGAACCCTACCCATCCACTTCTATAACAAACCCCTAACCTATGTCCGAGTTATTGAAGTCTTCAGATTGTGGTTTGAAGACCTCAAGCTACAGAGAATCCACCAGCAAGTGACCCATGCCCCGCGCTGCAGAGGAAGGCGAAAAACCTCCAGGGCCTCTGCCAATCTGCCCCGGAGGAAAATTCCTTCCTGACCCCAAATATGGCGATCAGCTAAACCCTGAGCATGTGGGCAAGACTCACCAGCCAGCACTCAGAAAAGAATTCTCTGCAGTAACTCAGATCCCATCCCATCCAACATCCCATCACCGACCACTGTGCATACTTATCTGCTGATAATCAAAGATCAATTGCCAAAATTAGGCTATCCCATCAAACCATCCCTTCCATAAACTTATCAAGCTTAGTCTTAAAGCCAGATATGTCTTTTGCCCCACTACTCCCCTTGGAAGGCTGTTCCTGAACTTCACTACTCTAATGGTTAGAAACCTTCGTCTAATTTCAAGTCTAAACTTCCTAGTGTCCAGTTTATCTTCCCTTAGGAATAAAATAGGAGTCTAAACAGGCTGAGAGGCCCAATTTATAAATTTGGCCAAATAATTTAGAATGCCCATTTGGGTGCTCAAATTGCCACAGACTGTAGATGTCATTTGGACACATAAGCAGCACTCTAAGTTCCAAAAAGAGCACCGTATGTCCTAACTGAGTCACTCAAAGTTAGACAATTCAGTACAACCTCTGTAAATGGGTTTCCTCCACAGGTGAACTTTGAAGAATATAATTCATGTGGTGGGAATGTAAAAGCAGTTACAGAAATGGAAGGTGACTGAATCATTGTCAGGTATTCATAGGCAATTGGCACCTTCTGAATATTGAATTGTACAAGTACTGGCTTTGTACTAAATACAGAAAATCAATACTCATTGAAACACTTCACCAACATCTGAAAGGTGGCACAGATGAAATAAGAAATGCCATTTATCTAGTACTGCTTGAAACACCACCACCTCCGTTTGGTGATTATGTCTGGTAGCCTCATGGTATGGAATGATTCTGCACTGTTACATTTGCACATTTGAGAAAGGAGTGAATGAAGAACGCTCAGTATATTCACTACAGATGAGTTCTGTTTATTCTCCCACTCGTCACTGTTACAACTGGGAGCCTAAAAAGCTGGAAAAAGTGTTCTTGGAGAGGTGAGGAGTGTTCCACAAAACAAATTTATGGGTCTACTGTGGTCTTTCCCTTGGAGATTCTTTGAGTAATGATGATACTTAGCTCTTGTCATCTGTAGATCTCAAACCACTTTGCAAAGGAGGCAAGTGTAATCACCATTATACAGACTGGGAAACTGAGGAACAGGTAGGTGAACCAAACTGTTTAAGGTCACATGGCCAAGACAGAGCTGGGACTAGAATAGAGGTCTTCTGACGCCCAGTCCCGGGCTCTATCCACTGGACCACACAGCCTGCTGTACTAAGCTTTCTGGCTCTTCTGAAGTTCTCCTTTTTGGAGATCCTCCCAGGGACTCTCCCAAGTTCAAGGCTCTTGAAACTTCACTGCAGCAGATCTCAGAGTTTGGGAGAATAAAGGCCGAAGGGAATAAATAAACTAGAAAACATATCATCATTACAAACATAAAAAGCCAGAAATCTGTCACACTGCAGAAATTCTCACTTCACTGTTACTGTGATTTATTGGGGAGTTAATTTTAAACAAGTTTTCTTTTTCAAAACCACAACACACAAACAAACTGAACAAACAAGCCAGAGGACAGAAGCTAGTCACTACTGGACCATTTAAGCAATAATTTCATTTGCTTTGTAGTATAAAAATGAAGTAAAGGGCTGTTTACTGAGTGAATAAACACTGAATGAATCACAAAAAGCTCTTTATTGCGATTATACTCCAAGGCAGTGGAGATTATTGTTGTTACACAACGAGGCACAATGTGAAAATTTAACTCAATGCCCCAGATTTTCAGACAGTTTTGGTGCACAATTGCAGTTGCAATCCACAGTGTGTCTTTAATTTTAGCACACTATTCTGACAATTGTGCATGCAAATTAGGTGTCTAGGTGCAAATGCATTTAATTAGCTATTTATAACCAATCTATGCCTGCATGGTAGATAGACACACTTTTTGCACAAGCAGTTGCGTGCTTAACTGGTCTGATAATCTAGCTCAATGGGATTAATTGCCCTGATACATGTAGTGCTGCAGAAGAGCAAAGCAGATACGGTTGGAAACATTCAAAGCAGCACATGGCACATAGAAAGGCAAACAATATCAGGTTTTTCACTAGAGCTGCTTAGAAAAATTGAATGTAAACATTGTTTTTTTTGGGGGGGGGAATTCTTTTCATGTGTTTTTAGCATGCTATTCTCCTGGCAAGAGGTGAGACACGTGCTCCTCAGTGAATATCCGTCCTATCCAAAAATTGTTGCTCTGCTGGAAAGGTAGATGTGCTAGGGAAAAGGTTAACTTACATGGTTCATCATTCCCTCAACCAGGCTTCCCAAACCAGAGAATGCAATCCAGAACAGGTGCAGGCCTCTCTGGGATGTGCCTCTTTGCCCCATGACTCAGTAAAAATTCAGCCCATTGGTCCAGAAGTCAGGAGGCGTGCATGAATAGATGTGTGCAGTACTCACCACTGCTCTCATGATCTGCTCTATGTTTCCTCTGTGCATACATCCTGCTGCAAATGTGTGCCAGACCAGGGGCTTGTCTAGATAAACTGTGTGTGGCAAGCTGGGGTGTAGATTTACAGTGCACCTGTGTGCTGCTGCTGCGCACTAACTGTCAGTGTGGACCCTACTACTGCACACTAAAAGTTCCTTCTTGCACTTTGATCTACTTCCATTTCAAAGAGGAGTAGATCAAACCACATTAGGGAACTTGTAGTACACGGTAGCATGGTCCACACAGACACCGGTGGCTTTACACGCTGCCTTGCTGGGCACTATCTGTTTTTCTAGACAAGCCTCTGGTGTTCAGGTTACACCACTGAGTAACCGCAACACTAGCTGTGCATGAGGTTGTTAGCTGGTCTCCTGAAGTGGTTCTACCTGCACCTTGTTCAGTAGTGACTCCTCTTTCACTAGAGCCTAGGTGTATGCTGCAATGGATGCATCTCCTTTCAACAGCTGTCTGCACCCTGCTGCCCCCCTTCCCCATTACAGTTATAGAATCATAGAAATGTAGGGCTGGAAGGGACCTTGAGTAGTCATTAAATCCAGAGCCCTGTGTTGTGGCAGGACCAAGTAAACCTAAATCATCCCTGACAGGTGTGAGTTTGCAGAAAAATTGTCTCTCCTGTTTTACATATGACATGCTTGTTCATACATCCCTGAATGATATTAGCATTTTTTGCAGTTGCCTCACACTGTTGACTCATCCGTCATGCATCTGACGAAGTGGGTATTCACCCACGAGAGCTCATGCTCCAATACGTCTGTTAGTCTATAAAGTGCCACAGGACTCTTTGCTGCTTTTACAGATCCAGACTAACACGGCTACCCCTCTGATACTCGTATTCAATTTGTGATCCACTATAACCTCCAACTTCCAGGCAGTGATTCCTTATCTTATAGTTGTGCATTTCATTTTTCCTTCCTAAGTGAAATACTTTGCACTGATCTTTACTGAATTTCATCTTGTTTTCAGACCAGTTCTCCAATTTCTCAAGGTCGTTCTGAATTCAAATCCTGTTCTCCAAAGTGCTTGCAATCCCTCCCAGGTTGTCGTCATCTGCAAATTTTAGAAGCATATTCTCCACTTTATTACACAAGTCCTCCTTGTTGTTAATGTGAATTGTGTTGAGTATCTGGTCACCATTAACTTTGTTAGCGAAGACTGAAGCAAAATAGGCATTAAACATCCCAGCTTCTTGATGTCATTAGTTATTAGTTGTCCATCCCTGCTAAACAGAAGACCTACATTTTCCTTCATCTTTCCTTTTCTCCTAATGTATTTAAAGAATCTCTTCTCATTGCCTTTTATGTCCCTTGCGAGGTATAACTTACTTTGTGCTTTAGCCTTTCTAATGTTTTCCCATACATACTTATGCTATTCTATTGAACTCCTCCTCCTTAGCAATTTGTCCATGTTTCCACTCTTAGTAAGATTCCTTTTTGATTGTTCAGGTTATCAAAGAGCCATATTGCCCTCGTACTATTCTTCCTCTCTTTCCTTCTCCTCAGGTTAGTTTGCAGTTGTGCCTTTAATAGTGTCTCCTTGAGAAACTGCTAGCTCTCTTGAATTACTTTTTCCCCTTAGATTTTCTTCGCATGGGACCTTACCTATCAGTTTTCTGTGTTTGTTAGTCTACTCTTTTGAAGTCCATTTTCCGTATTCCACTGCTCTTACTCCTTCTTTTCCTTAGATTCATGAAATCTATCATTTTGTGATTACTTTCAATCAAATTACCTTCTACCTCCAGATTTGTGACCAATTTCTCCGTTAGTCAGAATCAAGTCTAAAATGGCTGTCTCCTTGGTTCCTTCCATGGGTGGCCAGTGATCAGGCCACTGGGGGAGGCTAGTCCCCGGCCCCTCCCCTTGTGCCCAAGGCCCCGCTCTTCTCCTTCTGTCCCCCCTCTCCCTCTCTCCTTCTGTGCCCCTCCCCTGCCGGAGCCCAGAACACTGCCACCGCAGCCCTTGGCCCCAGCACCAGGTGGACGGGGGGTGCTCTGGGCAGTGACTCTAGCTCCCGTGCACCAGACAGCCCAGCCCCAGAACACCAGGTGGTGTGGCTGCAGCGCACCAAGTCCCAGAGTGCCAGGCAGCACGGCTCTAGCACCAGCCACCCCGACTCCTTGCGGGAGGCAGGCCAGCCAGCCTGAGCCAGCCACGGCAGCATGCTGGAAACTGAAGGAGGGGGTCTGGCCTGGGGGTGGACCATGGACAGGGCCATGCTAGTCTGTTTGGGGACGCACAGCCTACCCCTGCCTATGATACTCGCTGCCCATGGTTACTTCCTCCACTTACTGGAACAAAATGTTTTCCCGAATACATTCCAAGAACTTACTGGAAATTTTGTGGATTTTTGTATTACTTTTCCAACAGATGTCTGGGTGGTTAAAGTCCTCCATTACTACCAGGTCTTGTGTTTTAGATATTTTTGTTATTTATTCTAGAAGTGCCTCATCCACATCCTCTTCCTGTTTGGTGGAATGTGGTAGATCTCGACCATGATGTCATCCCTATTTTTTACCCCTTTTATCTTTACCCAGTGACTCTGAACTGGTCTGACTCTCACCTCTTTCTGGACCTCAGGACAAGAGTATATATTCTTGATGTGCAATGCAACACCTCCTCCCTTTTTACCCTGCCTGTACTTCCTGAATATGCTATACCTTTCTATACTAATGTTCCAGTCATATGACGTATCCCACCAAGTCTATGATGCCAATTTAGGCATATGGGACTTGATCCAAAGTCTATTAAGTGGACTTTGGATCAGATCTTGACAGAGAGATAGCTAGTAAAGAGGAGACTGTTCCCTATTGTCTTGTCCTCAGATGACAGCTGCCATTTTGGCAAACACATCAGGGACTGAACTGGGGACTTGCAGAGCTAAAAGCGTGAGCTGCTACATCTTGAGGTAAAGCTATCTAGCTAGAGCTGGGACAAAGTCATATACTCTGTGAATCAGGCACAGAGGAGAACTACTTGTGGGTCACAGTAGCTCATATCATCGTGGTCGGAGGGCTGCCAGTTAATGGCTGAAAGTGAGCGGATTTACAACAGCACTTTCCATCCTCATGCGGTCAGAGAGCTACTGAGAACCACTTTCAATGCAGTCTAACAGCAAATCTTCCAAAAGTACAAAACAGAACCAGATGAAAAATAAATACATGAATTTGCCAATATTTAGGTGAACACTAGTATTGATTTCAGTTTTCTCCAATTTGTGGGATCTTATGACTTGTTATTTATGAGATAACTATCTGTATTCATGGAGATAGTATTGAACTCTGAGACATTCACCATTTTGCACTGAACCCAAAACACATGAGGGAAGATCATTATGCCTTGGTCATCACTGTCATGCTTGAAGAGTTTCAACCATGCCATCAAGAAACAAAATTATACCATGTGACTTGAGTGACCAGTCACACAACACAAATAATTAATTAATAATCAAATCAAACAGTTCTTGACAGCTGAAAGTCTTTCATTGAAGACCCAAATATTAAAAATCTCAAGAATAATGCATACACTGGCAGAAATAAGGGCTGTCTCCTGAACTATCCACTACCAAGCAAGAAGCTACATTCATAACAATTATTATTTGTAACAAATATTTCAATCAGCTCTGGTGCTCAGACATTTTTGAGGCAACTACTATAGATTACAGTATATATTTTTTATTTTATTTTACAGAGGATGATATGTGATTGTTTTAATGCGTAATTCTAATGCAAGTTAAACAGACTTGTTTTTCCACTGTAACTGCACTCTTAGGAAGTCTCATATCTCATTTAGCATGTGCAATTATCTGCAGAATATGCAGATTTTGCAGGAACAATATAAGGGCTGATATTTGCAAATGTGGCCCTACATATCTATTTTGGGCCAAATCTTATTTGACAAAACTATTCAGATATAAGCCTCAAGGGGACCATGACGGTAAAACAAGGATAAGAATGTTTGGCTTTTTATCATTAACATTTCCCCACTGCATCCACCAGTCAACTAGAATAGGGGAAGCACAAGGGCTGTAATTGTCAACAAGGGCTAAAATAAAATACCAAAAGGAAAAAGAAAATATGAAATATTATGGGAAATGTACATGGAAAATCCCCCTCACAAACCTGAAAAATATCAATCCCCTGAGCTCAAAGCAATGGATTTATTTTTTAAATTGTTAAATAAACATGAAGGCCGGAATGGAGGGGGCTGCCGCAGATGAGAATAGAAAGGGTTTTGTTGCTGATGGTTCTGAATCTCCTTTGAAGGTTTATTTTGTGAAGGACGGAGCTTTCATGATTCCTGAATTCAACTCCTTGGGCCGCCAGCCTCTGTAAACACTTCTGCTGACAACCAGTTGGGAAAAGGGAGCTCTGGCCCTTGAGAAGGAAGCCTTTATGTACAAGACACGTTTTTCTCAGAGTAAGATGTGGTTTTGGCGGTCCTGTGGAAACCACTTACACCTGGTTTACTTCAGCAGTGCTGGGCAGGATATGGCATAAGACCTGGAGTGCTAAGGCCAAGAATACCAGATGTTTCTACACAGACAGGATAGGCTTCCATAGCCTGTCACAGTGAAGCCTCAGCAAAGACCCTGTCCCCTTTCTCTTTGCTTGACCGTAATTCAACAATGTAAGCAAAACATTATTTTTGAAGAACAGTTCTTTTTTCTTTTTCATCTCTGACTCATGAGACCCCTTTGGCCAAGTCCCTGTTTGCCTCAACCTTCCTTTTGAGCAGAAAGGCTCTGATAATTTGCTGGATTTCTACAGTTCATATGCAGCACGTTTCAAACTCAGAGTCTGGTCTTTGAAGGCACAGGAGATCCATTTGTACTTCAGATAGCACAAAGATGCCTGTAAGCAGAGCAAAGAGAGACTCAGGGGTGTGTATGAAACAGGGTTTACGCTAAAATGTCTCGGCTGCAGTTTAACATGGCTGAGTGACTTGACTCAATAACCGAATCACTGTAAACCATGTGGTTTACGTTTTTCTGCTCCTCTACAGTACATCGTGCGCAAGGACTGGCCTAACAGAGTAAAACAACAAACTGGAACTTTTTATCTGTATCTATATATTCCTAGTACTTTGAACCATCTTATGTTAGACAATAAAATGTTTCAGAACTTTTAAAGTGTATTGCTAGCACACTCCTGTAATACAGCGCAGAGAATCAGAGGTCTGTATGGAACAGGAAGCCAACCACAACCTAGCTGCCAGGAAGTGTCTAGATCCCCACAGACTAAAGAGCCACATGCATGTTTTGGGAAAGCCAGAGGCTCAGGGTGTCTCTAGATACTACTGCATACAGGAAGCACAATAGGGGAGTGTCCAAAAAGCTCGACCACTGTGAAAACTTTAGCTATCAGTGTAAGATCATAGCACTCCTTTTTGTGTACGCCTTATGGTTACACTTAGATGAAGCATTCTGTTTTTGGGGAAATTAGGAATTCTGATGATATATTATTTGTATTACTCTAGCACCCTGGCCCAGGGCCCCTTGTGCTAGGTGCAGTACAAACATAGAACAAAAAGTGTTGGTTCTCTTATTTCCTAGAAGCAATAGAGATGGCCTAAGGGTGGTTCTATCAGGAAGTGTGGGCACGGAAGCAGATGGTGTATGAGAAGAGGAGGGAGTGCCAGGCATTGCTCAGTAAAGCCCCTCTAATTGTTTTTAAAAAGATAACATTCCCAATGAATCCATCCCAGGTTTTCATGCTGTTCAGATCTGATCAATAAATCTCCTGCAGTAGATATGTATTGGTTTGTTTAGCATACACACAAAGAGCAACATGTATTCTTAGACTGACTGAGTTTTATTTCAGATTAAGGAAAATGGAAAAATAAGGAAGAATAAATGTAAGATTTCCAGAAAAGCCCAGGGTTTGTCACTCACTCTGTAGCAGGAGCCATTTTGAATTGCCCCCACAGACAAGGAGAAAGAGAGAGACTGTTCCTCAAATTTAAAGATGAAATGTAGGCGAAACAGCCCTTATAGATACATATGCAACAAATAACTTATTTAATATTGAATATTGATGGTTTGATTGAAGTAGTCTCCAGTGATGTAGTCACAACCAGTCCCTTTCCCGAAAACATAGTAAGATCATTCTGAATTCCAGTCATGTCATGCTAAACCTGTGCAGCATTTTACCTTTAATTTGTTTGTGACTATACACAAATTGTTTGCCATGTTGTTGAGTAGGGTGTTATCAGAGAAAGTGCTGAAGGAATAGACCTGTGCTGACACTTCCCATCCCACAACTTTTGTCTGCCTGTCTCCAGGAGCACCACCAGCTTTTTTGGCGCCCTAGGCGGCAGAAGGTCCCACCCCCAAAATGGCGCCCCTGACAGAGGTGGCGGAAGGTTCCGCCCCCAAAATACTGCCAATAACTGGGGCGGCCGAAGATCCAGCCGCTGAAGTCGCCGCCCACCAAATGTTAGTGCCCTTGGCTACCGCCTAGATTGCCTAATGGGTTGTGCTGGCCCTGCCTGTCTCTTTCAATTGTAAGCTCTTTGGGGCAGGAACTGTCTCTCAGAGCGGGTTTATACAGGGCTGAGCACACTGGGGCTGTGATCTCAGTCTGAGTCTTAAAAAGCTGCAGTAATACAAATAATGAAGGATAATAATTAAATAACAACATCTCGATTTCACTTGCTGAGAGTATCACAGAAAAACTTACATAATTTCAAGAGCTTTGTTTTTTATTCCCAGATTTTGTCACCTTTCCCCATTAGCCATCCTTCTGTTGCATATGACTGTGTCATTTTGTGAGTTTTTAAATTGTTTTTGCAAGATGAAAATTTGTCTCTGAGATAGATGTATGCAATTTCTGTTAGTGTCAGAGGGGATGTGCACAGGTCTGAAAAGGGCAGAATTTAGCCTGTGCAAAACTTCACTGTAGAAAAGAAATATCTAGTGTCTGCTTTTTTGTTTGTTTATTTAAATAGAATACCTTATTTGTACAGCATTTATCCTAACAGATTTCAAAGCCCTTTGCAGTATAAATGGGAATTATTCTGCTCATTACTGAAATGCAGCCACCTCTGGAGTGGAATAAGGCTGCTGTGTAAAACTTTAGGACATGAGTTCAAGAAAAATGGCTTATTCAGCTGAAGTTCCTGAGCTAATTTTGATCGACTGAATGTAATTAGCCATCTCTGTATTTGGCTAGGACCTCTGGTTCTTGTAAAAAGAGCCATGGGTTTTTAATGACCACAAAGTGACCAGTCCCTCGCTTTTAAGGGCCACCCACAAGATTAGCCAGACATTGATTCTGGGATAAAACTTTGCATGTACTCAGTCAGGGAAACATTTAATTTTCAAAAGACAGAGATTTAAAAAAAAATGGATCTCAGTGGAACCTGGCTAAAGAGACTGGGAAGAGGATTTTCCCTGCTAGGCTGCACTAACTTGTTGAATTAATGCTTTAATTTCATTTATTCTTTCATGCAGTGTGGCTTGTTGTAGCTACATCCAGTACAAATCGTGTTTTTCTCCCTCTCCTCCCATCACACTCCTTACATTGACAGGAGCAGGCTGCCTCTGCAGTAAGTTATGTGGTCTGTCAGTTTGGCAGCAGGGATGCAAATCCATGATGAGTATCTCTGTCTGTCCCCTTGGGGTGCCATCGATACTTTATTAAGAGTTTGCCTCTTTCTTTGTCTGGGGAAGTGATGGACTAACTGCATTTTCCTTTGTCTCCAGTGGTCTCAAAGGGCAATAAATAAATACTCTCTACAAACATCTAGTAAATAACAGCTGAAGGAGGACTCATAATTTATCTGCATTTTCTCAAATCTAAAATTTGTTAAAAATGTATATTTTCAGTATCGCTTTTCTCCTTTTTCCAAGGGCCATGTCATAAAATAAGTAGGTGGGACAGGCTTAGTTTGAATATCCCAAACTCTGAATGAATACAGCACTGGGGCATGGGTTTGTGCCATTTTGAAAGTACAGGCTATGTGCAGAACTCAGAATCCGCTCCTGGTTTGGATTTGAATTGGGATCAAGTTTTGGGATGGTCAGCTCTGGGGTTTAGTTTCGGGGGCAATTTCCAATAAGAAACTGCTGAAGCTTCACCAAAGCCCCAAACCAAATCATTCCTGAGGTTTGAAAACCTTCACAGAACATTTTCTCCACATTATTTTTCTTTTTCATGCTGTCTCTATACTTCCTGGTTGCAGCTGAGACTCAGAGCAGCCCATTTATAAATGCCAGGAGAAAGGCTCTGCTAACAGTGCTTCTAGGCCTGACTCGAAGCAGAAAGCACTCACAAGAAACTCTACTGTCAGGAGACTGGCAGCCAGTCAAGAGGTTTGGATAAGTCTCATCAGTTTGGCAAAGCTCAGTATTTGCTTAACTGTAAGCATTGTAGTGACATCCTCAATGGAATTTCTCATGTGCTTAAAGTTAAGCACGTGCTTAAGTATATTGCTGAATCAGGACCCCAATCTGTAACGTTCTTAGATGTACCTCCCACCACTGCTTAGTTAAAATGGGGCAGGAGAAAAGGGGAGATCAAATTCCCAGAGCTCATATGAGACCCCGGAAGAGAGACCAGAGTTCCTCAGAGCTCAGATGGCACCTGAGAAGAGAACAGTCCAAAAGAGAATTCCAAAGTCCCATTAATTTCAATGTAAATCCCTTAGGAAATTTTGGAAATCAACATGCTCAGAGCTCACCGGGTGCAATACAATTATAAAGAAGGTAACTTATATTTCTTTTGAAATAATCACTATTTCCACATCTGGAAGAAACATAGGTGAGCCTATGGTGGTGTAATTGGGTCCTACACTAGCTTGTTTGTTTGTTTATGTGTTTTGTTTTGCCTTAGCTCAGATCTTAATTGGTATCATTTAAATAGAAATAATTTTGCAGGAATCATCTTACTTCACATTTAGGGCTAGATTGAGCCGGATTTATTCACCTTGGTAATACCATGGACTTTAATGGGGCGGCTCATGTGAGCAAATGCTCACTGTTGTGAATAACGATAACATAATCTGGCCTTCCTGTGAGAACCTCACAAAAACATTGCGCTATTTGATACACTTGACAGTCTGGGCTTGAGGGCTGGTATAACAGGGGAGCGGGTGCAGTTGCTAATCAGCATGGAGGGGTGTTGGCAGAGCTTGGCAGGAGAGCAAGAGAATACCAAGGAATGTTACAAAGCAGGCCCAAAATGTGCGAGGATGGCTTGCATATGTTCATTTTAATGAGCAGCAAATTCACACACGCATCTATTTTAGGTGAGTCTCACTGAAGCTACTGCATGCTGCAGCAATAATGATGAAAAGCTAGTATGAACTAGAGCAAAATCAGAGCCATTCTCTATTAGCAAATCAGACTAAGCTCCCTATTTAGCAATAACAATCGTATGATAAAGAGGAAGATTAAGTTTCAGTCCATGGCGTCATTCTAACATCATTGCTATGGCAGGAACATTTGTCTGTCCCAGATGCTGTTGGTGGCTGGTGGGAAGAAAAGAAACATTATGAGACCTCCTGAGGAATACATAGCTGCACATTGCTCGCCTGTACCTGACACAAGACTCGGCACTGAAGCAGTTAAAACATTTTACTTGTGTGAAAATGCAAAGCAGCTGCTTAGTGCTGTGCTTGGCACAACACACTAGGCCTCTCTGCACTCCCTGTCTTCTGCTGCTCTTGGATCACTGCAGAGTTAACCAGTTGTTGCATTCCAAATGCCAGTTATACCAGTTTGGAAAGGCAATAGCAGGGGTAGTTTTATGGCTGTACAAAGGGAATGGGAATAGTATTTGTTACTGACCCAGAAAAGGCAATATTTATTTAACAAACATGTTCAGAAATATAAGGATTCCTTTGTTAGTAGAAAATTTTGTGTGATTTGATTAATTGTGCCTACAAAAAAAGTACCTAATTTGCATGCACGATGGCAGTCAAGTGCAAATTGTCAGTTAGCTGCATGGCTGGCAAGCTGCACAGATACTTACTGCAAATGCTCTCACAAAGTGGGCACTCAAATGTTCATACATTTTTGCAAATGCAGTTGCTTGCATGCAATCCTAAAAGTAAGCTATTTAATAGCTTCATATCATACGCACAGGGCCGACGAGAGAGGTACAAATTACCGGGGCCCGGCGGTCTGGAAGGGGGCCTGGGGCCTGGCTTCCCCGGCTTCATCGGCCTTGTTTAGCCGGTCCGCTCTTGCTGGGAGGCCAGAAAATTTTTTTTCACCGGGGCCCAAACCCGCTCTTGGCAGCCAGGCATACACATAAGATTGTAACTTGGTGAAACTTTCACTTTTCGGGGGCAGATTTTGTTTCCAAGTCAGAATGTCAAGCTATCCAAATTGTTTATGGTTTCAGGTTTCATTACAAAAGGTTCACACTTGAGCTAGGCCAAAGTTTAAGAATTCCTGCGCAGGTGCAGGCCAAATTGCAGGGGTGTTCAGAGTAGGGCTTTGGTCAGGCCCCCTTGTACAGATAGAGAACAGTGGAAAATACAAGATCCAGACTGAAGTTCAGATTCAGAACTTCTCTCTTCCTGAGGTGTTTGTAATGAGCTGACCTCCAGTTTATACAATTCTACTTCTGACTGAAATCTAAGTGAAGCATTTGCACTGGAACCTCCCAGAAGAGGTTGTTTGTTGTAGGTTGGCTGAAAGACAGTATGCAGGAAATCCAGTTGCTTGGTAGTGCATTTTACCAAATGCCCATTCTTCTCTTCCTAAATGCAACAGGGAGATTCTCACGATAACCCAGAAGGTAAATTAATGAAATAGCAGCAAACATTTGTTGAAAATGAAACTCAGCCTATGCCTACACTATATACTTCTGCTGACACAGCTCTGTTGGTCGGGGTGTGGAGAGGTGTGATGCCTAAGTGACTTAGTTGTGGTGATGGAAGGATGTAATGTAGATGCAGCTATAGCATCCAAACCGCACTTTTACTAATAAAGATTGTTTTGTACAGGGGTGGATGAAGTAAGCTATTCTGAGAAAAGCACGACTTTGTCAGCATTAGCTATGTCCACACTAGAAGTGCCTTGCTATGATAGTATCCCGGAATGCTCTTGAAGTGGTCCTAGTGTAGACATGCCCTCAGTGAAAGTTCAGACTGATACCAAAAACAACCTGCTATAGGTTCATTTGCATCAGAAAAAAGTTTGCAAAGAGAAACCCAAGGAGATTGCTGCAGGTCTAAGGTTTTAATAAACATTTCAGTGTATATCACATGTTTGTGATTTCCTCTCAGGGTTCCAGAGCAGAGTTCTTTACCCTCCCCAGAAACCCCAGGTGCAAAGAACTTCCCTCTCTCACCAAGGCAGGAAGCACAGACTCTTCAACTTCCTCTCAGAGTTACTTCCTGATATAAGGATCCTTCCTCGTTGGAAGATACCACATCCTTGAGGGCCTTTCTATATATGTGCCGCATACAGAGACCCAGCCAGAACAGTAACTCTGTTGACAGCTCATTCTTTCATAGGATAACGAGCCTTGTGGATAAGGGAGAAGCGGTGGATGTGATATACCTAGACTTTAGTAAGGCATTTGATACGGTCTCGCATGATATTCTTATAGATAAACTAGGAAAGTACAATTTAGATGGGGCTACTATAAGGTGGGTGCATAACTGGCTGGATAACCGTACTCAGAGAGTAGTTATTAATGGCTCCCAATCCTGCTGGAAAGGTATAACAAGTGGGGTTCCGCAGGGGTCTGTTTTGGGACCGGCTCTGTTCAATATCTTCATCAACGATTTAGATGTTGGCATAGAAAGTACGCTTATTAAGTTTGCGGACAATACTAAACTGGGAGAGATTGCAACTGCTTTGGAGGACAGGGTCAAAATTCAAAATGATCTGAACAAATTGGAGAAATGGTCTGAGGTAAACAGGATGAAGTTCAATAAAGATAAATGCAAAGTGCTCCACTTAGGAAGGAACAATCAGTTTCACACATACAGAATGGGAAGAGACTGTCTAGGAAGGAGTATGGCAGAAAGAGATCTAGGGGTCATAGTGGACCACAAGCTTAATATGAGTCAACAGTGTGATACTGTTGCAAAAAAAGCAAACGTGATTCTGGGATGCATTAACAGGTGTATTGTAAACAAGACACGAGAAGTCATTCTTCAGCTTTACTCTGAGCTGGTTAGGCCTCAACTGGAGTATTGTGTCCAGTTCTGGGCACCGCATTTCAAGAAAGATGTGGAGAAATTGGAGAGGGTCCAGAGAAGAGCAACAAGAATGATTAAAGGTCTTGAGAACATGACCTATGAAGGAAGGCTGAAGGAATTGGGTTTGTTTAGTTTGGAAAAGAGAAGACTGAGAAGGGACATGATAGCAGTTTTCAGGTATCTAAAAGGGTGTCATCAGGAGGAGAGAGAAAACTTGTTCGCCTTAGCCTCCAATGATAGAACAAGAAGCAATGGGCTTAAACTGCAGCAAGGGAGATTTAGGTTGGACATTAGGAAAAAGTTCCTAACTGTCAGGGTAGTTAAACACTGGAATAGATTGCCTAGGGAAGTTGTGGAATCTCCATCTCTGGAGATATTTAAGAGTAGGTTAGCTAAATGCCTATTAGGGATGGTCTAGACAGTATTTGGTCCTGCCATGAGGGCAGGGGACTGGACTTGATGACCTCTCGAGGTCCCTTCCAGTCCTAGAGTCTATGAGTCTATGAGACAGTATCTTCCTTGGCATGATCAGCTCTCCCACCCTACCTCTATTGTTGGCTTCCTGTGATGCCGGTATGTTCCCGATGCCTGACACTGACATCCCATAGCACACCTTTCCTGACTGTCTGACCTCTGGGTTTGTTCTTTGTGGCACAGCATCCTGGAGTATCCGTTTCTCTTGGCACATTATTCCAAACCCCTGGCACTGGTTTTTCAAGGCTGTATCTTCACTGATTCCCAAACTCTGGTACCAATTTCCCCATGACACATCTTCTCTTGTTGCTCAGTCTCTGGTGGAGAACTCCCTGTGGCATGGCTTCCCTGATATTCAACTCCTGGAAGTGCTTTCCTTTGGCCTAGCTGCCTTCCCCACTCCATGTTGGCTTACAGTTAGCCTAGATTAGGTTTTTATTAATGCAAAATAAAGGTTAAATGGGGGAAGGCCAGGCAAATATAAAATCAAAGTTGGATTCCATGCAGGCCCAAGTAAGTGCTGCTGAAATCAGTAAATTTCATTATAAAGCTAGCCCTTCTGTAAATGGCTCAGAGAAATATCCCAAATCAACATAATGAACTATGATGCTCCATTTGTTTTGAGGTGGTCCTGCTTTGGCAGAGAAAGAGTTAACTGGGGCCAGAGAGTAAATAATGCACTTGGTTACAGCTGGAAGGTGGACAAGGCCCAGTTTAGGATTAGGCCCAGCTGGAGAAGAGCTGGGTGGCTGAATTAAGGTTGAATCTCAGCTGCAAGCAGCCAAGTGACTAATAAAGGAAGAATTTTAGGGCAGTAGAAGAGAAGCAGAAGGCCCAGGGGGACCTCAGGCAGCCTCTCCTGAGTAGGAAGCTCTGGCCAAGAATCAGAAAGATACTGGGAAGCCATAGGGATGGAGTGAACTCCTGTGATGACCCTTGACCTGGGGCCAAAAGTCCAGGAAGGCAGCCCAGCAGTTGGGTTTCCAGAATAAAGAGACACAGAAATTGAGAGCTTTAGGAGAGGCAGACAGGGTATGGGCCTTCAGGGAGAAAGCCCTGGGAGGCATTGCTCTGTAGAAGAGCTGGAAAAATCTCTTCAGAGTCCAGAAAGGGATGAAAAGTCTGGAGAAGTGAGCTGGGGAAAGGGTCTGAGAGATGGGCCAAAGTAAGGAGTAGCCCAGGGTGGCAGCAAGGAGTCTGAGGAAAGAGACCTGAGCTGCTTGTTTCAGGGTCTCTGGACTGGAACCCAGAGGAGACAGAGGGCTGGGTTCCCTTACTGGCCACCAAGGAAACTGATGTGAAAGCACCCTGAGATAAGGGAAGCAAGGATCACTGAGCCCAGAGTGTGGCTGAAGACTTGACGTTAAGTCACTGGATTGTTTGATGGGACTCTCTGTTACCCTAGAAGAGGTGGGCCAGAAAATGACCTGGCCAGAGGGCTCTGTCATGAGAAGCAAACCACTGCAGTGCCAGCATAGCCTGTCAGCAGGGGCACCAGAGATGGAGAACGTTACATCATGCCCAGCCACGAGGGAGTGCACCAGACGGTGAGTCACTTTTTTAGAGGGTATCATAATATGGAGCCATTTATGACCTGTGCTACTTTTCAAACAGCGTTATGTGCACCATTTCCTTCCCTGCACATCCAGGATGTGGCACTAAACTGGAGAGTAATACTCTGCAGAATAATACCGCCAGGTCTGGCAATAACGATTGGCTGGCATGCTGAAGTTACTTCTGAGAGTGCCATGTTCCACTGTGATGAAGTCATAGGAAAGACAGCTTGGGATACCCAAATGGGCCTGCCTACTAGTTATTGTTTGTGGTATAAAGGCTCACCTAGATCAGAGATACACACTCCAGAGGAGTAGTTTTATCTTCATAATGGAGTAAATTATTATCCCTAGACAGCACTGCATGGGTTTGGGGTTAAATTTCGTAAACTGTTTTAGAAAAGGAAATGATGGCTTAGATATGTTATTAATTGTTTATAAAATGACTTTTGTATCCTGGTTACAGAAGCAGAGTAATGAGATTAGTTGCCCATGATTTTCACACTGTGAAGGAAAGGTGTCTATCCTTACTTTTCAGTTTTGGAGAACTGGATGACTCAGAAATTGGTAGTGAGGCACAAAAAGCCTTTCACCACTAAGATGTCAGCTCTAATTCATTGTTCATTGATGTCAGAAAGTGGTTATCATCTGGTGGCTACCTACAATGAATTCAGTCCAGTTCCTTGTGAATAGATGTCCACATCACAGAAAGTATCAACACAAGTGGGACTAATTGGCCCTCTTTTTGGTTGTCTAAATGGCCGGTCAGTAAACAGAGACTCCAAATGTGAGTTGAGACAGGTGATGGGTGGGGAAGCTTACACTGCTCTGACCATGCTGTTCCTGTTCTGTGAATAGAGAATTTCTGTGTACAGAACTGTCACCCCAGCATGTTTCATCAGGAGAACACTCTTGGAATTAATATACATATACATCATAGAATCATAGACTTTAAGGTCAGAAGGGACCATTATGATCATCTAGTCTGACCTCCTGCACAACACAGGCCACAGAATCTCATCCATCCACTCCTGTAACAAACCCCTGACCTATGTCTGAGCCATTGAAGTCCTCAAATCGTGGTTTAAAGACTTCATGGTGCAGAGAATCCTCCAGCAAATGACCCGTGCCCCACACTACAGAGGAAGGCGAAAACCCCCCAGGCTTTCCTGCCAATCTGCCCTGGAGGAAAATTCCTTCCCAACCCCAAATATGGCGATAAGCTAAACCCTGAGCATGTGGGCAAGACTCACTAGTCAGAATTCTCTGTGGTAACTCAGATCCCACCCCATCTAACATCCCATCACAAGCCATTGGGCATATTTACCTCTAATATTCAAAGATCAATTGCCAAAATTAGGTATCGCATCATACCATCCCCTCCATAAACTTATCAAGCTTAGTCTTAAAGCCAGATATGTCTTTTGCCCCCACTGCTCCCCTTTGAAGGCTGTTCCAGAACTTCACTCCTCTGATGGTTAGAAACCATCTAATTTCAAGTCTAAACTTCCTGATGGCCAGTTTATATCAATTTGTTCTTGTGTCCACATTGGTACTGAGCTTCTCCCTCCCTGGTATTTATTCCTCTGATATATTTATAGAGAGCAATCATATCTCCCCTCAACCTTTTTTTTGGTTAGGCTTAACAAACCAAGCTCTTTGAGTTTCCACCTTTCCCTTCAGATGACTACTGTTATTCTGAGGGGGAAGATACCCAAAAGTTGAAATTGAGGGGTAATTCTGATACTTTAAAAAAAAGAAGTGCATATTTCACGGTCCCCGAGGTTTCAGAAAGGAAGTGCTGATGGGAAGAACAGTGGGCATTCTGGTCAGTTGATTGCATGTCACCATGTTGGCAAACCAGAGTAAAGAGTGTCCTCTGTGCCCACTGTATGATCAAAATAGGATGGATAAGTGTTACAGAAGTAACTGGTTTCTCTGCACCACACACAGAAAAGAAGCTGCCCTTCTGAAATGTTCAGAATTCAGCAAGTCCTGATTCAAGTCACTCAGACTTCAACCTCATGCCTCACATAACATCGCCACAGGCATATGCGATAGTCGGCCAGAAATTCACTGCCTGCCGTGCTTGACTGCCCTGTTCATATGGCTCCATGTGAAAGGTCATGTGTGGGCTGTTATTGTTGGGAACATCAGCCCACTCGCCAACCAATTTTTAAAGCATGTCACTGAGCTTCAGAGTTAACTTTTTAATGATAATGATTGTTATTGCATTACATTTATAAAACAAGCCCCGAATCCCTGCGAGGTTTCTTGTGATTGTCCCAGAAAGAAAACATTTTCATTGTGTGGGCTGTGATTGGGAACACATGTACTTGCCACACCCCACGTAGGTCTGCTTTCTCTGTTACTAATTAAAGGGGGAATGGAGCAGAATGTAGCGTTTCCTTTCATTCCTTGGGTTGGAAACTAGGCAAGCAAATTACCTGAAGATGCTCTGGATTCCCTTGGGTATAATCAGTCATGCAATTTGGGGATAGACCGGGGTGGGGAGACATGGGTAATTTACACACGCCACCAACATTATGTATCCACCCAACAGAGTAAAAGGAATTTCTCTTAATTAATGGCATGATGTCTGACACGTTAGCAGCACAAACACTTCAGTAAATCCCAGTGCCTGTTTTACAACTCACATAAGATGAAAGCAGGCTGGGTTACCTGAAGGAATTGGGTATTTGCTGGCAGCGAGAGTGTTTTAATTGGTGCACATGGTAATTTTGATTCTGCAGTCAATTTTAAGCACAGCTGCTTTGAAGCACAGAAAGAGAGCTAAAATTTCTAACCTCACTTCTCGATGATACCAGGAGATGATGATAATGATGAGGAAGATAGCAAGAAATGCAAAATAATCTGTGATGAGACAAACTCAAAAGGTTTGGAGATTTGATTCAGAGAAGTTTGGATGAATCTGAACCACTTGATCTGAAATACTGCCCTGGAAAGTTGAGATGCAGGTTTTCGTTTGGCACAGGAGAGAGTCAGAAGCCAGCTGTGAAGTTCAGCTCCAGACCCAAATCTGCCCAAGGTTTGAGGGTGTTCAGATCTGGGGGATTTGATGCAGGCCCATCTCCAAAGAACAGGTTTATGGTTTGACTGCATGTAGCCTTCTCCCACACTAAAGGTTATTGGCATATGTCTATTATTTTGGCCATGCCTTATCCATCTTGTATTTCTTATTTCCTAGTTTACACTAAGTTTCAGGAGATTTCTGCATCAAAAATTAGAAAAAGAATACAGATAGGATGTGAAGAGAGAGGGACTCTAAATTTCGAAAAAGAAATGTGTAGTCACTGTTTTATTATGCATTATGATTTATTACAGGCACTTCAGTGGTGCCACTCACCATAGTATCTGAATGCTCTGTGTATGGTTAGAATAAATGGAGACAAAAAAGAAATAACCCTAAATCACAGGGAGAAACCCAAAGTTCAAGGGTCTGACTCAAGGCCAATTGAAGTCAATGAGAAGTTTTCCATTGACTTCTGTGGGCTTTGGGTCAGGTCCCTACAGAAGAAGGAGCCCAAATTTCAAATATAACATGGTATGCAAACTTTTCCATTCTGTGACCCTATGTGCTACAGCAACATAAAAGTTTCAGGGCCACTCTCACAGTTTTTGCCCCCCTCCAACTATTAAAAAAGGAGGATGGTCATTTCCCTCCTTAGACCTGTCATGACCAGCAGGCTGAGAACTCTACGAAACAGAATATTCAGTGGTCAAATTCCAGAACTTAACAGGGACAACATAAGGCACAATTCCAGGCACTCAAAACTCAAGTGCAACACTGTAAAGGACACTCCTCATGCTACATAGCACGGTCACAGGTACTTTCTTCCGTGCCCTCCACAATTTAAAGCATCAACAACAAAATTAGTTAAGAACAAAAACTGTGCAGTAGGTATAAATTGCATCCACTGAAAGAGAAAGAAAAAAGGAAAAGAGCCTTGTTTCAATCATCCATCCTTGTTCTGCAGTAAGAAATATATTCTTTTTTTCTGAGAACAATTTAGTGTGGCCAATAAAATCCCAGCTAATTTCTAAATCAGCATGTAGCCAAGTCAGCCACCCAGTAGCTCTGTCCTTGGGCAATATTACTGAAGCACACACAATCTATACTAAAGCGATCAGCTTCCCTCCGGCCTGCCAAGGGGATGCGTTAGGCAAGCCCAAAATATGACAGGAGGAAATTTATGTGCAACTTTTACACATAATATCTCATTATGACTCTCCCCAATCTTTCAATTTTAAAAGTAAACTGCCTTTGTAATGATTTTACCAGGAGCATGTTGGACGGGAGATTGAAAAAGAAAAAGGAAAGTAGCCTTGGCTCCATTTATTTCTTATGCTCTTCTCCTCCTCTCGGGTTTTTCTTTAATTTTCTTGAAGATGTTTCCACTCAATTTAGGAAGAAATGGAATCTCTTGCCCCCGCTTTTTTTTTCTTTTTTGTCAGTGTTTTCAAACACTGGAACGGCCAACTTAATGAAGCCTCTGTCAATAGGAAAATCATTTTGACTGGTTGTAAATAATGAAAGTTTCCACTTCATGCACAGTCCAGCTCCCACAGGAGACCATTGTTTGATCCCATTCCAGGCCATCCCACTACACACACGCGTACATACACACATAATATCTGAGTGCATTACCTTGTAATAATAACAAAAAAAAAAAAAAAAAAAACCAGTGAGGAAACTGTTGGGCTGCATGAGAAGCAGTTCATTTCTCCTTTGCTATAAAGCAAATGAATTTTCATGCCCCAGCTTTTGACTCTGATTGCACACCCATAGAGTCTTTGGTTGCACATCCATTTTGCACTGGTAGCAGGATTAGGCCCCAAAATCTCAGGTGGTGAAGAGTCACAAGTAGCATTAAAGGAAACATTTTTCTGTGGTGAGTGATCTGGACAAAATACATTAGTCAAAGAGTTTAATTCTGTAGCCCAGTTTTGTAGAGAGAGATCCTCTGACTTATTTAACATCCCAACTCCTTAATGCCTGATTTTCAAATGTTTCATTGTGAGGACCCACCAGGAAGAAATTGGGTCCACAAACCACAGTTTGAGAACTGCTGCCAGAAAATTTACCTGAAGTTAAAAATCAGTCATTAGCATTTTGGGGAATAATTTCCTCTTGGGACAGGGGGGCATGGGGGTGGGGGACATCTTACAACTTTTGCTGGTGGCAAAATGGGTTATTCTCAGCAAAAGAAAAGCAGAATCTCTGCCAATGTATACTGAAATGAGCTTTCCACTGTGGTTCTTTTGGAGAAACTAGCACTATCAAGCAGAAATAACTGAGGCAAATGGAGCAATATTCCAGGTCATATGAAAACCCTACTCTTTGCTATCTTGCACTGAAACTCTTTTTCATTCCAGAATCTTGATGTTTCTTACCAGGGGTGGATCACATCTTTTGCCTGCTGTATCTGGAGCACCGTTAGCCCCCGTGTCAGGTCAGTTCTATAGAATTCCTTGAGGGCTTTAGCTATATTTGCACAATACGTGGTATATTCCATTGCTCACCATTTGTGCGTTAGCATTGTCTTGTTTTCACTTTTTTCTTGTATATTTGTGAAAAATACCTTTTAATGACTTTATGGGTAGACTCAAAAGTCACTTTCTCTTCATCAGGCCATCCAGCTAGTTCTGCATTAATGCTATCTTTTGAAAACCCATCAATACCTGTTATGAATGAGTTAGACAGGTTAGTCCCTGTCCTGGAGTGACTCTTTGCTCTCCCTTTGCCTCAAGGGCTGAGCAGTGATTTACTTGTGAAATTCCTGCGAAGGCTGGGGAAACCACAGAAAGGTCTAGACCAAGGTAAATAAATGGAGTGTATATATATTTAGTAAATGATTGCGAAAAAAAACCCCACTGGAAAATACATAGAAGGGAGGCAAAAAATATACACCCTGGCAGAGAAATTATATATTTACAATATATTAATTATACATTGGAACCAGGATCCAGATGATTTAGCAAAAAATTACCAAAAAATTACAGGACTTGAGTGTGTGATCCTTGATAACCTAACCCTTATAATAGTCCCTGGACCTGAAAATTCAATAGGCCCTCACAATGGCTTTTTTTTTTGAAGTGCAATCTTTATTAACAATCTGCTCAAGGTCTTGACCAAAGTTGGTGCTTAATAGAGGTGGCCTTCTAATAAAGCTGGAGAAGAAGAGAACACATTATGTTGAAGGATACTCCTAAGACTGAAAGATGGTGAACAAGGATTGTCTCTTGGAAAGGCTTCAATAATACAAAGAAAAGAAAATATGCACAGATAGACACATGTTTAGCTTGTCTTTGTATATAGGAGGTGCAGCACAGTTAGACTGAGTTAGGGACTAGCAGTCAGGAAATCCCAAGTTCTGATCCTGGTTTTTCAACTAACTTGTTATGTGTCCTTGGATAAGATACCTGAAATCTCTGGGCATCTGTTTTCCCATCTGTAAAATGGGAATAATGCTAACCTACTTTATAGAGGTGCTGTGAGGATGAATTAATGCTCTGAATTTGGCATGTGTCACAGATACACTGTCAACATATGAAACAAAGGGACTTCATTTACTCTTCTGAGCTGTCTTCACCACAGATGTAGCGTGATATGTTTGACACTAATTAGCCTGAGCATTCAGCATGCAATGTGGGATTCTGTGATTCTCCTGATTGCACTGAATATATATGTGTGTGATTTTGCAATTGCTTATGTTAAAAAATGTATAAAATATTTGTTTTACAGTTAGGAGCTTGACTATATTTTTCATATACTCTATATGCTGTGCCCTTTATTTAATGTTTTACATGAGAAACATTTAGAAACGACATGAGTTTTCCATCCTAATCTGACTGAACTGAATCAAATATGCCTCAGATATTTCCAAGGAGTATATCACCATGGCCTCTATGCACCATCTGAGTCGAAACCCTGACTATGTGATATATCACTCATTCTGATGCAAATTTGCCTTCTTTCCAGGTAAACCTCACCATTGCCACTTTACTGTAACTGAAGAGGCAGCGTGGTCTGGGGGAACAAACACAGGTCTGGGAATCAGGAAGTCTTGGTTCCCTCATTTACTTCCTGTGTGGCCTTGGACAAGTCCCACTTTCTACATCAGTTTCTCCATCTGAAGAATGGGGACCCTATCTTCTCTTGTTTTTGTTCTTAGCCTGGCAACCATCACCCTGGTATCTGAATGCATCCTAGGAATGTCTTTCTAGTTCATGTATAAACACTATGTACATGCTAGTGGTAAGTGAGATAGGCTTCCATATGAAAAAGTGAACCAGCAGATTGAGAATCTAGAAACATTTCTACCTGTTAGAGGGCAGGGGAGGAAAGGTGCAGAATGGGGCTTACTTCAGGTCATTCTGTTTTTCTTTGTCCCTCATTTAGGTTCTTTGCTGTATTTCAGAGGCCAGTGTCACACACTTAGTTCCTGGTAGGTTGAGAGCAATGTGTAGGACTTGACCTACCATATAAGCACAACATGCAGTTACCTAGGGCAGCAAAAAGTTCAGTAACTGTTTGTGATTCCAAATCCCAGAACCCATAAAACTCAAATACATGTTCTAACTGCAAGGCTATGACCTCTCCACTCACCAATAAAACATGCTGAGACTCACAAACAAAACATTACAATTCAGGATGGCACGGCATAAACCAGTCATATGTGTTTTCTTTCTGGCCACTAAGCAAATCTTTCTCTTTACCAAAAGTTATCTCAGCGAACTAAGTTAGCAAAACAGTCCTCATTACAACATACTTTTCTTAATTAAAAAAAGTAATATAAACTTAACCTAGGTTTCTCATGGGATGTTTTATGTTCTTGTTGTTGCAAAGCAGAGTGCGGGCCAAAAAAAACATGGAAGGGACATAAGTGTGATAATATAATGATACCTTTTATTAGTTCAATGAAGAAAAAAAGAATAACAGAGCTTTGGATACATCAAAGGTCTTTTTCCTCCTGCTTTCAGGATGCAGAAGGGAAAATAAACCACAGCTTGTATATTCCCGACAATACTAATCTTGCTAGCAGCATGAACTCATGGTGCTGGCTTTTCATTTCATAGGTTCTCTGGTGAAGGAGGGAATTAAAAAAGAGTAGCTTTGTAGGAACAGAAGGAGCTGACGTCTGGTTATACAAAGATACAAATTTCTAGGTCATATTTTACAGCACAAAAAATACAACAAAAAGAGTTTCTAGCTAGTTTCAGCTCTGCATGGTCATTATCTCGTCAAAATGTTTTCCATTGGCTATCTTTGGAGCTGTAAGAGATAACAGGAAGAAAAGGAACAGGAGTCAGATTTTTAGATTGTTGCTTTACCAGAAGATGGGGGATGGTAAGTAAAGGACTGAAGGCAAAGATGGGCCAGATGGAAGTGAAAGAATGAATGTTATGGCTGAGCCCGGGTCCACTGAACCTGTAGCTGAAGCTAGCAGCACTGGGGAGAGAATTCAGAGCCTCTGGGCAAAAAGCCATGGGTGAAGAAAAAACTGAGTGAGATGTGTTAGTTGCCAAATATTTGCTTGCTGTTATAAAATCCAGGCATGACTCTTATAGTGGATGTGTGACATCCCTCCTTCCTACTCCCCAAAAGCCCTGCATTCCTTCCCACTACTCAGCTCCATTTCTCAAGGCCTCTTTGTTGTGTGGATGAAACTGATACAGAGAAAACAGACTACACTACCCCTGTTTTCATAGGCAATTCCCCTTCCCCAGGAAGTGGTTCCTAGATTTTATACACAGTACCCGTGCACCTCCCCCACTAGCATTACGTAACTTACTCCAGTACCGCAGTGCTGAACAATTGCCTTCTCACAGTGGAGGAAGAGCTCAAGATGCTTCAGATGGATCTATCAAGCAATGACTGATTAGTTCATTTTACTCTATGACCATTCAAAATGAACCTCAGATTTCCTCCTAAGGATAGGAGGCAGTTTCCAGGGGAGGAAGAGGGCAAAAGGGATGAGAAGGGTGCAGGAATATATTGAGAGGAGGAACCATTTGTAAGGGAGGTTACAGAACATGGGTGCAACCACCTGGTGAGTGTGGGTTTACTATCTTGTTAATATCTTCCTTGATTTGGCTATAGGACTTGTGCACTTTCGCTACTGTTTCCTGATTGCATCTCTGCTTCAGGGAAAGTGGGAAGAGCCTGGGTCAGGACCGTTAGGAGCGGTTGAGGGAACAAGTAAGCGATCAGTTAATCAGTTGTCTCAAAGGAGTGACTAGAGAGAAGGAAACATTTGAGGGGAGGGGTTTGTGCAGAGAGTGATGAGGATTGTCTGGAAAATCCAGTGATCTCATTGGCCAGCTAAGAATTAATCCACTATGCAGACATTTGGTTTGGGTTACAGACCTGGCTTTTGACCAGCTTGTCCAATTGTCCAAACACAAACCCACATCTCCTTGATGCATGATTTTCTGAACCATAATACATTTTATTTGAATAAACAAACTAATCATTTAAGAATCTTTTCTTCCCCATCAGTGTAATTCTGAAATAAGAACAGTCCAAGAGTCAATGGAAAAATAACCTAGGAGCAGTTTCTGTACTTTCCACAGTCTGAGGCATCTCTGTGCAAAGCCAGAGGGCCAGGAATATTCCTTCAGTCCAGCCATCTGAACCTTCACAAGCACTTTATATAACTGCAGCGGAATCTAACTGTTGATCAGCAGGGCCCACCCGCTCTGCTGTGCTCTGACACTGCAGGCAAAACCTTGATTGAATATACAAAAAGCCTGAGGGAATTTGGTAAACTTCCATTCTATTGCCTGGAAGCCTGGCCCAGAGCATAGAAGGAGTTTAACCAATTGAAGAGGAGGTTGGGGATGGTGGTTTTGCTGACTTTGTGCTTGCTAATTGATGAAGAAGGATAGTTAGGTACTAATGTGATGGGTATCCATAGACTGATATATAACACTAAAAGCCTGTCTTCTACCTCTGAGTATCAAGGAAGAACTCAGATAATGATGGTCATATCTTATATGTATACAGTATGGCTGGACCATTGTCCAGCCACCACACCAGCCTTGCAATAGGTAGTAGAGGAGGTGGACAAATGGAAAGAAACATACATTGCTTTTTTGCCATCCTTAAAATAGCTGTCTTTTTGTGTTCTTATGGTTTCTCTGCACCGTTGTGCAAGCTATTGTTTGTTGCTGCAGCAATATAAACAAAAATTAGGCCTGCTCAGAGTTAGTTTCATGATTACACAGTCCTTATTTACCAATTACTATACCACTAAGGCAAACATGAAAAATGTGGTCTGTTTTGTGGGAGATCCATTGCTGGCACATGAACACAGCTGAGGATGCCAGCCATCATAATGCCTATTGGTTTCCAGTTAACACATGGGTAAGTTGGTGGGAAGTACTCCGCTTTTTTATGTTTATTTTTAATGTTGTTGTTTTTGTCGACCACTTTTGAGGATTTTCTAGAGACGGGCATGAAATGCAAAGTTTAGGTCTGGAACTAAATATAGACTTTCCATAAGTTTGGGGGTGTTTGGATCATGGTCTTTAGTAGCAGGGCCCATCTTAAATATTGTCACCATCACAATGAAGACTGGGATGGATATAGGAAAACCAAATAGATATCTTACCTTTATCCACCCAACCATTTTATCACTACATGGAGATTACAACTCCCTCTCTCCATCAGTGATTGGTCTCTTTTTCCCTTTTGCAATAAAAGAGGTCAGGTAGATCAGCCTGGCTTCCCTGTCCAGGTGCTTGCATATCAATAGAGAGGTTCCCCCCCTGCCTGCCGCCCCTTTTCATTGAAACCAAATTTAGCTTTGAACCAGGGAGCAGCAAAGGAAATGAAAACATAAGGCCTTATTCACTGGAACTGGTTCAGCTTATCCTGCTGGATCATGTGCCTGCAGCTTCGGTTTCCCCTTCTTGATTCCTCAATGAATGGACACAAACCTGCATCCCGACATAGTTAAAGTATTCTTTCACCACATGGGGTCTGGTTTATTGGATGCACACATAATAAATATAAGCAGTTGCCCCCCTTGGGCAGCAAGGGTTTCACAAATAGTCTATCCTGGTGTCCTCTTATGTATAACCATTTACCTGTCTCCTTGGAGCAGTGTCTCACAGCCCCATATGGGCTTCATAATCCCTAAGCCCTCTGCTTGGCTCAAACAGACTCTCATCCCTTGCTGCAGGGTTCTCTGTTATCTTTCTCCTAAGGTTTTCAGTACAACCCACTTTGCATTCCATCATCCCTCTGGCAACTATGGGGAGATCCATAGTGGCACTTCCCCCAAATATGGTCTTTCTTCCAGTCCATCCACCTAGCCCATGTGTACAGCCCTGTCCCAACTCCTTTACCAAGTCTGGGTATCTTTTGTCTACTCCCCTGCCTAAGATGCAGGAAGACTTAGATTAGGCTTCCTGTGGGTCACATACTTGCTCCAGTTGTATGCCATGCAACTACAGCGCCCCGCTTTAAAGGGATAGGGCCGCCAATAAATGCACTGGAGTACATGCATGCATTCATTGAAGTCCATGGCTTTGCTTATTGAGTTAGGCTCTACTTGTTTTGAGTAAGAGTGTCACAGTCTGGCCCTAAATGAACAACCAAACTTTTAAACTTGGAATGTAGTTCACTTTAGTTGACTGGAGTCATTATTCCCCATAAACACTTCAGAAATTATAGTTCAGCTGACAAAAGATGGAATATCAGTGGTGCTTCATTGAGAGGGACAACACGAGGCCAGTAAAAGTAGATGGTATAGCATTAAAATCTGTGCATCAATTTAAATACTTCGTTTCAGTGTTGAGACATGATGGGAGTCTAGTTGCAGATGTTAGGAGCCATATGAAGAGTACTTGATTTAAATGGAGGGAGTTGACAAGAATTCTCTAGTTTAAGAATAGGGTAAGTAAACTAAAGAGCAACGTGTATAAGATCATGATTAGGCCCATCATGATGTATGAGTCGGAATACTGGCCAATGAAGAAGAGAGAAGACCAACTACTTCACACTGCCAAAATGGGAATGTTTAGGTGGATGCTGAGTAAGACAAGAGCTGATAGGCTACTCAATGAAATTGTACAGGCCAAGATGCAGGTAGCTCATGGAAAAGCTGAGGGAGTATCAATTTAGATGGCAGGGTCACGTGAAATGAAGAGACATAGTATATGTTGTTCAGAGAGTACTAGTAACAGGACAAAAACCACGAGAAAAACTTAGAAAAAGGTGGTTTGGGACACCGAAGGAGGACATGAAGCAGATTCGTGTTAGCTTGGATGATGCACGTGACAAGAATGCTTAAAGATGAAAAACAAGAGCCGCTGACTCTGATTGACATGACAAGGCAAAGAAGAAGAAGAAAAAGAACCTATCTTCCGAACTAGTTCATTCTCTCCCTGCAACACAAGGGAATAACTTCATATCAGTAAGGCCCTGGTAGGCAAATCTTCCTTTGGCATTACTGGGTGCCCTAAGGCTTGGTCACCACTGTATCTCTTTAAAAGCACAGTAATCCTCCAACAAATTGAATCTTCTCTGACAATTGGCAGCACATCAGAGACAATGCACAGGCATATTTTTTTTTCCCTTTCCTTAACAGGAAATAGGACTTGTGTTACATTTACCATGACCTGGATCTCCAGGGGCAGACTAATATCTCACCTAAACAAACACAGTATTTCTTCACTGATAAGGGTGAAACGTCTGAAAGGGAAAGCAGATTTGGCTGGAGTTTGACCAGCTCCCAGCAGCAGTGCGCACAGCTGCAGTGCGGGAGGTGTCAACAGTGCGCTAACTTATAAACATGAAGGCAAGGAAATCAAATGCCACTCATTATCCAAACAATAGTTAAGAAGGCTGGAAACTGCAGGTGATTTGGGAGGAATCAATCCCGCTGTGGCCCCCATTCACAGTACATCTTTTAGTTTTGTTTAAAAAAATTGGCTGCTTTCCCATCAACCATAGATCTCAGCAGAGTTTCCCCAGCAGATTGCAGCTTTTTTTCCAGAAGGGCTGGAAGATTTCTGTGCTCAGTCCATGGCAGGCCAGAACGACACTAATGTTTTAGAGCAGCCTCCCTTAATACTTTGTTCTGAGAAACCTCTCCACCTCTTCGAAGTTTACAAGGTCCATTCAAAGCTCCCCAACAGTGGCAAAGGGGATGAGCTATGACTGTAAGTGCATAGATCGTACAGGATGGAAGGGGAGCTAGATCTTCACAATGGATGTCCACACCCCCAGGAACAAACAGTATTGGAGGGAAGAATTCCTGGGAAAGGAGATGGTTCTCCCCCAACCAAAAAAATGAAGAAAAAAACAACAACCCAGTACGAAGGAGGCAGAGCTAAATGAAGGGGCACCCAGCCATGATAGAGCATGATAACAGCACCAGAGTTAAAACCCCTGTTAATATTGACTGCAGGATGGGGAGGAGGGGCATATTTCATATGGGTGAGCCCCATACCCCATTCAGGGAAGGCATAGCCATGATGGCCTCAACTCTCCAAAAGTCCATACCATATCCCAGAGGAGTGTTCCATGTTGCCATATGAAATGTTTTAACACTGAACAGATCTGGGTGCAAGATAGACATCGTCAAAGAACTCACCTGCTACAGGATTGTAAATGTTGGCATTACAGAGGCTTATTGGCCACAAAGCAATCAAATCACTGTGGAGGGAGTACCCTTCCTCCACTCCATTGGCCTAAACCACACTCAAGGTGTGGCACCTGTTATTAGACACCCTTAACGACATGAAGCCCCATCTTCTCACCTTCATGTATGCTTATTGGGTGTTCCAGCCTACAAAGCAATGCAATGTAGGGCTACGTCCAGACTACCCGCCGTATCGGCGGGTTAAAATCGATTGCTCGGGGATCGATATATCGCGTCTAATCTAGACGCGATATATCGATCCCCGAGCACGCTTACATCGATTCCGGAACTCCATCAACCCAAACGGAGTTCCAGAATCGACAGGGAGAGCCGCGAACATCGATCCCGTGCGGTGTGGATGGGTGAATAATCCGATCTTAGATATTCAACTTCAGCTATGTTATTCATGTAGCTGAAGTTGCGTATCTAAGATCGATTTCCCCCCCGTAGTGTGGACCAGCCCCAAAACACATCACCTGCAGGAAAGGACACATTCTATCTCCAGTTTAGCAGCAAAAATCCAGTCACCTTCACCACATGACACACTGCTAGTGCTTGGAGATTTCAGTGCTGTGACTGGCTGTGATCAAACTGGGTATGAAATTGGGAAGACCCCTCTGGTTCAGGTTCCCCAAATGACACCCCCTCTTGGCTTCAGACATTGTGTGCTGCCAAGGGTTTGTCATTGGTTTCTGGTTTAGGCACCTCCGTAATTATCACTGGACCTGGACTTCAAACAGTGGAGGTGCCATGAAAGAAATTGACCTCATACTTGTCAGAAATAACTCCATGGTGAAATCTTATTCAGTCCTCAGCAATGTAGAAGCACCAGCAAACTCACAGTATAGACTAGCTGTCGGTCAGCCCTCAGTGCATCTTCCAACTGCTTGCAAGCCAGACATCCACTAACAGTAAAATGTCTGGTTTGAGAGTGGTAGCCATGATAGTCTGTATCAGCAAAAACGACGAGGACTCCTTTTAGCATTTTAGAGACTAACAAATTTATTTGGGCATAAGCTTTCATGGGCTAAAACCCACATCATCAGATGCATGGAGTGGAACATACAGTAGAGAGGTATAAATACACAGCACATGAAAAGATGGGAGTTGCCTTACCAAGTGAGGGGCCAGTGCTGACAAGCCAATTCAATTAAGGTGGAAGTGGGCTAGTCTCAACAATTGATAAGAAGGGATGAAAATCACTTTTGTAGTGCTAATGAGACCAACGTAAACAAGGTGGCCCATTTCAAACAGTTGACAAGAAGGTGTGAGTATCAGCAGGGGGAAATTAGCTTTTGTAGTGACCCATCCACTACCAGTTTTTATTCAGGCCTAATTTGATGGTGTCCATTGTGCAAATTAATTCCAGTTCGGCAATTTCTCGTTGGAGTCTGTTTTTGAAGGTTTTTTTGGTTGAAGAATTGCCACTTTTAACTCTGTTATTGAGTGTCCAGGGAGATTGAATTGTTCTCCTACTGTTTTTTGAATGTTATAATTCCTGATTTGTGTCCATTTATTCTTTTGCATAGAGACTGTGGTTTGACCAATATACATGGCAGAGGGGCATTGCTAACACCTGATGGCATGTATCACATTGGTAGATGTGCAGGTGAACGAGCCCCTAATAGTATGGCTGATGGGATTAGGTCCTATGATGGTGTTCCTTGAATAGATATGCGGACAGAGTTGGCACCAGGGTTTGTTGCAGGGTTTGGTTCCTGGGTTAGTGTTTTTGTTGTGTGATGTGTAGTTGCTGGTGAGTATTTGCTTCAGGTTGGGAGGCTGTCTGTAAGCAAGGACTGGCCTGTCTCCCAAGATCTGTGAGTGAGGGATCGTCCTTCAGGATAAGTTGTAGATCCTTGATGATGCACTGGAGAGGTTTTAATTGGGGCCTGTAGGTAAAATGTCTAGCATCTTGCCGATCCCACTGAAACTGTAAAATACATGCAGGCTGTCAAGACCGCAGTAGGGAGATGTCTGAAAACCTAAACAGTCGAAAGGCATTTTCTGGGCCCTGGCAAACTGTGATCAATAAGAAAATCTTCAGAAAGGATGATGTTTTATTTGTATTAGTGTTGTACCTAGGAGCCCTAATCCTGGAGCAGGACTCCATTGGCTTAAGTGCTGCACAAACACAGAACAAAAAATAGTCCCTGCCCCAAAGAGCTTACAATCTAAGTATAAGATGAGAGGTTCGATACTGACAAGGGAGTATAAGGAAACAACCAGACAATGTTGGTCAGCATGATAGCCAGCAGTCTCAGCACACCAGCAGCCTGGCTGTTGCTTAGTTTTAATAAGCGTTGGAGATAATAAGTGCCTATGTATGATAGGTGATAAGATAAATAAATACTGGACTGATATTCTTGTTTTTGGATTTTCCCCACCAACGTACTATTGCTCTCTTTGCCCAGGACCAGTGTTCAGTTCTTCCCTCATAAAACCAGAGAACTAAACCTAATGAAGAAGCTAATGAAGAGATTTGCTATTTGTGAAACTCCATGCAATAAATGACATGACTAAATCTACCTTAGAGGAAAAGAGGGAGAAAGGCCAGTTCATCTTCCACATATGAGGAATCCACATAGGGCAACAGAAAACCCTGCAAGCTTACACTCCTGTTCATGTCAGCAGAGGAACAGGATCTACCCTTCAGCTGAGTGAGCAGACTTATTCAAAGTTCATCTGCAGGGTCCTTCTGTTGATACAAATGAGCTTTGGATCAGACCTTTCACCTCCCCAAACCTGCATATGATCAGAGATCTCACAAAAGCCCCATGCACCTTATGACACCCATGTAGGACAGAGCTTTTGTGCTAAAGCCATGACAACTGCCCTCCCTGGGTACCCTTTGTACCCATGCAAAAAATGAATCAGCATTATCTTAAGCGGCTGTGTCTCTAGTTTGATGCCATGGAGCAGAGCCATCCCAATAACTACGCACCCTCCCATCTCTGGCAGGCCATACCTGTAGAGCCTTGACTACCAGAAGTGAGGTGAAAGGGCTCCCTGAGGAGCAGGGGACAAGGGACAGTGTGCCATGGAGCCACTGCTCCTCACATACCATGCATCCCTAAGCACAGATCCACCCTTTCTAGTTCCCCTCCACTTGTACTACCAGAGAGGAGCATCAGACACTGAGTATTCACTCTGTGGACCAAAACAATATAGTGTGTGTATGTTGGGGGTGGGGGTGGGGCAGGAATCCTTAGCATTTAAAACACGTGGACGATACAATGTCTATAGCAGGGAGTATTCTCTTAGGAATCAGGAGAGACAGACAGTGATAGGCAAGAAAGTAATACTACTGGAGTGAATTGCTTTAAGATGTTCTTTTGGCTCTGTCAAAACAACCACAAGTCTGTTCATGTTAGGAACAGACCTCTCTCTCTCTCCTCTTTGCTTATTTCCAGGAATCAGCCTTGTAGACATCAACAGTTGACAATTAAAACCGACTCTAACACAAACACTGCAGCTGGCCACTTCCAGTAGATCTGAGGGCTCTCAATTTGTTTTTGCAACAGAAATGATCTATCTCGGGCATTTCCATGGCACCCACCTCTGTAGCGCTGAATCAGGGGCATGGTTTATGATAGTCAAATATAAACAGTCATGATACATCCTCTCAGGATCTCTCAGGATTCCAGTAGGTGAATCATGTATGCTTGGGGGAGAGGGGTGGAATCTGCAGGCCAGGTTGCCATATTCCATGTGAAGCTCTGCTAGTCTGGAGGTTGAAGTTGGAAACAAAACTGAATTTCAACTAACTGTTCAGGAGATCCAAGAGCCTTCTGTTGAAACTCAGAACAAAACTTATGGTGCCCCTGAATAAGTGTGAATTTTCTGAGGCTGAATGTTGTGGTTTCAGCTGGTTTTGTAATCATGTTCATGTCCTACTTTCATTTTGAGTTTCTGCTGATGCCATGTTTAATTCAGATAAATCAGAAAAGTAAAGTGAAACTCAAGAGCTGTGAAGACGTGGATGCCCATATGAACTCGATTCTCCTTTCCACTCTCTGTCCCAGTCTTTTTCTCCTTCCACTCCTCTCACCACACCATTTCTAGTCACTCTACCCTGGGTTATCTTGGGATGAGCAATGCAGTTCGGGTCATCTTGCTCATCTTATAGTGCAGACAATGAGAACGTTTCATAAAGTGTAGTCAGGGGGGAATTTGCAGGCATCCCCCTCCAAATGCAAGTGATCCAACAGCCTTGCATTACTGCTATCTTGTCCTCGCCTGCAGATGCAGAAGAGAAGAGCAGTAGACTCAGTTCTCCATCTTTTAAGAGTTGAATATTGTTTGCTTTCGGTCTGTATTGTGTTTGTAAATACTGGGCAAGGTTTCCCAGTTTCAAAGCTGAACAGTGTGCAAATCCAGATGACTGACAAGTATACATTAGAATGAGTTTATCTTGTGTGGCAATGTTCTTTGGCCTGAGAGACACTTTCTTGCTTTGTCAACTGTCCAGAGCATGAAAAGCAGCAAAGATAAACAAGCATTAAAGTGAAAGAGAATAGCCAAGTGGGTATACTCTAGGGCTTTACTGTCTTGTCTCCTGGAGCCTGAAGCCAAGTGGCTAAGATTCGGTCTACAGCTCAAGAGCCAGAGGTCACACACAAGGGGTGGCGTGTATGTGTGAAAGTTAAGTTTGATGTGATTGTGCGGTTTTGTTTTCCTGATTAAATGTGCTGCCTACATCTGTATAAACAGGGATCAGGGGAAAGTTAGCATTATTGTTAAAATGAGCTGCAATAGCGACAGGCTCGCCTGGGTTATGGCCTGAGACTGAAAAGACTGGATGAGATTAGGGTGTCAACTCAATTGTGAGCCCATTATGAAATCCGGATGAAGAGATAGATGAATGAATGAACAAACAAAAGAAAGAAAGAGGATGTTAAATGGACTGTGGTGGCGAGGCCAGAAATGTGACCTATAAGAACTTAATATTATTGTAATACAGTGGGAAATGTGCCTGGAATTCTACATAACACTGTGTTTTATATAATGTTCTGTAGGACTGTAGCAGGACAAGGCCCTAAGTTCACAGCTGGAGGGAAACTCAACATGACTTCCAAGTCAGGCAGCAAAAACCCTCTGCATGTTTCAGGATAGTTGCAGTTTTTTGCTTTGTTTTGCTGGTTTTTAATAAATAACATCAAGCAGAAAAGTTTCTGGGCACTTTTCTGTCATGCAGCCTATGAGCCTTTAAATACCAAACAAAACCCTTTTGAACAGGCAGCTCTTTTATCTCCAGAGTTCTCTGTCTTGCTTTCTAGTCAGCAAACCTCTATCTATTGTTCTCCGCTCTGACCTGCAATACTTTTTTATCAAGTCTCTAGTCTAACTAGGCTCAGGTCCAGGTAGGAAGTGAGGAGTTAACCCTATGGCACTGTCTGAATCACTGTGGTCTCCCATTGGGGACATCACTGGGCAATGGAGTAGCGGCGCTAGGAACCACTGTGGTTTAGTAGAGTACTGGCCTGGGAGTCAAGAGATCTGTGCTCCAGACCTGGCTCTGGCACTGACCTGCTTAAGTCATTTCCTTGCTTAGTGCCTCAATTTTCCCTATCTATAAAGCACTGTTATATCTGTGTGCAAAAACCTCTCTATAAGAGCTACGCATTAGTATCCTCACAAAGATATGCACAAAATAACTTTTAACAATCTTGTAGAAATAAGGGGGAAAATTGGTGGGTCAAAATCCAGGGCCAGCCATAGGTGTTTTGTCACCGAGGGCAGGAAACCAAACAAAAAAGACCACAATTTGGTCACCCCCCCCACCCCCCAAGATTGACTTGGTGTCCCCAGAAGTCAATACTTACAGCTATCACCCTGATCGCCTGCCCTGGTCAAATCCTGGGAAAGTGAACACCTCTCATGTTTGCGACCTGGATCGGAGGGGAAAAAAATGTTGTTGTTGTTATTTGTCAGCAAGCAAGAGAATTAGAAATGATGGACTAAAGAAAAATTAATCTAAAGTACAAAATCAAGCATCCTTCATAGCAGTCTTCGGACATCGTTAGCCTTGGAGCACTCCAAGGATTTGCCTGTGGTACCAGAAATCTTCTCCAAAGTGGAATCTCCTCTCGCCATCAGGAACACTTTGTGAAATTACCTTTTCATAGCCGCAAGTGAGCATGTGGGTCATACAGGGCTTTAATTTTTTAATAAAGATATCAGATAATAACAGCTGCACACTGCTTTCCCCCTAACCTCCCACCTCGCACACACTCACACTATCTAAGATCAGATCCAAACCAGATAGTGTGGGCAGAACAATGAGAAACCGATAGCATCTGGTTCTTAAAAAAAAAAAAAGAGAAAGAAAAAAAAAAGCCCCAAACTCTGCATATACTAGCTCCTTAAGTAACTATCTTTCAGGATGTTGTTTTCTTTTCTTTTTTTGGGGGGGAGGGTAACTTGATTGACATTCAAACCACAGGACAATCTTGTAGAGGTAGGAACAGGGGGGAAGAAGCAGAGGAGGAACAAGATAACCTGTTCTGTCAAAGGCCAGTACCCTTCCTCTGCAAACACAAATGGAGTGGAAGGGAAACTGGCACTTGGCAGAGTATCTAATTTGTGTCTCTGTGTGACATAATGCAACCAATTGCATTAGCCAATTGTGCCCTATCAAGCACTGGAATAGCAGAAAGTCTAATATGTTTGCATGCATTTTTAAAATGCTTTCGGTACCTGCAGTTTGCAGGCATGGATTAGGCTATGGCTGCTCTTCAGGGCCCCAATCCAAAACCCACTGAAATCAGATGAAAGGCTCCTATTAACTTCAATGGACTTTGGATCAGGCCCTAAATGAATACCTGCATTCATGCGTGAATAGGAGTATTTGCAACTTATTTCCTATTCACTACTTACGATATAATTCATTATTCTCCTGCTTAAAAAATTTTAGTTAACCAATTGCACAGTAGAAAAAAATGCCATGTGATTTAGGACAGTGGTTCTCAAACTAGGGCCACTGCTTGTTCAGGGAAAGCCCCTGGTGGGCCAAGCCAGTTTGTTTACCTGCTGCGTCTGCAGATTCGACCGATCGCAGCTCCCATTGGCCGCGGTTCACCAGTCCAGGCCAATGGGGGCAGAAACTGCTTTCTGCAGCCCCCATCAGCCTGGAGTGGTGAACCATAGCCGGTGGGAGCCACAATCAGCCAAACCTGCGGATGCATCCGGTAAACAAACCAGCTTGGCCCGCCAGGGGCTTTCCCTGAACAAGCTGCGGCCCTAGTTTGAGAACCACTGATTTAGGAGACCAATCACACATCAGGAAGAATGAATAGTTGCCATGATCAGCTTTTGAATATGTCTTAAATCAAGACTGCAAATCTTTCTGAAGACTATGCTCTAGCTCAACCAGAAGTTATGGGCTTGATGCAGAAATTACTTGGGTGACATTCTCTGGACTGCATTATGCAGGAGGTCAGACTAGGTTATGCAAAGTGGTACTTTCTAGCTTTAAGATATATGAACTTATGAAAGCTTGCAGGCTTAAAGTTGTTTGTCCAAACTGTTTGGTGAATAGTGATGAACAACATATACTGTCACAGAAACCACATCTGGAACAGGATCAGACAAAAGTGTGAAATTCATCAGACATTTTATTTGAAGCGTATACTTTGACCAGCTCTACCTTACTCAGGAAGAGAAGTGCTATGACTAAGGCACTCGGATTCTGAAACTGGATTCAATTTAAAGGCTCTGCCTTCTGCCAACCTTTGTCTTGTCTATTTAAATTGTAAGCTTTTGGGGCCTGGGACTGTAATTTCTGTGTTTATATAGTGACAAGCAGAAAGAGGCCTTGATCTTGGTTGGGGCATCTAGGTACAAACAGAGGTGATTGAAAACTTCAGAATATCTTTGTAAAAATTTGCCTGGACTTTCAGATTTTTGGAAAAATTCAACCACTATATCAGCTGGTTGGAAAACAGACAAAAATAATAAAAATTAGAAAATGTAACATTTTCCAACTGCAAATAAATGAATAATAAACACCATTAATAATAATAATTATTAATAATAATAATTGTATACTTAATCCCATGTTTAGCACTCCATTTCCAGCTACCGCTATCTTTGTCTATTTAAAACATGTAGATTTTTTAAAAGAGTTGAAGCAGTTAGTACCTAACAAAGGCTTAGGTCTTGAACACTAACAGAGTTTAAAATGCTGCAAAAAATCCTCTTTAGCTCTAAAATCTTAGCTCTTCTCTGTCTCTGTAATTCAAAAATCAGCAAACCAGTTTTAGTGAAAAATCAGAGGCCACTTTTGAAAGATTGGCCATCAGAATGTAACAGCATTTCACAATGTATGAAAAAAATGAAGCTTGTAACTGTAAATAACTAATAATGTACTATAATCCTTCTATTCCTCTTGGATGCATAAACTATTCAAAATCAGAGGACACATGTCATTTGCGCAGACAGGCAAGTCATTACTGCTTTGTCTGCCAGGAAATTTGTGTTGTAAACTAATACTAAGGTCAAGTTTATTATTATATTGACATTTAGACCAACAAGTAAATTGAAAGGTTACATCGCTGACATACCAGATGTTATGCAAACTGCATTTCAAATCACAGTTTCCATACATCAAATAAATAAATTAGATACTTACAAATGGTGTGTAAATCACCCATTAATATATATAAACACAGAGGAAACTACTGTATGTAAACCTTATTTTTCATGCAGTGCCAGAATCTTCTTTGCCAGCCCCTCAGCCCTCCACCCATACTTCTTATGCTCCTTAATATAACTGTAATCTATACATTGTGCATATTTTTCCCACCACGACCTAATGCGCTTTAAAGTAAGAGGCCTATTTTCAAACTTGGGTGCTTAAATCAACACCCAAATGCCTAGAACAATTATTTTGGTCCCAGAGCCTCAAAGGTATTTAGGCCCCTAACTCCCTCTAACATAAATCCAGCAAACACCAACAAGCTATTGATCTAATTTGATCTTTTTGGGTGTAATTCTCCTCTCGCAGCTGTCAATGGGCTAGAAACTCTAGCCTAGATGGGTTAGCCTTGGCACAGCACTGAAGGGGTAACAGTAAAGCTGACTGTAATCTGTTTCTTGCACTCCCTTGGTCCTGGGGCTGCTAGAGACCAGGCTGATACCCAGCATAAGCTAGAGCAGCCTTCATAGACCATTTTTGTGGCCAAAGAGAATGGTGTCTTGCCCATGCCCTCTTTGGCCAGCCACAGGCATTATGGCACCAAAATACTCCCCCCAATGCCAGATGATTCCTTCACTGTCCAGATTCACCATCCGTACAAGTCAATGACTTTACTCTGGTATAAACTAAATGAGAATCAGGCACCATCTATTGCAGGGAGAGAGATGAAATCTTTAGGAATGGTGCTGAAGCCTTCTGCAAGTTATCCCATCTCCTAATCAAAGAAGTGTCATAACAAATCATCCCTTGTGTAAAATTTGCATCACACACACACAGATGCAGTATGGTCTCAACATGTTCTAAAGTTCTCCTCCTGACAGGGCGAAGCCTTGCTAAATTCTGACCCTTTTTAGCCAGCCGAGACACGGCACTGTGTCTTTCCCACTTTATAATTCTTCACTGAGTGCTCATGCTGAAATTGTTTCATAACCACATGAATTTGGAGTTTTCACTTCACCCCTGGAAGAAATGTAGAGTCTGGCAGAGTGACAAGTATAACAGTGTGTAAAAGCACAATTAACTTATGCTTCCACCCCATTTTTTTACATTTCTCGGGAAGCACAGAGATTTCAGAGTGATTGTTTTCACTTCAGAGCCAGCAGCACACAGTTCCTTCACTTCATCAGCAATCCCAAACAAACTCGTACTTTGCCATCAGCAATGCACGCCCTCCAACATTACACAAAAATCTGCAAGAGAAACCACTGCACAGGGTACTCTTTGGGTACCTTGGAAAATCTCAGAAGAAATTCATAGATTAAAGTCCCATTCAGATGTACCGGTGTGTACATATGCTGTTACAACCAGGGATGCAGACCATAGCTTCTAGTGTTTCTGAACCACTACTCAGGGCTAGTTCATGCAAACATGAAGACCCTGCTAAATCATTTGTGCAGTTCCTCTTCCTCCCCCTTCTACTCCCCCTTGCCAATGACTAAGCATTTGATACTGCAAACGCTTACACACTGGAATAGTTTTATTCATGTCCCATTGAATTCAAAGTTAATAAAGAGTCGTGTGGCACCTTATAGACTAACAGATGTTTTGGAGCATGAGCTTTCATGGGTGAATACCCACTTCGTCGGATGCATGTAGTGCCACAGGACTCTTTGCTTCTTTTACAGATCCAGACTTACACGGCTACCCCTCTGAAAGTTAATAAAGTTATTCACAAGTGCTTGCAGTATTTTGCCCTATATGTTTTATTACGCTATCTGACCCAAATGTCTTGACCATGCCATCTGGGCAAAGCGGTGAGTGAGGAGGGTAGGCTATGTGTGTTAGTGGCTGGAGTTACAGTAATCCCGATGGATGCTCTCTGTTACACATCAGGTGGAATCTGTGATGCTCCTAGGCAATGCTTCAGATCTCCTGGACAGCACCAAGCAGCTGTTACTCAACACCACATGGAATATCCCACTAGCATTTCAACTTGCCACTACTGAGCCCCAAACCCCTAAGATTCTCAGTGGCAGCATTGGCTGAATCAACCACGCCCAAAACCACAGTGAGCCTACCAGTATCTCCAAGCATTTGGCTGACTATTACCCCTTTTCCCTTTCATGGCAGCTGCCTTTAGATATTCCATTAACAACTAGTAGAGATACAGATTAGAGGATAGGTTCAGCTCTGATCACCCTAGTCCCTATCTCCATCATGGATCAAAACTAAACTTTGGAGCTGAACTGCCCCAAACTTTCTGAAGGTTTGGATCATGTTCTAGCTCCAGGTCTGAACTTTGAGGCTCAGGCTGGTCCCTACTAAAGAACTTCAGTTCAGAGCTAGGACCAAATGGACAATCATCAGTGCAGGACTAGCGTAATCTGAGCCTTAGGTGGGAGTAAGTATCATTCCAACGCAGGATTTCCATCTGAATCAACCTAATGCAGGCTTTTCTCTTCCCAACCAATGCTACAAAGACATCCTGCCAGGTATATTCTAATTTCTCTAGCATAGCAATCTCCAAGCTATCCTAAGCACATGGTTTGAAGACCTTGGTCATTAAGAAAGGAATGTATAAAATTGTGCTCTTCATTCAAAAGCAGAACAAAAACAGCACCACCACCAAACCTTTACGAGTTCTTTTATGAGTCTGGGCCTAGTTTTGCGCAGGGTTTTAAAACACGGTTTAAATAAAAGTACTGTGCACCACTAACCATTACAACCGGAGTAATTAAAAAGACCCATCCACTCACCCACACATACACAGTTGAGATGCAAATGAGACTGTGCAGATTTTACATTATGGGGGTTTGCTTTTCAGTTCAGATTCCTTTTATTTGTTGCAATCTCAGCATTTTTAACTGGGTTATAATGAAACACCCTTGAGCTCTATAATGGTTTGTATTTGTTGTTAATGAGCAAGGTACTTGGATATTTTGTTTCACAAGAATCGTTACAGATAACAGAGAGCAAGACTGTGCTCTAGTTTTATAAGGCCACACAGGTAAATAAGGGCCCACTCACCCCTCCTGCATAGTCAACTTTGGTCATGATATGATGGTGGAGGGGTCAGGATAAAGGGTCGTGCCTATTTCCCCCATGAGCAAATGGGGGGGAAGGATTGGGAGGGGCTTTGCCCCATGATTCATACGCATCAGCAGACTTAGCCAACTGTGAGGGGAAGTGAACTATTCCCAGAAAAGGGGTGTGACGACTTATTTCCTCCCCTTCCCACGTAAAAGGGGAGCATGGAAGGAATAGAGATTCTGAGCAACATTTTTTCCCCTTGGGTAGAGCATCTATGTGCCAGCCCATACTCAGAGCTGAGCCAAAAGGCTCAATCTGACCCAGACTGTTTATATGTACAGAAAATTGCATATTCAGGAGTTACCATGAAAAAGTCAGCATTCCCCTATGAGCACTGATATGTCCTATTCTAAGCATAGGCAAATGTTATCATAATCTCAGATACCATCGTGTGGGGAGGTGAGGCAAAAGGCTGTAGGTGGCTTTGGGGAATAGGTAGAGGAGGCTATAGAGACATTCTCTCTCAGAATCTTCTGATTTTAAAAAGAGATTCCTCACAGCCATCTAAATCTGGAGAGGAAATGCAACATCACCACAATTCTCTGTAAAGTAGGGCAGGAAGAAAGGTGCACTATGAGTTTGATCACAAATTTCATTTTTAATTAGTTTTATTTAAATGGCATCATGTGAAAATTACAGCTGAGGTCTGTCAGATATTAACTTTACACTTTTTATAGACATGCAGATCCCTGTTTGCCAAGATCCATGGTTTCAGCATGTGCCATATGGGTTCCATGAGAATCACATTGGCACAGAGCAAAACTGTGTCACAATAGTCTCTGGTGAGCCAGTGATTCTGTTCTCCTGCTTACCAAATGGTTTACTATGCACTCCATCATCCTGTTGTGGTTCAACACCTCTGTGGGCAGGATCATCAGAAAAGGCCCTCATTGTGTCTCATGGGAGTCACTGGTTCCCCAGCTGACTTTGGTGCTAACACATTGAGACATGAAAAAAAGTTTTATTCCAGCCTCCTGGGGGAGTTAACCAGGGCTTCTGGGGTCACTACTCTAACAGGCTCATGAATCTGAAGTAGGCTAAATGTATCACCTTCCATTCATTTTGGCACTAGCCCCTGTCTGGGGAGTATGTGTTCAACTCAGGATCTAGCCAGAGCGTGTTCCTTTCTGGAAACAAGAGCCTCTCCCATCACCCAAGCTCTTCCTTTCAAAGAAGGCCAAGTAAGGGGAGCGTAATTTCTTTTAAAGGCCTGTTGCCTGATGAAGGCCCAATTTTCAGCTCTGCCCTTCCTCCCCCAGGATCAACTGCTTATACCCTTGCAGAAAATGTAAGGCAGATATTTTTCTTCTCTTCCATACACCTCAGCACAGACAGCATCCTAGACAGAACAAGTCCACAGCTCAGCATTGGCCCTTGCAGAACTTGACCAACAGCTCACACCAAAAGAGTGGTAGCATGAGCATTTCCTTGTTGTCCTCTTCAGAACTGGAATAGCATTCAAGGTGGGCCACCATTAAGGAGAGGAATGCGTGGCCTGTTCTGGATAAAAACAACCACTGTTGAACAAGAGATTGTGGATAATCACTGTGTTACAATTTATTATGGAGTAGGTTGTGCACAGGGTGAGGGGAGGGAGTTCATGAGGAGGCTGTGGAAAGAACAGACCGAGTTGCAGTCACTGCACTCTGATGAGCACAGGGTCAGCTCCCTGCCTACCCATCTGGATAGAGTTTCAAAGGAGTTGGTAGAGCCAAAGAGGAGGCCAGGCCATTGCCAGATAAAGGGGAGTATCTACCCTTTGCAAAGTGCATCAGGTGGGCAGCCTCTGGGTGCCCAGGAGCTCCGGCAGGCATTGGCCTCCCACCGCACCCGCTGGGGTGGTGCAGCTCCACCCAACCCCCAAGCCTAGCTCAGTGTCCAGAGGGCACAATAAAGCTGCCTATGGAGCTGAAAAAGATGTATGTGTTAGAACAACAGAGCAGAAGCTGAAACACTGGAAAGAGGCAGGCGTGGTATCAAATGCAGGGGGAAATGATGCACCAAGGGAAAAGAAACTGAAGTGATGAGTCACCCAGATTCTCAGAAATAAGATAGGAGACCAGATGCTCTCGTGACAGAAAGAGAACCAATTCACAGGAAGTCCACTTGAAATATAAACCTCAGCCAAATGATCCTTGCTGTAAGAAACTGAAGGCAATGGGAGCCAGTTTTTCTAGGAGAAACTGTGACATCTGGCTTACGCAGAATGCAAGCCTGGCCTCCAAGCGGGCACTGAATGAGGAAGTGAGGATGATGATACAAAAATTTTTGCTTGGTCATGATATGAGCAAACTTTTCCAATTGTTTTTTTGTGTGTGTTTCTTTTTAATTTACACTTAGATCTGCAGTTTGCTTCTGAGATTTTATTTAATATTCACTACCATTATTATTTGTGTTGCGTTAGCACCTAGGAGACCCACCATTGTGCTCGGTGCTGTACAAAAATAGCAACAAGACACTGTCTGCTCCAAATAGCTTAGAATCTAAATATAAGAGAAGAGACACCAGAAGGAAATAGGCAGGCAGCCAGGCAGTAGAGAGAAACAGTGAGACAATATTTGTTGGCTTGATAGCTAGTGGTCTCAGAACACAAGCTGCCTAACTATTGTCAAGTTTGTTGCAGGCATCCTAGCAAAGGAGAGTTTTACTCTGTTCTCACAACAATATGCTATTATTTTTAATACTCTGTTATAACTTTGTTTCTAACAGTGATGTGCTCTTTGGTGTGAGAATAAAGAGAGGACTATTTTTTAAAAGATAAAGATAACCTACTGAAAAAGGGCTTATCATTTAGGTGTAGTTCCAAAGCAACACTTTGTGTCCTGGATTGTTTTAAAAACATCTTCTCTTTACTATTGTTTCTGGACATTATCTAATGGTTGTTCTTGGTTCATGAGTCCATGGCAATGTAGGTCAGGAGAGCGCCTGTCCTATATGTGTATTAGAAACCAAAGATCCTTGTTCATGCAAATATGCTCAGATCAAGAAATCAAAACAGAAACTATAGATAATATGGAAGCAGAACTGGTCTCTAAGAACTTGATCCAAGTCACACTGAAGTCAATGGAAAGACTCCTAATCACTTAAATGGAACTTAGGTCAGGCCGTAAGCATGGTAATTATAGTCTGTAAAATGGGAGTATTCCTATATTTTTATTTACATTACAAGGGTGTTGCTTTTACAGCCCTTTGAAATAGATAAAAAACACAGTGAAAGGGTAAGGTTTTCATCTACCTGAATTATTACTGAGCTAGACTGTGACTTGGGCTATGCATCTGTGCACAGGAGTGAGAGGGGAAACAAACCTCCTAGACTCCTCTACAGAGGCTACTCAGGCTCCAGGTCTAGGTAAGTAGGAAGGAATATGTGGATCTATTCACCCATTTTTCCCCAGACCAAGTGAGCAGGGGATGTTTAAACTGCGAGAAACCATGACTCCACTCTCTCTACCTGCTGGCAAAAGCAGCAGAGCCAGTGAGCGATGAAGGTGGGGGATAGAAGTAACTTTCTGATAAGAACGACCCATACTGGGTCAGACCAATGGTGCATCTAGCCCTTTATCCTGTCTTCTGATTGTGCCTGGTGCCAGATTCTTCAGAGGGAATGAACAGAACAGGGCAAGTTGAGTGAGCCATCTTTTCTCGTCCAGCCCTAGCTTCTGACAGGTGGAGTTTTAAGGTACACCTGGAGCATATGTTTGCACCCCTGACCATCTTGGCTAATAGTCATTGATGCACCTATCCTCCATGAACTTCTCTAATTCTCTTTTGAACCCAGTTATACTTCTGGCCTGCACAACATCCCATGGCAACAAGTTCCACGGGTTGACTGTGCATGGTGCGAAGTACTTCCTTATGGTTTGCTCTCAATCTGATGACATATGTCACTGGTGAACTACTCCCCTACCAAATCCAAGAGGAAACAGGGAAGGAATTGTGACTTAGGAGGATGTCTCAGATTCACAAACCCTCCTAGGCCTACTCCACGGAAGCTTATGCATCATCCCTTGCTCAGGGCTGTAATGAAAAGCACACTCTAGCCCATTATTATTAAACAGAAATAGGCCCAAAGCCACAACGTTTGGGTTCCAATACTGATATGGGCCCAACTGTCCCCAAAACTCATATGTGGCTTCACCTGCATTTAGACTTGGCTCTGCTAAATACAGTAGAATGATGCGGGGAGGGTTGTTTTGTTTGTTTTGTTATTTTCCTAGTTTTCCCATGAACATTCTCTGTCTGTGGCATCACCTTTGCAAAAGATTTTTGGTTTTAGTAATTAGGACTCCACAGCTCAAGGAATTGATTGGGAATGGGATCCTGAGGCTTTCACCTCTAGGTCACTGGTTCAAATCAGGCTCAGGTTGGTAGTGAATGAAAGTAATTACCATCTGACAACAACAGTTCAGTAGCTGGAATATGCTATCCATTACATTGAATCAGACACCCATATGACCAGGCTTTTAGAAACTTTGTATCCCCTGTGTTAAGAAGCCTGTCAATGTAAAATAAACTAAGAGTGTGATTGCTCAATGATGTCTGCAGGGTTAGACCAAGTGGTCCGCATTTTATTGTTTGTGTTGTACTGGAGTAGGCTACGGCAGGACTGTCTGACTTTTGTTTCCCGGGTGGCCCTCGTGGATCTTATGAGCTTCTCAGTCAGCAGGATTTTTGAATAAAAATAAATAAAGGAGTTGGTGGTCTCAGCTATATTTCTAGTGGTCAGCTGCCCATATTGCAAAAACTACCCCCCTAACTGGCACTAAGTGCTCCTCCCCTCACTTGCTAGCAGTCTCAACAGAAAGGCCAACAACTTAATTAAAATGGAAAGCGAGTTACACTAGGGCTGTGTGGAGGACAGCGATTCATTTCACAAAGGATTCTGAGATTTCAAAATCTGGCTTCTTTCCAAACTAGAATGAAGACAGAAAGTTGAAATTCCCTATGAAAGAAAATTCCAAAAAAATTTGTTTCAGATTGATCCAAACCTTTTTTTAACAAAAAACCAAATATTTAGTTTCAATTTTGACTTTTAAAATTGTATATTATATTATAACGTACACTATACCAAATTCAAAACATTCCAAATGAAAAGTCATTTCAAAATGAAAAATCAAAATGTTATATTTCAGCCATATTGAAATGAGATATTTCAACCCAGTCAGAATTTTCCTTTTCCTTTTTACCTCCTGAACTTTCTGCGAAATCAGCACTGCGTCATACAGTGCTTCAATTTTGTTTTGTTGGATCTGAATTCTCTAAGGCAGTGGTCACCAACCGGTAGATTACAGTTGACTGGTCCATTGTGGAGCCTCTGACGGTCGATCTCAGTCTCAGTCTAGGGTTGCCAACCCTCCTGCACCCAAACTGGGAGATCAACTGCTAACAGTCTGGCAGCACAAAGGGACTAAGGCAGGCTCTCTGCTTGCCCTGGTTCCATGCTGCTCTTGGAAGCAGCCAGAATGTTCTCGCAGCTCCTGGGAGGGCACTACTCCAGCAGCTTCTATTGGCTGAGAATAGGGAACTGTGGCCAATGGGAGCTGCAGGGGCGGTGCCTACAGATGGGGGCAGTGCATAGAGCCACATGCCCCATCCCCCCAGTAGCTGCTGCTGGACATGCCGGCCACTTCTGGGAGTGGTGTGGCCCCAGGTCAGGCAGGGAGCCTGCCTTAGCCCTGCTCCGCCACCACCCAGGAGCTGCCTAAGGTAAGCAGCGCCTAGCTGGAGCCTGAACCCCGAACCCTTCCCACACTCCAACCTTCTGCCCCAGCCCTGAGCCCCCCCGACCCAAACTCCCTCCCAGAGCCTGCACCCCCCTCCTGCACCTCAACCCCCTGCCCCAGCCCTCTCCTAGAGCCCGCACCCTGCACCCCAACCTACTACCAGAGCCCTAAGCCCCCTCCTCGAGTCAGCACCCCGCAGTCCCTCCTGCACCCAAACCTCTTGCCCCAGCACAGTGAAAGTGATTGAGGGTTGGGAAGAGTGAATGACAGAGGAAGAGGGGATGGAGTGAGTGGGGCCGGGCTTCAGAGAAGAGGCAGGGCAGGGACAGGGCCTCGGGGAAGGGAGGCAGAGGGCAGGGCAAGGGTGTTTGGGTTTGTGTGATTACTGTTATTTCTACATGTTCTTTGAGGTAGATCCTGGGTTGCACTTAAATTCAAAAGTGATCTTATACTTAAAAAGTTTGGAAACCACTGCTGTATGGAAAATTGTTCCCTCAGAGATTTTCTGACCAGCTCTGAGTTACCTCTCAAGGTGGTTCATGCAGAATGAGTCTTATTCCTCTTATCAGGTCAGTATGGAAAAGTTTGCACAGTCACTACCTGTATTGCAATGTGAAAACAGGCTTCACTCAGACAGTGGTATCTCATGTTACTCTGCTCCTTTCCAAATTATATAGTCCAAGTGTAAAATTTTCAAAAGTACATATGTGATTAGGAGCCCAGTCTCATTGAAGGTCAATTGGACATAGGCTCCTAATTCACTTAGGCACCTTTGAAAAACTTGCTTTGGTCTTTTTAATCTCTCCTTGTTTGACATCTCCCCCACTTCTTCCATTCACCACAACCATCACTATAACCATTTGCTGCAGTGGGACTTCCCACAGAAGCACTACATAATATACCTGCTACAGTCCTAGTTAGGTCAAGTATTTTGGGGATTTAGATAGTAAAACCGGTATTCCACTATCTACCCTGGTCTAAAATTAAAAGAGAAATGGTCAAGGCAGTTGTGAAAGGAAAATTACCAAACTGAGAATATCAAAAGAACTGGCTAAGAGAAATGCACAACTGTAACTCCTAGGAAGTAGTTAAATAGCTCATCAATCTGAATTGAAGGTATATCACTAACTCAGTTGTTTTCAAACTAGGGTACGCATAACCCAGGGGTACACAAGCTCTCGTCCGGGGGTATGCAAGAAAAATCCTGTAATGGCAGACAATGCATTTTATTTAGTAAGACTAGGCAATCTAATCATAGGTATATTATGACCCTATCTCAGATGGGGGTATGTGGTAGACTACATTATTTGGAAAGGGGTTCACAGCCTAAAAAAATTGAAAACCACTGAACTAATGTTTTGACATTTGCAAATCAAAATTTTTCATTCTGCAAAAACTTTCACTATTTCATCCAAAATAGGATGGAAACAAATGTCGAAATAGCAGAATTTCCTGCAGGATGGAAATTCTGTTTTCTGAACAGTTGTGATGGACATTCACCCTTGTATCCCTCCTCCTTCTGGCTGTAGGTAGTTACTGTCTCTCAGAGTTTGGTTCATCCTGCTCGTGAGCATAGTAAATATGTCACTGGTTCCAGTATCCAATTGCATACACGAGATGACACTATTATGAGATGACGGGTGCCCTGTTTGTTTTTTAAACGGAGTTTTGAAGAAAGGACATCTGGTCTGTTAAGAGATATTCCATTGGCAGGAAAAATATCCTCTTATTCTCCGGTCAGGAGAATTCTGAGGGGAGACGCTCTTAGCCAAACAAACCAATGTCTGAAGTGCTGAGGACTCCTGGATGCTGACTGAGAAGGTGATAATCATCCTGGTGTGAAAGGCAACCTCCAGCCCTATGTCTTTCTTAACTCCAGTTTTGAACAAATGTCAGGTCCCAGTGTAAACTTTCCCATCTGTGTTATTCTATTAACTGAAAAGAAAAGGGATTACGATGTGTACTTGTCACATCTTGTGACCTGCTGCACGCTGAACCAGAAGGTACCATTAAAGTCAACCATATTATTTTCTCGCAAGCCTCCCTCGTGGGGATAAGCAGGGGAGAAGGCTGGCACTTTAGTTTGTTAGAAGAAAAGAGATCCACATAAAACCTAGTCTGTACCCTCTGCAAAAATAAATCTTGAAAGCTGCAGGCCTCCAAAGGATATACCTTAAACAGGGCAAGAGAGAGAGGAGGCGTGGGGAAACATTTGAAAGGAAAGTTTCCCTCTTTGCCAAGCTCTTCCAGATGGAAGGCCTTCCCACGGAAATAGTTACAGAAGACAGATCGCTGACAGAAAACCTTGCCAAGTGAAGGAGGTCCCACTAGTTATGCTGGTTAGAGCTTAGTGGATGAGAACATAATACTCCGATTAAAGCACTTGTTCCAGAGAAGGGGGCTGGAATGTGGTAAAACGCTCTTCAATGCGACAGAGTGCATTTAGCACAGCCACATAGAGTATAAATTATAGAAGGTCAATGCAGCTGGGTTTATTTTTATTCCTTCTTTCATGTAGTTTATTACTTTTGTAACTGTTAACTTAAAGAGGCATAAGACAAAAAAGAGAGTCCCAACAATATGGCCCTCTGCTCCCTTCTCCCTCCTTTTATTTTTACAAATCCCCTGCCAGGATTCAGGCAGGATGAAGTGTTGGATGCTGACACTGATAGAGAATACATTTGGGTATAAAAGGTTTAAGCCAGCCAGGCACCAACAAAACCTTTCCCGGATAGTTCTGTTTTATGCCAGTTAATGTGCCATGAAATTATTTATAAAAAGAGAGAAAGAAAGAAAGAAATGGAGAGAGTCTCCTCCCTTCCATTTGATAGTTGTTCTCTGGTTCCGTCTTAAGATCTGCAGCAGTGTATGTACCTGATCAAAGGAAGGAAGAAATGCAGCAATTCCTGGATGATCAAGGCAGTCAGACAGTGGGAAACAAAGTGAAAACACAGAGAGCAAAATGAATGGGGCAGAATGCGCTGCGCACAGTGTTTTCAGGAAACATTCCTCTCCATTGAGGCTACAGATACACCCTGATGTTCCCTTCATTTGAACAGAGGCCATTTTATTAAATCTATTGGCGAGACACAGGCACCATCCAAAATCAACAAAGTGGTTAATAAGAGTAATACTTGTCACTGATCTAGGCCTGCATTTTCAAAAGCCCTGCCTCCCATTTCTGTGCACAATTTATGCCCCCCAAATTTTCACCCACTTTTTTTTCCAGTTGCAAACAGGAGGCTAGACTCATAGACTTTAAGGCCAGAAGGGACCACCATGATCATTTAGTCTGACCTACTGCACACTGCAGGCCACAGAACCTCACCCACCCACTCCTGTAATAGACTCCTAACCTCTGGCTGAGTTACTAAGTCCTCAAATTACGGTTTAAAGACCTCAAGTTACAGAGAATCCACCATTTATACTAATTTAAACCTGCAAGTGACCCATACCCCATGATGCAAAAGAAGGGCAAAAAAAAAAAACCCCAGGCTCTTTTCCAATTTGACCTTGGGAGAAAATTCCTTCCTACCACTAAATATGGAGATCAGTTAGACCCTGAGCATGTGGGTAAGACCCACCAGGCAGAGACCTGGGAAAGAATGATCTGTTTGTAACTCAGAGCCCTCCTCATCTAGTGTCCCATCACCTGCCATGTTAGAGTGAGGCTTAACTGAAAATGTAGCCCATAGTGCCTGTGATTCTATAGGCTCTTAAAGCAATGTATCCAACTTCAGAACAACTCTCTGTGGCTGGTACATTTCGTTTCCCCCAGTTTTACAGATGGTAAAGGTTAGCAGACTTGCCCAGGGTCACACAGGGAGTCTGTAACAAAACCAGGAAGAGAAGGTGGTATAATGTTATGAACATTGCTCACCTGGAATCTGATCCAACTCCAGTTGATTTCAAGAGCTTTTGATCAGACCCTCAGTTATATTGCTTTCAGTGATATCCATCATCAATCATCATAATCATTTATTTGTTCTGTGGTAACACCTAGGAACCCCAGTGAAAGACCACCCTTGTTCTAGGTTTTATAGAAACTCAGAACAAAAAGGTCTCCATACTTTGCTTGACTCTTAGCTTATGAATCCAGTGGACCCTTCTTGTACTACTAATTGTTTTTTTGGTGCCTAAGAAAGACAAACAACTTCCCAGCAAAGATATTTTCTTTCTGGTAGGCAAATAAATTCACTGGGATGGAAGAGTCTTGGTTTCCCCTTGACCTCAAACTAAAACAAGTTGGGAAATATTCCCCTGTGCCTGGCAAAGCATAAAGTATAGCAATTTGGGATGGGGGTGGGGGTGAGGAAGCTGAGAGAGAAGTAGAGAGACAGTGCCACATGCAGTGGGTGATTTGCAGGCGCTTCTGTTTTACGTGGAGTTGAATGAGCTCTCTAGGACTTCTGGTGGAATTCTACAGTACTGCTACACTATTCCAAGGACTGTTATTAAACCCCCAGAACGGACTATTGAATCAAAGTTTATTGCTTGCTGTTATAATAAATATAGTCATTGGAATGTGGTGATTGGGAATGTTTCCAGTGTTTAATTCTTGGCTAAACAGAAAATGCATTTTTGGGGAGGCCATGTGGCACAGGACACTGCATTGTTTGAAGACAGAGCACAGGATAAAGCAGTGGTTCTCAAATTAGGGCTGCCACTTGTTCAGGGAAAGCCCCTGGCAGGCCGGGCCGGTTTGTTTACCTGCCGTGTCCATAGGTTCAGCTGATCGCAGTTCCCACTGGCTGCGGTTCGCCGCTCCAGGCCAACGGGGGCTGCGGGAAGGGTGGCCAGCACGTCCCTCTGCCCACACCACTTCCTGCAGCCCCCATTGGCTTGGAGCAGGGAACAGCGGCCAGTGGGAGCTGCGATTGGCTGAACCTATGGACACGGCAGGTCAATAAACCAGCCCGGCCTGCCAGGGGCTTTCCCTGAACAAGCAGCAGCCCTAGTTTGAGAACCACTGCTTTAGAACTAATCCAAGCTGAGCAGCTTGAGGATCCCTTGCTCATGCTTACAAGTATTGCCCTCTACAAATTCCAAACAGAATAGTGATACAGTTCCTGCTGGTTAGGGATTTGTATTCTCTTCCCCCCAGAGTTCAAACTAATGGAACAAGTGTTTATGTCCATGCCCTCTTCATGAATGATGAGGAGGAGCAATCAACAAAGTCTGTGTCCTTTGATGCTTCACAGTGTCTCATTTGGTTTCATTTGTGTGGAGGACCAGCACTTCACATTAATTAATGCTTCTTTCCTGTTTGGTGAATTACACAGTTACAGAGGTTTACAATGCAAACACTCAATACAACTTTATACCATGGGATACATACGTAATAAATGGGATCAATACATGCAGCATCTCACAAGCATGTCATAAAGTCTAAACACTAGACATACTCTTATAAACTAAGTATCTATTTTAACAATATGAACACACAGGTGAGCCAGATTGGTTTCCAGCTCTGCATTTGTCACTGTTCAGTGAGGCCTAGGAGCCTTGGCATGAGTTGGCACCTGGTCTGCCAGCATCACAAATGGTAAATGCATTAATTCATTGCACACACACTTAGACCTACTGACCAATATTTTTTGTGCTGAACACAAATATTGAGTATGTACTAAATCTGGACTATGGTGTATATATATACACACACAAATACACCCCCATATATGTGACTATTAGAAGAGGATCCCACAACTCAAAGGAAGGTGAATTAATATAGAGTCTAAGTTCTACATGCGGATGCCCAGATGAATATTTAGGCTATTTTGTTTACCTACATGGTAATCTGAGCAGCCCGGTGTATATAATACTTCCTTGCTGTCACAGGGTAAGCCCAATTTTCAAATGCGGGTGTATTAATATAGGATTTTGTGATAGGTAAATATATTGGACTAGGGCATTGACATTGCACTATGCCTGATAGATAAAGAGAAATAGCTCTTTTTATGGGCTGATTGAAAGCCCACTGAAACCAGTGGGAGTCATTCAATAGACTTCAATGCGGTTTGGATCAGGTCCTTAATTAAATGAAACTGCTGTATGCCAGTTGCCTTTCAGGCAGCAGTGCAGATTCAAGCCTATGCTGCCTAATAGGCATACGGCCAGACAAATACCAATGAGTCCCATTTTGTGTTATGAACCCACAGTTCTCTGACATCGACGGCCACTGCAAGTGCCCACCAGGTCAATGGCAATTTTGTTTTTGCTCAAAGCCAAAGGCTTTAAAAAGCAAACAACTCCCCACAAGTAGCCTGCGTTTTGCTCCTCAGAAGTAACTTGTACTTGGCAGGTTTATGGTCTAGCTTTCTATCTCTGCACCTGCCAATAATCTGGCTAATACATTTTAATCTTTAATTAGATTTTTCACATCTCTTCCATTTAGCCAGACTCTTCCTGTCTGAAAAGGGTATTGTTTCAAGGATCGGGGTTTTTTTTGTTTTGTTTTGGTCTTTTTGGGACTGGGGGTGGGAAGGAGCTAACATTGTACTGCACATTCATGGTGGTCTAGGCACTATAATGAAAGGGTTTTGGTGCTTTCACTGCCCCCCTGCCACAATCCCTTATAATAGAGAGAAAGAGAGAGACAGACTCAATGATTTGCCAACTAGTTCAGCACCTATGGAGAGAGAAAATAGTGCCATGACTTAGGATATTTTAGCATTTCAAATGATTTGCTTACCAGCATTTTTCTAATCAGGGTCTTTTCATTCATTCTTTCTTTCTAGCTTTCAACAGCAGATGCATCTGCCTTCAAACCTTTAACAAAAACCTGCCTGATTTTATTCTAGCCCCACTTCCAATTCCCACCCAAATACTTTCATTTCCTCAACATCATTTAGGGCTTGAACTCCAGAAAGGATGTAAAAGTTCTTTCTCAAGAGCAGCTTCTAGTTTTCCCTTCATTTGTTTGGTAATAGGAATGGTTCTGAGCTGCAAAGTGAGGAATCAACATTTTCTCTAAGCTATGGATTATTCTTTATAGAGCTTGGTATCAGTATCTGACTGACAGTGTGAAGAGTAAGTTCGCTGTGCTGGTAGGACCCCATATGGGAGAACCCAGGTGGAATTGTATGTGTGAAATCCTAGCCCCATTGACGTCAATAGCAAAACTCTCATTGACTTCAGTGAAGCCAGGATTTCACCCATACCATTTAACAGAGGGTGATATACAGAATTTTAAAACATTTTAAGCCTTGTCCACACTGTGGAGTTACCCCAACTTCAACCATCAGTGGTCAGCCAGTGGGGCAGTTCTACCAGTGCAAATCCTTACTGTAGACAGGCAAAGTTGATGTAAGATGCAGTTTGCATTAGTGCACCTTACCCATGCCTTAAACAGGGATAAACTGTAGCAGTGCAAATCATGACTTAAATCAGCTTTGCCTGTCTACACTAAGGAGTAAGGCTCAGATTTTGAAAGTAAGTTAGGCATTGCTGCAGTCAATGTTGTAATGCCTAACTAATTTAGGAGCCTCAATCTCATTTTCATCAGGAATTTTGATTTCTAAGTGCCTAAATCCTTTTGAAAATGAGATTTAGGCTCCTAAATCAGTATGTGCTCCAATGTTGAGCACAGCAGTGCATAAATAGTTTTACAATCTGGGTCAAAGGTACTACTTGACATGAGTAAGGGTATCAGAGTCTGGGCTTAATTGAACACAGAAGGATCCAGCTAAGGTTCAGCTTGAGTTTTGGGCCATGGGTTGGGTCAGTCCAGATGAGATCTGGTCTCTACCAGTTCATCTCTTCCCTAGTGCTAATAAAATCCTGCTACACTAACATAAAGCCCACAGAGCAGTCTTTAAAAAGAAAGAAAGAAATCAAGCTAAATCAACTCTCAAATTCCCATGTAAGCTGTGTTTAAGAGTGGAAAATTTCTTTTACCTATTCTTTGGGTGGTACAAAAATCTAAAATTCCTATAACCCTGCTTCTCCTGGCCAAGTCAAACAAGGATATTGTCCTTTTAATGTCTTAAAGGCTCTGTTTTCTTGTAATGCCAAATGCAATATTTTTTTGAAAACACTACACCAGAAGTTTCCCAGCTGAGAAAACAGGCTGGTGAAAAATGGTTTCAGAAAATGAAATAAACCATGCAAAAGCTGTTCAGGGTGTGTGTATGAAATGAACATCTGGATTTGGGTTGTTAAATTACCTCCTTTTCTTCTTCTTCTTTTTTTTTCCTTCTTTTTCTCACAGCTGTTCAAAAGAGTCCTGAGGGCAAAGAGACAGGTCAATGGACTGGATTGCACCTCTTTCTTTCTTTTTTTTTTCTTCAAACCTTTTTGCACCTAGGCAAGAAATCCAGGCCACATATGTGTTTAATAAGTAGGCACAAACACAAGAGAGAGAATAAAAATTCTCTCAATTCCTGTTGGTTCTCTGCAACGACAGCAAAGGAAAAATAAACTCCGGATTTCAAATTTTCTTTTTTAAAAATAAAAACGTATGGTTCTAATAAAAGATTCTGTTTAAAACCTGATGGATTTTTATCAAGAACTATACAGAGCATATATTTCTCACCACTTCTTTAAAGGGATATAGCAGGGGATTATTCCATTACAGACTGAAGAAAGAGCAAAACAAAAAATGTTCTAGGTTCGCTGAACTGTGTCTTCCAATAGCGCTATAAAAATATGTTTGTATTTAATGGGCCTGCATTTAATTTCAGGTTGTAGCTTCCCCAATTCAAGTGGTGTGGAATCCAAATAGAGCAATAAAACATTTCCTCCAAGAGAAAGGGAATCATTATTCTTTTTCTGCTGATATAATGGCTCCAGGTGGCCAAAACAATGGCCAGTAGTGGTGTGTCTTCCAGGTGGGCAAGCTTAGCCCAGCTTATGTTGGTACTGCTATAGGATACTCCAATCTGCTTCACCGCTTTGAGAGGCTGTGTGAGACCTGGTTCTAGTTTTGGCTGCAGTAATGGATGGACAAGCAGTGAATCCCTGCCACTGGTTGCGGGAGGTTAAAACAGCCCCGATTTCATTGACATCACTTGTATGGAAAGGCTCTGTCCACTTTAAAGTGTAGCCACCAGTTGGGCATTGGCATTGTACGCACTCCCAGACACACACACATAGACCAATACATTCCAGGGTCACCCACCCACAGCAAACCTAAACAGACATTGCCAATTAGCAGTGCATCTCCCATGCTGGAAATAATGTATGAAAGCCACATACTGTGCACACCAACAAAGCTTGGAGGGTGGTCTATTACTTAGAATGGGTGACTAGGACTCAGGATCTGGGGGAGGGGGTAAGGGTCTCTTCCCACCTCTGCCATTGACTCTCTTTGTGACCTTTGAGGAGCTGCTTAGATTTAATTTTCAATCATGTGTACAGTAGCTTTGGATTTACAAGATGCAGCCACCGCGATACTTGTGCATGCAACTGTAAGGTTCTGTAAGATGCTACGGGTATGTGCTCATTTTCACACATTTAACCATTGAATCACACCTCAAAGTTTAGTACTTAACTGCTCTGTGCATCAAAGGTATCCTCTGTACAATGAGTATAGGAATTAGAGGTGGCCTGAGGAGCTGGTGCTAGGATCTAGAGCCTGATTAGTCTAAAACCTTTTCAGTTTTGGATCTAATCAAACCTAAATTCATGCTGATGGGTTCAGATCCAGGGATTCAAACTTGACCACCCCAACCAACACCCCAAAAATATATGGATGAGGGTTGGGCCCATCATTAATAACTAACAGTTACATACATCAGAGGAGAGTGTGTAGGAAAGGAGGTTGTTGTGTGGCTTAGCTCATGTTTGTAAAGTGCTTGGAGATAATTGGCGGAGAGGTGCTATAGGAGGGCACAAAATTATTAAAGCTTGCATTTGACTCAAGTCCCTCAATGAGCTGTAGGCAGTAGGTTTACCAGGTGAATCAGAGAGGTATTCTGCAGGCTTAGCTATGTTTTCTCAGCCAGCAGTTGCTCTCACAGATATTACATCTCTAATTGATTCTTGGAGAGTACATGATGGACATCCTGAAGTCACAGGTTGCATGTACCTACTCTTCCAGGTAAAAGCCTGAATCCCTCATAGTGGCCCTAACACTCAGATTTGATTCTGCTGATTTCACCATAGGAAGAGGAGCATGGGTTTAGATGCAAAAGGAAAGGAGAGGGAATTTTTATCAGTGGATGCAGAGTGGGAGAATGCCATTAGATTGCAGCCCAATCAGAAAAAAAAAAAAGGAGTTTAATTGAGAAATTTTACATCAGCTGGAAAACTGAGGCTGAAAATCAAGTGCTTCTGTAAATCATGCTTCAGAAACAGTAGGGCCCTTGTGCCAAGACAGAGTCTGCAAAAACTAGTGTCAATACTGTAACTCAAGCAGCTATATTAACATTTACTGGAAAACCCCCGCACAGTGGTCTCCACCAAAAAGTCAGCATTTACATAACCACACAGGCAGGATACAGACAGGAAGTGCTGAGTTCTTTTGCTTATTTTCTTTTTTTTCTTAAATCCACCATTACCATTAAATTAAACAAAAAATAAATCCTTAAACTAACTCCCATTTTAATATTGAACAAATGGATCATGTGGAAAAAGAGTATCCTACTCCAATCACATTCTTCTCCATTATATCCCATCCTTGGTTTGTATCTGGTCTATTTAGGGCCCAGACTTGCATCATCACAGTTAAGTTAAAAAAGTATGGATTGGATGACTGGACTATAAAGTACATAGAATGCTGGCTAGATCGTCAGGCTTAATGGGTAGTGATCAACGGCTCGATGTCTAGTTGGCAGCCGGTATCAAGCGGAATGCCCCAGGGGTCCGTCCTGGGGCTGGTTTTGTTCAATATCTTCATTAGTGACCTGGATGATGGGATGGATTGCACCCTCAGCAAGTTTGCAGATGACACTAAGATGGGAGCAGAGGTAGATATGCTGGAGCATAGGGATAGGATCCAGAGTGACCTAGACAAATTGGAGAATTGGGCCAAAAGAAATCCGATGAGGTTCAACAAGGACAAGTGCAGAGACCTCACTTAGGATGGAAGAATCTCATGCACTGCTACAGGCTGGGGACTAACTGGCTAAACAGCAGTTCTGCAGAAAAGGACCTGGGGATTATAATGGATGAGAAGCTGGATATGAGTCAACACTGTGCTCTTTTTGCCCTGAAGGCTAAAGGCATACTGGGCTGCATTTGTAGGAGCATTGCCAACAGATCAAGGGAAGTGATTGTTCCCCTCTATTTGGCACTTGTGAGGCCACATCTGCACTACTGCGTCCAGTTCCCCCCCCCCCCGACACACACACACACACACACTACAGAAAGAATGTGGATGAATTGGAGAGAGTCCAGCAGAAGGCAACAAAAAAAAATAATTAAGAGTCTGGGGCACATGACTTATGAGGAGAGGCAGAAGGAACTGGGCTTATTTAGTCTGCAGAAGAGAAGAGTGAGGGAGGATTTGATAGCAGCCTTCAACTACCTGAAGGGGGGTTCCAAAGAAGATGGAGCAGACTGTTCTCAGTGGTGGCAAATGACAGAACAAGGAGCAATGGTCTCAAGTTGCAGTGTGGGAGGTCTAGGTTGGATATTAGGGAAAACTATCTCATTAGGAGGGAGGTGAAGCACTGGAATGGGTTACTTAGGGATGTGGTGGAATCTCCATCCTTAGAGGTTTTTAAGGCCCAGCTTGACAAAGCTCTGGCTGGGATGATTTAGCTGGGGGTGGTCCAGCTTTGAGCAAGAGATTGGACTAGATGGCTTCCTGAGGTCTCTTCCAACCCTAATCTTCTTTGATTCTGTGAAGTGTTGTTTTGCTGTTGACGCTGATAAGTTCTTTGCAATCTTAGTGGTCTGTCCAAGTGGAAACTACTGCAAGATTGTGGCCTTAGACTGGAAACTTTGCCATGAAGCGAATTTGAATTCTCACAGGTTTCTTAAGCACCTGAATCTGAATCCCACCTGCACTGTCAAACATCAGGTAGGGCATGAACAAGGATCTACCATCCACCATCTATCATGCTGCTTCCTAAGATGTCTACCTTGCTGTGTTTCTATAAGTTAATTTTTTTATGAGGCTAGGTTGTTATAACTCAACCCCCAGTGTAGAGGACAAGTGGACTGCTTTCATCTGGTCCCTACCCTGTGACCTGTCCGGCTTGGATTACTCTACCAGGAATTAAAAATTCCTGCCAGCATAGCTCTCAGGGTCATTGGAACACACAAGCCTTCCCACCACAGACAGATGCCTTCACCAGGGAAGGTTAGGCACCTATCGCATTGTAAGAAATAAATTAATAAGAAACAACTACATAATAATTAGCAACACCATTAATCCTTCTTGTTACATGCTTGCCAGAGCCTGTGGGTTGTCAGTTCCATTTCAGTTGTTCAGTGTAATTTCCATGTTGACTGGATAAATAAAAAATTTGAAATGTAAATGGTTATTTCCTTTTAATGTGCCTTGTGCCAGTTCTACTTATCTATGGTCATGTGGACATTGGATATAAGGCCTGCCCTGAGAGAAGCAGATTTGCTGTCATTTTCAAGTTCCTAGCTCCTTGATTAGTAATGTAAAGGACTCATCATCTCAAAGTCTAGCTGAATGGAAAATTAATTCTTCTCTTTCGCCCTCTTTTTTTTTTAAAGAGACCATGAGAAGAAGACAGCCATGAATATTAGTTATGGAACACCTAATAAAATATGCTATGGAGAAATAATTACTGGAAAAATCTGACCGTGTGACTGTAAATGCCTAGGCCCCAGTGTGCAGATTTAATGGACCACTGTTTTAGTCTCTTATGCCTTGTGCTACTGACGTGAAATCCCCTTGCCCTCCTATTAAACTGCTAACATTACCATTAGATCAGAACTTTATTCTGCATGTGGCAACTTTCCAGAAAGTGATAATGTCAGCAGGGGTGACTATATTAAGAAGGAGGCATGGAACTGGGCTTGGAAGAGATGGAGAAGTGTCTTTCACACAGATGCTGTTGCTAGATGTGGCTTTGTGAAGGAATAGGAGAGAAATGCTGAAGGTCTTGTGGCTCTGGGAATGAATGATATTTAATGGCCAGATTGTACGTGCTTCCAGAATAATATTTCTGACTAGATGTGAATTCATCTCCTTTTCCTGTCCACGCATCATTCACAAACTAATCCTGATTTCCTTTGAAAATATTTGCTATTTGTAAATATCTGCCAAATAGTTTGGATGAATAATTTGAAAACTATGGTCATTTGTGAACTATCCACTTCAGCTATTCACTGTTACTTATTTGTGCTGTGTGGTTGGTCATTTGAGTTACATGGTATTGTTTCTGCTTCCTTACACTGGATAAAGCAAACTTCTTAAAGAGGAGACTAACCAATACCAAAATAATGCACTTTTGGATAATTACACATCTGTCAAACATTCAGAAGTCACATATGTTTTCAAAAATGCCCCATGGCTGATGCCTAAAACAAATACTATGACCCTCTCTCCTCAAGTCACAGAGACTGAAGTCAGTGATTTCATTCATGAATCACAATTGTTCAGTTACTATTTAACCAGCTCTACTGCTGATGCAGATCTTCTAAAAAAAAATAAATTCCTAGGTGAATGCTAGAAGGCAGAGTGTGGGCCACCACTTCATAGGAGCATGAGTAGTATCCTACCCATTCTTCCTACATGCAGTATTTAGCACACTTTTTACACTTTATTATTGATTTTAATATGAATTCTGGTGCTTTTGAACATGAGAAACTGATATAACATAGGGATAACAATACTCCCTATCTTCCACCCTTTATTGGTCTTGTCCATTTAGATAGTAAACTCTTCAGGGCAGGGACTGTCTCTTACTATGTGTTTGTAGCACAACTGGCTCCCAGTCTTGGTTAGGCCCCTAGACACTACTGTATTATACACAGACACACATACATCAGTAATAATATAAGATAGCACTAGCCAGAGCCAGTCTGTCTCTTTGTAAGCTTCTTCTGCATAGCTCTTCCACTGTAGTTGAATTCTCACTTGGAACAACCCCTGCTTTTCTAGTCCTGAGATCTCACTAACATAGCTCTGCTTTATCACATGTGATGGGGTGTAAAAACCCCACACTGGCAGGAAAAGGGTTAATAGGAGCCTGGGAGCTCAGTTAGCTCACCTGGCTACACCTAAAGGGATTGTGGCTAATTTTGTTATTTGACCAGTTGGGGAGGAACTGGGTGGCTGATTTAAGGAAAGGAGCCCCAAGGCAGTGGTAGAGATAGAAGCTGGGGGTAGGGGAGGTCCAGGCTTAGATAGAGATAGACACGTGGACACGGCCTAGAAAGAGGTACACAGTGAGAAAGCTCTGGGGGGCTTCACTCTATACAAGAGCAGGAAAGAACTTTGCAGAGCCAAAGAAGTGGGTCTGGAGGAAAGGCCTAGGCACTGGCTGAGGTAGGAAGTGGTCCGTGGAGGAAGCAATAAGTCTGAGGAAGCAGACAGTAGCTGCTTGTTACAGGGTCTCTGGATTGGAAAAAAAGTAGAAGGAGGTCCTAGATTACCCTGTGGACCCAACAAAGAAGGCAGTATAATAGGGCTAATTAGGCACCTGGGGCTTAAGAGGGAGTTGAGGGAACTCCGTAGAGGAGAGGACTGAAGAGGACGCAGGACTCTCACATGAAGAGAAACCCACAGAGAGCAGGTCAGTCTCCTGTGGGGGGAGCCCAGTAATAGGGCTTAATATCGGCAAGAAGCCAGACAGAAGGATTCACGGGGAGTAGGTCAGACTCCTGTGGGGGAGGCCCTGAGGGAGGGTCCCTCAAAGCATGTCAGTAGAACCCAAAAGGGGCAAACAAGTGGTTAGCTCAGCAGAGATAGGGGAAGCTGGGAGGACCTAGGGAGAGGCCAGCGCCCTGAAAACCAAAGGGAGGCTGTGTTAAGCACAGGCTGTGGGAAAGCAGCATAAGGGGGTTTAGGGGTAAGAAGCATCCTCAGAAAACAGCAGTACACTTGAAGGAGCAGACCTAGCTGCTTAATGCAGGGGCCCAGAGATCAGAGTATGGGTGGGCTGGGTTCTCCTACCAGCCCCTGAGGAAAGGGGCATGCAAGCTCAGCTGAAGGAATATAGAGCCCAGGATGGTGCTGAATACCAACTCCCAAAGGACAGGCTGAGGGATGTCCTCAGGAGGGGGCTGAAGGCTATTTTATGTTGGAACATTTTTGAACATTTAGTTGGACCTTCTTTTTACCCTGGAAGGGGACTGAACTTTGTGACTTGGCTGGAAAGCTGAGCCATGGCAGATCCTGTGAGAGGCAGCAAGCAGGAGTGCCAGACACAAAGACTCCATGCAGCATTGCACTGTGACACAAGGGGTTGCAATGGGTGATGAGTACACTATCTTACAGGGTGCCAGAGGAGAAAACCCTGGTATACCATGTCCACGGATTCACTCTTCTACAGCACCCTAATCCTGATACGTTGTACCTCTTGTTGTTTGTTGCATGTAGTAACTAAAATGGATCATAAAATGCATTGTTCCAATAATCTAAACTAAATTGTCTCCTAATTTTACAAAGCAAATATCAGGGTTTGGAGCTGGGGGCTCCCACTCCCTTTAATGGAAGTGAGCAAACTCTGTACACTGCTTTGACCGCAGGCAGTTATCTCATTGTTACAAGTCTCTCTAAGTGGTTGCTGTTAGACATCTCCAGTAAAATAATATTCCTTTCCAGTTGTACTGGTGACTAGTGTTTTGAAAGGATTGTTCCTGAAAATGAAACTCGTGGGCTTTAGTATTGCATACTGAGAGGAACTAGGCAAACGAATATGAAGGCAATGCAGTTTTTCATAAACCCAAGAATTTCTATTGCAACTAGAAAGCCAACTAGAATTCTGAGAAACCCAAAAAAGGGAAACCTACAGTGTTGCAGAAAGTTCACTGAAGTGCAGAATGAAACAATGTGATTGGTTCTGTTGCTGAAGAGTTCCACATTGCTTTCTTGGTCTTCACTTCTTCCTCATTCAGGTTTCAGTCATCTGATTCATGAAAGGCAGTTCCACTCCCCATCTGCCTTGGCATTACTAACTAGGGAGACATTCAGACATACATAGGCAGCCTTCTGCTAAACCCTGCAGAAGAGGCTGGTCTTTATCTGCAGAAAGTTAAGGCCTGCATCTGCTCTCAATTAGCAGGCAATTAGGGGAGTCGAAAACAAACCTGTTTACATTGGCTATGAAGTTTAAAATAATTTGCAAGATGTCAGGACAGGATATTAAGATGTTAATGATCTTGTTGCTTTTCTTTTTTGCATGCAGTGTAGTATCACGTCTTCCTTTCTGAGCTGTGTATACAGTGACAGATTGATTGACTTTTGGGAGGTTAAGAAACCACTAGAAGCTAGTTTGGCTAGGCGGTGGAATTCTCTCTTACAGACAGTATGTACAGTATGTATTGCAGACCTGAAGATGTTAAATGCCTTTCAAAGAAGAGACTGCAGCACATTACTTTAAGTGTGAAGTACACATGTGCCGTGCATTTACAGTGCACTGAGTTCTCACCCAGCATTCATTTGGCATAGGCCCAGTCTGTGACTTTCCCAGTGTCTGTGATTGGACCAGATCCAAAGAAGATTGCTTGCAAGCCATTGCTTGACTTGTTCTGTTTGGGTGCTGAGAGTCAGTTTTCCCTCCCCCAAAATCCAGAGTAGATGGATTATTGTTTTATAAAAAGATCCAGAGAAGAAGTGGGAAATTAAATAATATTTGGTCTGTATTCTAGCCTTCTTCATGAAAAGTTAATGGAAGTTTGTCCCACACACTGAAAATAGACTGTGACTCTTGAGAATTGGGATATGTTCATATTTACTTCTGCATTAGTCTGCCAAATATAGTTGCAATATTCACTGCATTTCTGGATGTATGTAGGTAACAGGAATACTATATTTTCTCAAAAAACAATGGACAAAAACTGTGTTCCAGGTGTTTCTGTTGCCTATTATCTTTTCAAAAAAGGCCGTCTCCTGTCTTCTCTGTTTTACCCTCATCACATGTTGTAGATCCATTTTTAACTGTGTTCAAATTTTGCGGGATCCCAAGCTAAAAAATAATGATCATTACTATAATAATAATATTCTGCTAAACCGGAAAGAAGTAAATTGCTCATTACTTGTGGTTATGGGGTTTTTTAACTGTACTTTTGTTTGTTGTTTTTCTTTCCAATGTTATTTTTCACTGGCTTTTCTAATACCTCAGAGACATTTAAAGGGCCAAAATGACATGAGATCTGGTCTTCTCACACTATTCCCACCTTCCACAGAATGAAATACCAGGAATAGATCCAATATCACATTACTTCAGCCCCATAGATATCTTCCTGGATCATTGAAGCAGCCCATGAAAAATGTAAACTTCAACACAAATAACACAAACCCAGATACTTAAGATAAAAATTCAAATGGAAAGAATAGGCCCCTTTTATTTTAATGAGCACTACACAAAGCTATTTTTGGTGCCCAGCTCTCTCTCAGATGCATATCATATGATTCAACCAATAATAAAGCGGTAGAAAGGTGAAGCTGAATGAATGTAGCATGGTAATGCCAGCTGGTCTCCTTTGTGGATGGGCTTTTTTTTTAAGAAAAAGGATGTTTATTAAAAGCAACATTATATTGGTTCTGTATTTTAGTCCCTGTCAGCGACTTTCATATCAAATCTGTTCAGTTTAAGAGTCAAAACAAAGGATTTCCCCAGTCCATTTCCTTGTGAAAGAGTGTCCATATTGCATAAATCCCTACTACAATAGTCCTCGGCAGTACAGCAATTCTTGGCAACTTTCCAAGTTTCAATTTTTTCTTTTCATTCCAGTTTGGAACAAAACCAAATCTTTCCACTGTTTCCATGAAAAGGGAATTGTGTTGAAATGTCTTTTCAAACTGAAAACCTGAGTTTGTCTTTCCAGTGTTCAATGCGGTTTTCCATTTGGGAAGAAGAGTCAAAAAGTCCATGAAAGAGAGCTTGTAGTCAATGCACCAGCCTGGGAAGTGGGAGAGACAAGTTAATATCCCTGCTTTTCCTGATTCATGAGTTTTTCTTCATAGGATAAATCTACACTACAAAAACTAAAATCCGCAGCAGCTCGTCTGAGAACCCAGGACAACTGACTTGGTCTTGCAGGGCTCGCACTATGAGATTCAAAATAGCCATGTAGATGTTCCTGTTCAGACTGGAGCCCGTCTTCTGAGACTCAACCCCCAGGTCTGGTTTCAGAGCCTAGATTCCAGCTCAAGTGGGAACATCTATACTGCCACTTTTAGTCATGTACTACAAGCCTGAGTCAGTTGACCTGGGCTCTGACACTTGCTGCTGCAGATTATTATTCTTTGCAGTGTAGATGTATCTGCAGATCACTCTGATTCAAGCGGAGCAGGGACTTCATCATGGGTCACCTGTATCCCTGGCCAATGGCCCAACCACCAGGGTATGTGAGAGGGTCTCTCTTCCAAAAATCACTTAGACAGTATCTTTGTCAAAACCATTTTTTTTTAGCCCCTAAGAAAGGAAGTTCCAACCAGCGCTACCCACCAGGTCTGTGTGATATTTTTAACCACAGATGGGTCCACCCCATTTATGGATGAAGCACATTAGTGGGGAAGCTTGTCTTGATGCTGCCCATGCTATCCCAGCTCTGGGGGTACACAGAGGACGCCACTTCCCAAGGCTGTCAATCCAGTATCGTTGGCCAGCACTAGACTCATTAAGAAACCATTTTTTTCTTTTCCCAAACAGTCAGCAGTGGACTGTTAGCATCTGAATGTCAAGTCAGATCCTTTGTGCTTCATACATCACCCCTTAAGACAGTGAAGCCGGGGGTGGGGGCTGTCCATAAATTATGTAACACATTTTTGGGTGATTTTCAAGACCTGCCCAGCCTTTGTAACAGAGAAACAAACACATAAAATTAAGGCCCCACCCATCCCCTAATGCATTATGTAATTTATGGACAACCCCTGGGATGTAAATGGAGCTTGGCAGTTTTGCTGGTAACACATGAGGCTTCCTAGCATGCAGCTTGCTCAGTTTAAGCTCTCTCGGCTCTGCAGCACTGACAGGAGTAAAACATGTTTTTGTCAGTAAACTAAGCTGCTGTGACTCAGCCATTGACACACAGGGTGCAGTTAGTGTGTACAGTAACAAGGTGCCATATTTAGAGTTCTAACCATAACCACACTCGCAGAGAACTGTATTAGATCAGCTGCTACTTTCCCGGAGTTGTATTCCTTGGTTCTGACTCCAGGAATTCAGATTTGTTTTTATTCCCAAATAAATAGTTTCTTGGGAAATAGAATGTTCAGAAGGAACAAAAAAATGGGCCCAATTCTGCAGCTTTTCTTCCTGGCAACTTAGCACTTACCCGTTCACTTTGTGAATAAGTAAATGCTGCTCAAGGTGGAGAAAGATGGTGAAAGCCAACCCAGCAGCAGGCTTTGGAATTTTGATTGCATCATTATTAACATACACAAACAGCTCATACAAGTATTAGGAAATCATATTCACTGCCTGTGTTTGTTACCCTTAGAAGACCCATTTATAGGTACTAGCAGCTACAAAATGGGAATTGCACAAAGAGAAATGTTTTGAATTTTGAAGTCCAGCCCTAAGTGAATATTATTATTTCTTTGTTATTTATTACAGCTGGTCTTACAAAGGGGAATGTTTTGCTAGTTTATTTTAAATTTGCCAGTTTGAAATGTTGATATGTCGACATTGAAAACTTTTCAGCTATTTATTAACTATTGTTTAAATATTTATTTACTTTGGCTGGTTGGTGCTGTACTAGTTACCTCCGGGGTCTTTTTGACACTATCTAGAAAACATGAGCCAATAGCGTAGGTACAGTCAGTCATGAGGTTAACAGTGTCCAAACATGTGTGTTTTTATGAATATTCACCCGGGTGGGACTCTGTTTTTTTTCCTGCAATCCTCTTAGGAAGAGCATACTGGGTAGGGAAAGCAATCAATGGCTTTCGTGAAGAAACAAAGGCAACAAAAGAAGTTACTATTGCACAGACCAAAAGCGGTGTTGCCACCTTAAATATTATGCCCAGTGTCCCCTCTTCATAGGACAATCTTGCATTTATGCTGCTGACCTGCTATTTTACGATACTGCATCCTGGGATGGAAACTGATGTAATATTTCCTAGCCACAGTAAAGTTTGGATTTTAAAAAAAAATACTTAGAACTGTCCTATAAATTTAGGGCATGTATCAGTCCAGCTCAATCCAGTGTCCAGGAGACCCCAGTAGCACCTGTGGCTGAGATGCCTTTTCCTTGCTGTGTGCATCTCTATGCAGAGTGCTTAAAATGTACATTGATCCATTTGCCACCTCTCTGAGGGCTGGGACAGGAAGAGAGGGGGGCTGACTGTTTCAACTTTGGCTGTTTGTTTTCTGGGAAGTCAGACTTGGTCAAGTGGAATCAATTTTGTGTTCATTTTAAGAACTTTTATATTTAACTCTGGCAAGGTGGGTGAGGAGGCGGATGGTAGGAAATGATCAGAGATTTTGCGGGGGGTGCCCCCTAAGCCAACAGAGACAGACCTTCCTGAATTCTCAACTCAGCATAAATATGAGTCGAAGTCCTGGATCCAAACACCTCTGCATTTTGGGACAGTCTGGAGGGGATTTATGACGTTGCACTCCATATGTTTAATAAACATGTTTTTAATTAAAGTTTGGATATGATGTAACTGGAATATGCTTTCTGCAAAAGGTCTCTTTTAAGGTATCATTACAGAGGTTACAATCTACTGAGTGTGTTCATCCTATTTGTTTGTATGTATCATTCTTGTATCTAAAACTAGAAATATGAAGTATAACTCTGAGGTCCTATTGTAATTATGCAAATTGTGGGCAATTAATGATGGTTTAGAATCTTGATGGCTCCCATTGTCTAGGACAACTGATTGTAGATGTCTCTATTTACTTGCAAGTCTCCACTGCATACGTGTGGGCCAGTCCTGGAGGAATGGAAGGGGGCTCAGAGGACATGTGATCATGTCACCTGAACTGGAATCCATCTTTAACCTGGTGCTTTTCCATTTAGAAGGAGGGGTGGGAACCCAGAGAGAGACAAAGGATTCCCGCCTTGTTCCAAAGCTATATAAGGGGATGGAACAGAACAAAGGGCCTAGTAATGTGGAATCCTCTGCTTTTCACCTATGATCCCTGATGAAACTAACAAGGTTTGCACCAGGGGAAAGGATTGGGCCCAGACTAGGAAGGAGTCTAGTCTGTGAAAGAAGCTTATTGGAATATCTGTGAGGGTGAGTTTTACCTGTATTCAGTTTCTTAATGTATTAGGCTTAGACTTCCGTGTTCTGTTTTATTTTGTTTGGTAACTTACTTTGTTCTGTCTGTTATCACTTGAAACCACTTAAATCCTACTTTTTATACTTAATAACATCACTTTTGTTTATTAATTAACCCAAAGTAAGTGATTAATACCTGGGGGAGCAAACAGCTGTGCATATCTCTCTATCAATGTTATAGAGGGTGGACAATTTATGAGTTTACCTTGTATAAGCTTTATACAGAGTGAAACAGATTTATTTGGGGCTTGGATCCCATTGGGAACTGGGTGTCTGGGTGCTGGAGACAGGAGTACTTGCTGAGTGGTTCTCATTTAAGTCTGCAGCTTTGGGGACGCGGTTCAGACCCTGAGTCTGTGTTGCAGCAGACTAGCATGTCTGGCTCAACAAGATAGGGTTCTGAAGTCCGAAGTTGTCAGGGAAAACAGGCTCAAAGATTATCTCAGCACATCAGGTGACAGTGTCAAGGGGGTCTCTGTGACCGAACCTGTCAAGAGCCGCCCCTGTCAAGTACTGCCCCTACACTTTGGAAAGCCACCGCCTCACTTTGCAGCTCTGGCCTATCTCTTGGAAGCAAACAATGCTTGCTACCATAGCTTTGGGGGTCTGTGATGATTTTTACCTGCCATGGTTGCCCTGCAAGTGAACGCAGGCATCACTGTACTATATGCAGTTCATGGAGGCATTCTGCCTCCACAAGACACAAGCAAGTGCAAAGGGCAGTGGGAAGCATATTCAAGTGTGGCTTCCACACCTGTTTTTGTGTAAGTATGCCAGGCTTACCCATAGCACTCCCCTTATCCCACCAGTCAGAGTAGAAGACTCTGAGGCTGTGGCCCTGCTACCACTGGAGTATCTAATACCACTAAGACTTCTCCAGGTATTCTGCTCAGGTAGTCCAAGCAGGGGGATTACAACTGCCCCTTGCACAAATACACAAAAAGTGTGGATGGCCTCCACCGCAGTGCACACCCCATGCAAGATCAGCTAGAACCAGGCCCTGTATATTTATGCCTTACAAAAGGAATCGTGATGCATCCATGCCCCTCCCCTATGGCCACAGACCACTGACCCTCGAGGCCAGCAAACAAGCTTGTCCTTCGCTTCTAGATCTATAGCTACACACATTTTAGAAAAGTCAAAATAATAATTAGGTGATATAAAGGGAGAGACAATAAATAAATAAACCATGTGGATGTTGCCACTGCAAAGATCTGAATCGAACCACCACATTACTGCTCTTGCAAACTGTGGCCAGGCATATTAAGCTAACTACCACTGTCATCCCCTCATTCTTCTCAATATTTCTTAGGCGAGGGGGCATTCATCTTCTTTAATATGGTCCCCCCACTTTGAAAAGCCAGACGCAAATTAATTCCGGGAATCCTACGATGGGGAGACATTAAAAGCCATTTAGAGGTTTCCGTGGAAGCCTCTCTCCATGATTATTTGAATTGAGCCAGACTTAAGGCATGACATGCTGGAGCCAGCCTGAAGAAGCAGCGGGTTATATGTCTGCGGTGGACTTCAGGGACATGCTGAGCTGGCTTAGGCAATAACTGGGGGTTTTCTTTTGTGTGGCAGAGTGTAGATGGTGCACGTGTGGGAGGAGGAGACAGGGTAGAGCTGTATTAGGGACTACACAAAATATCTCGTATCCTTTAGCACTTGTGCTCTTAGTTAAGGCATTAGTTCTTGTTGCTTTATGCACCAATATAATCTACCTGCAGTGAAGGATTTATGTGTGAAAGCTCATGGTATCAGACAGTAAGTAGTGAACACTCCCATAATAAAACCCTAAAGAATGGAACCTCAACGTTCAGCTGAGATGAGCTTGACACATATTCCGACGGCTCAGCCAGGCGAGAGGCTGTGTTTAGTCACACAAGATACAGCTGCTCTGCCCTCCACAGGTCATGAGGCTCTTGATAGGGAATTGACAAAACTTTCATAATGATTTTCTGAGTTAGGTTATCTATCTCTTTTAGGTTTTACTGGAACACCTGTCCCTGAAGTATATAAATAGTTACATTGCCAAGTGTCGCACTTGTTTTGATTTCTAATAACTGTTGTAAGACATTTGTTTGCAGTATGGTTGTAGCCAGGTTGGTCCCAAGCTATGAGAAAGACAGGGTGCGTGCGGTAACATCTTTTACTGGACCAACTTCTGTTGGTGAGAGACACAAACTTTTAAGCCATTGGGAACTCTTCTTCAGGTCTGGAGAAGGACATCAGAATGTGTCAAATACAAGCTGGGACAGATTGTTCAGCATAAGGGGTAACAATTGTTGTAGGAAGCCACTTGAAATGGAGCAAACTGTAAGAGTTAGATTGGTATGCAAAAGGATTTGACGTGGGCCATTAAGGATTGTTACAAATTGTTGTAATAAACCCTGAAAGTAGTGTCCCTGCTGAGGCCTTGGTTTTTTAGCGTCTGGAAGTGTTATGCAGTTCAGAGCTCATGCTCACCTTTTGAAGGTGTTGTGCAGATTGCCTTTGAGGATGAGTATTGAACAATCAGTGATCGCTTTGTGAAAAGTCTTCACTCACTGGTGACATGATGTTCTTGTTTTTTTTACCATTTTTCTGTGTGAGTTCATTTAAAAGCACAGTGATTGTCTGGTTTCACCTACATAGTTTAATATTGGGGCATTTGATACACTAGATAAAGTATACCACATTTTGTGACAGGCATGTGTGGGACCCATGAATCCTGAAAGGTGTTTTGTGGGGTGGAGGTGGGGAGTATTGATCATGGTACCAATGGAGATATGTCTACAGGTTTTACCCTGTTGTTCTGGGGGTTTGGTGCTATTTTGAGTTGGTGTGTCCTAATCTATGGAGAGTTTGCTTCTGATGATGAGATTGGTGAGGTCAGGGGGTTCTTTAAAGACCAAATCATGGGGTGGGGTCGGGAAAGATTTCTTTCCGGCTGTGGTCCCCATTAAATATGGGTTGTAATTTTTTGATGATACCCTAAATGGGTTCTAGTGTGGTGTGGTAAGTGACAATTAGAGGTGTGTGGTCAGTGGTTGGTTTTGTTTTTTCGTCCCAGGTATTTGGGGGTGGCCCTTTCCATGATGCGATCAACTTCTTTGGTGGAGCGTCCTTTTATAGTGAAAATGGTTTTAAAGGAGTTAAGTTTGTACCGTCCGCCAACAGAAGTTGGTCCAATAAAAGATATTAATGCATCCATCTTGTCTCTCTGTTGTAAGACTTGCAAAGAATGATTCCAACTGGGGTACAGATGATTAGAGGGAATCTTCTCTTTTGGCTCACCTGGCCTTTAGAACAGAAAGGTCTTTGGGTCGCGCATCAGCTGGAGAAGGGTAGCCACACAGTTGTACTCTGAGGCATGGGTATAAGTATAGAACATTACTGAACATTTTATTCTGTCCAGCCATGATAATAAAATGAATGCAATCTTGCCAATCTTTTTTTTTTTTAATACTAATTTTGTGCTTTTATTTTCCGGCTATTGTGGATCCTTGTTTCAGAGAATCTCTTGATATAATAAACATTTCCTGAAGACACATTTCCTTCCTATGTGCTGCAGTGGAGGAAAACACCATGTCCTAAGTGAACATACTAAGGGGTATGGATTATTTTAGAGAACAAAGTGTCACTTGAAAACAAGCCTTCACCTTAAAGTCTGAACTACTTGCTATTTAGAAATGTACAAAGAACAGCATTCACAGTTACATTGTGTGTCTAATAATGGTAGTGGTCTACATTAAAATCCTGCCTCCAAACTCCCTGAACTTGCAAGAGTTTTTCACCTGCATCTAGATTGACTGAACTGAGCTCAGTGGCTAACCCCAGATTCAGTAAAAGGCCAAACCAAAATTTCAGCTCTGAACATTCCCCATCTTTGCAGAAGCCTATTTCAAGTACAGAAAAGGGTATAATTATATCATGTTCCTCACCTTGGAGTTGTGAGGGATGAATCCAAAAGAATATGCTCTAGGGATAAAAAGATGAGAATATGAGTTGGCATGCTAAATCATGCCACTGGGTACATCTTCCTGGTTTCCTTCCTACATCAATAGCAATTGACAGATGTTTCAGAGAAGGGTTAGGGGAAATCCTTCCTGAGCAGCTAGGGCAATCATCTTAATTACAGATGAAAATTAGGGAAGGGAGGCCTAGTAAAGATTTGCAGGTTTGATTCAGACAAGCACCCAAAAGCCCAGCTGCGTATTGAAAGTTAGTCCTCCTTCACCACCTGAGTCTGCAAAGCTGGGCTGAAAAGCTTGCAAGATTTCCAGACATTTCTCATGTCATGGGCTAGCAATAACATGAGATCAAACTTTATCATAGGGCGAAATGAGCAGAGGAGGTGGCATTCATATCACTGAGGTAGGGGTCATAAAGGGCAATGAAGACTGCTGAATGGTAATTCGACTGCCAGGATGGCTCTGATGGAATCATATTTAAACTTCCTTACTCACACAGTAGGTCCTTAAAAGTAGAGCTGGCTGAACTTTGGTTCAAGGCAAATTTTGGCATTTCAAAACTTAGTTTTGATCTGATTTGGAATAAGACTGATTTTTTAAAACATTTCTCACAAACTGGAAATTCTGAAAAGAAAATATATTTTGAAACACCGACGTGGTGCTTTCAAAAGGATCTGGGACCCCAGCAGCTTCTGACTAAAAGTCACATTGTTGTCAGTTTCATCAGTGCTGTTAATGACGCTACCCTAGAACCAGGGATCTTGGGAGCCCAGGGTCCCTTGCTCCAGGGCAGTTTGCATGGTGGAGCTGCCTGGAGCTTCAAACCTTGGGCTCCCTGACAGCCCACTAAACCACCCGACAGATAGTCCTCAGAATGCTGCCTGTGATTTGACAAAAGATAGTTGAACCTGAGATGGTTTCATGATACATTTCAAGTTCAACAAATTGTCATTTTCTGATTAAACATTGCTTTGGCAGATAATTCCCAACCAGCTCTAAACCCTTCTGTTGCTAGTGAAAGGAGGCAATATAATCCAGTGGATAATGTACTGGGCTAAGAGATATGGGTTCTGTTCCCAATTCTTACACTGACCTGCTCTGTGCCCTTGGGAAAGTCACTTTCCCCCTCAGTTTCCTGGTCAGTAAAATGGGAATAAAGTTACTTGCCTGATTTTGTAAAGCACTTTACAATATGGATACAAAGTTCTATACAACAGAGAAATGCTGTTAATGTGAGCCTGCCTAACTAGGAAAGTCGACAAAGCCCTAGCTAGATAGGATCAAATGCATCATTACGTGGAACAGAAACTGCAAAGACATTCAAAGGAACAGAAACTAAATTCCTAGGAAGATCTGTAAGAAACAAAAATACACCAACCACATAAATTATTTAATGAACCTCTCATGTCCATTAATGGATACTTAAGCAGTGCCTTGGGAGGAGCCCCTACTGCATCATATTTGTATCGGTATAACTGGACATTATGCTTCAGTATGATTACAAACTACTTGTGGCATTTCTGCCAATTGGTGGGCATTCACTGCAGTGCCCCAGCCTGTGGCTGGAGTTCCATGCCATTGCAGCCATTACTAATACCAGGGCCCAAATAATGCACAGAGAAACTCTGATCATGCAACTAAAGCCTTCAACTGGCTGAGCTCTAGTGGCTGTGATGGGTTTTTCTCAGCTGTAAATCACTGAGGATGCTGTTTATGTCACCTGGGGAAATTAAAACACGAGGCCAGAGTTTGATCTTTGCTGCACCAGTTAGCAGAGCGCTATTCATGTGACTATCAGACTCTGGCTGTCAAGTCAATATAGGGCCTGTACGTTGCTCTTGAGCACCCCCTGTGGGTTCCGAAACAACAATTAACTGATGACTGTTACAGGATAATTCTGAAAATGGGATTTTAGCAAATGAAAAGGGAATAATACACAACTGTGCTAAGCAAAAATGAAGAGCAGGAACCATACCAGTTTGAATCCAGTTTAGGTGAGCATAAGCTGAGATTTGGTTTTGCCTCAACACCAGGTGAAATGTGATGGCTTTGACTGAATTTGGCACTGAGTTTTGGGGTTTGTTTGAATTTGAAACACAAAGTGGAACATGGAAGCAGGGGCTTGAACTCGTCTGGATCAACAACATTGGAGAAAATATTCCAATGAACTTGGGTAAAAGTAACCCAGGCTAACACTGGTGGCTTTTCTTCCTGCTCCAGTGGGCCGAACACACGGTGGTTTAAAAGACTGCTGCTGCTGCTCTCAAGTTAATAGAGTTGATCCTTTAAGTAGGTTAGTAGTGTGACATCCTTTTTAGATCCATAGGTTCTGGATTCAGGCCCCACAGGCAACCAGCACAAGGGTGTCATTACACAAAGCAAAACCGCAGAGTTTCATCCAGCTCTGCCCTCTTTGGGGCTGTAACAACCACCTGGCTCTGGAGAGCAGCTATAACAGAGGACTGACTCTATGCTTTGATCCGAGTTCTCACACTTTCCTATAAGGCCTAGGAATGGTCTCCCCAGATCTCTATATTTGTTCTGGCAGCAGCCCATATTTTACTTCCTTGTGTTCATCTGTCTGAGGCTGCTGCTGTCCACTCAGTTGAAGCTGGTGCCACCACTTCCTCCTAATGGCGAATGCTTGAAGCACAACTAAAATCACGCTGACACAGTTAAAGACACACATGTATTTATTTCACTATTACACACAATATGACACAGGCAAAAGCAGCTTAAAACACAGGGAGGGGGCCTAGGTTAAGTCAGGCCATTTTTAATGTTGCATTAGCTTGATGGGCTGAGCAACTCTGTAGATAAGGGATTTCTTCCTCTGTTGGTGGGAAGGCAAGCTGAACTATACACAATACTGCAGCACCTCCATGCAGCCAGGCTGACAGCTGCACATCTGCCCTGCATGTGTCAGAAGGTGAGTCTCTTGCGAATGAGGAGAAGAGTTAATGTGAGTAATTTTCAGTGGGATAAATATATATATCGTTCACTCCCAGAATAGAAGGAGAGTTGAAATGAAGCAAAAAAGAAGTGTGTGTGTGGGCGGTGGGGGAGAGAGAATAACATTAATGTCAACAACAAAGGAATCAAAGCAAATTTTTAGGGGACTCACAGAGCAGAAGAGGGGGACTTTAAGGCCAGCCTTTTTGAATGTCTTTGACATGCCAACGGGTTTTGACCGCAGTGGTCTATGATACTGGCACCTCTGGTTTAAAAAGTCAGCCTTTCAAATCTTCCTGCATTTTCTTTAGGGATCATGAATGGGGCTGGACAAACACCAGGGATTCTTTTCTGAGAAAAAAATTCAAACCAACAAAAAATGTTCACCTCCTTTAAAAACAATTCCACAATTTTCCAATTTGAAATGGTTCAAAGTGGGGGGTAGGGAGGAAAATCATTTTGATTCCAATCAGACAGGATCAAAACAATTTTTTTAAAAAGTTGTTTTCACCTTTCTTTCTTATGACATCTCAGGGAGGAATTAAAAAATGAAGAGAAAGGGGGAAAATATCTCACAAGCTAAAATTTCCATTCCGATTTCTGTTCAAAACAATTGTTTTTGGTTTTGTCAGAAAAAATGGAAAATGTCAAATAATCTCATTTTCCTCTAGTGTCCAAGAAATAATTTTTCATTTGAGGCAGGGGAAACTTTTTGAGAAAAACATTTTAACCAGTCTTAATAAATTGTCTCATTTCCTTTGAAGAGCTTCTTTCATAAGAGGGCTTCACTTCAGAGCATCAAAGCACTTTTCACAAGAGAGGCGGAAGAAAAAGGAAGAAAGAAAAAAGAGATGAGAAAAAGTGAAAGATCCAGAAAGCTGTGAGGGAGAGCAAAGCTGAGACAGCAGTGTACGTAACAGTTCAATATGCTGTTGCAAATCCCCGGGGTAGTCACAAAAATCCACCAGTGTCCTGAATGGTCACTTGAGGTTTGTATCGCCCTGTGTATACCATCAGTTAGAGAGGGTGCCAGCTGGCTAGACAACTAGCATTGCAGAGCTGCAGAGCCCGACACTGCAAATATATACAAAGCAAACACAGAGCCACACACTTAATTTCTCTGAGGCCTGCATGAAGGCTTGTGCATATATGGGTTGAAATCAGGGGGAGAAAAGGGGTGAGAGATGACTGTCTGGCTGTTGTCATTAGCTTTTATATGTTAATGGAGGCAGGACTGCTATTTAAGTTCTGTTTCAACCTCCTTAGCAGGCTGGTGGTTTCTCTCAATAAAAAAGCAGACGCTAGCCAAATCCTTTCAGAAATATTCCCCATCTTATTTTAGGAGTTTCTTTTCATGAAGGAGGATTAACTGGTCCTAAAGGGGAAATATGAAAAGAGGATATGGTTATTTTTTCTCCTGGAGACAACTAGAGTTTGTAAAACTCGGAGGATATCTAGCCACAATGAAAGACCTACATTTAAGTGTGCTTTTCATCAAGAAAGATCCTAAAGTTCTTTACAAAGTGACCTAAGAGAAAAAACTTGGCTAACTCAAACTAAATGCTGCTACCCAGCATGAGCTAGGAACTACTAGGAGTTATGACATCTACTAATACAATGCAGCTTCCTCCATAATGTAACACACAGCAGCTGTTTTAACAGCAGCACTGCATAATAATTAAGACAGGAAATGAAGAAGACTGTATCTATTTGAATCTACAGGTGAAATTTGGAAGGGAAGCGGTGAGAACTGGAAGTTGACTGGGAAAACCGATTAACTCAATGTCAGCAATATGGCAAATGAAAGTAAGGGATGTTTTACAACTGTATGAAAATGTTATCCTTTAAAGCAAAAATAGCAAATATTATTTAAAGCTATGTTTATTTATGTTTACTGGTACACTGTAGACACACCATACATACCATACAACACATGCATGCCAGAGTTGGCTAAGTTGCTTATACTACATAGCCACAGAATGCTTTATTTGAACAGTTTTGTGTAATTAATTGACTACATAATTCAAACAGCTCTACTGCATGAATATGCGCTGAGAGCCAGATTGCTGAGAAGAGCTTTGTACCCATGTAGGCACCTAATCAAGGGTCAGGTTTTCCAAAGTGCTCAGCACCAGAAGCTCCCATTGTGACCGGGCCAGATTTTGAAATGAGATTAATACCTGATGTCCTGAGTCCTTTGGAAAAGTCTGGCCATACCTCAGTGATGATCTATTGGGTTGATCTTGCTCCCTTTAAAATCCGTAGCAAAATTTCTGCTCACTTCAGTTTGTCATGGGATCACGTCTGCCCCTGTTCCCACTGAAGTTAGTGGCGAAACTCCAGTGGGAACAGGATCAGGCCCTTAACATAGTTTACATTCTTCATGTGTTCCACGTTTCTGACACCTCTGAGTATCAAGATTAACCGTCTACAATGCAACCTCTAGTCTTCCGCCCCGATGGGCTGGTGTTAGTTGTGTCCTTGGGTTTTGCTCTCTAGCATTTGCAGCTTAAGAGTCCCAGTGACAGCAGAAAGAGCAGCTGCCAACACCCTGGGAATATCTGCTTTGGAATCTCAACTACTGTGCAAAGTTGCTGCTGCTCCAGCTTGAGCTTTGTGTTTTCAAAAGAAATCTGTCCAACAACAACACCAACCGAAAGAGGGGAAAAGGGAGGAAAAAAGGCTTCATATAACAGAATTAACAGAGCTGCCGCAGCAGCACCATTCAGCTAAGAGGGAACTCCTCCCACGGCCCTTTAACAGCAGTTTCATTTGTTTTTGTTTCCAAACTTATTTTACGGGCCACTCACACTGCCTGCCTCCCTTTGTCTAATTTGGATCCCGAGCCTCCATGCAACTGACTCTTGGTGTAACTGTAAATCTTTTTACGGCCCTTCTGCCTGCGAACTGCAAAAGCGGTGCCACTGTAGGCTGCCTAAATGGGTTGTAAATCCACTTAGTGCATTGAAGGAGGCAAAAGGGTTTTAAGGGAAAGGGGGCAAGAGGGAAGCTTAGGGTAGCTGGACAAATACTGGGTTAAAAAAAGCACTTGCTAAATGGAACTAAAATAACAGGAGTCGAAGGGAAAATATTAACGCAGGAAACAAATCAAACACGAACTAATATTTCTGGGTGGTTCAAAAGAAAAATGCTTCTGCAGAGCTGCTCAGCTTTATTAATGTTCAAGAATTTATGGAAGCATGCTGGGTACTCTCAACTCCTATTCGCATCGATAGGCGATGAAAGTGCTAAGCAGCTCTGAGAATTGCTCTGCGTCTGGCAGGATCAAACCCAAGGCAGTGTTGCCTAGTGGACCAGACTCAGGAGACATGGTTCTAGTCTGAGCTCTGCCTTTGAAGTGCTGGGTGACCATGGGCAAGGTACGTCACACCTCTGTGCCTCAGTCTCACCATCTGTAAAATGGGATTATCTCTTTTATAAAGCTCTTTGAGGTCTACCAATGAAAGTAGTTATTATTATTAAATACCAAGAATAAAGGCTCTGAGCCTATCCCCATTGAAGTAAATGGGAGCGTTCCCATTCATTTCAGTGGGAAGCAGAATTAGGCCATGATATATATTATCTCTTTATCTATCAAATCTATTGCTCTTAGCACCATAGTATTAAGGCTCCAAGGGCCTGCTCCAGAGCCCACTGAAATCAACAAGAATCTTTCCATTGCCTTCAATGGACTGTGGATTTGGCCCAAAGTCACAGACAAGCTGAGGGGTATTTCAAAAAGAATTTAAGTGGGTGTGAGATGGAATTGAGGAGTTTGGAGACAGGAGAATTTAGAACAGTAGCTATTTAAAGACCAGGTTTGCTACTGAGTGTGCCCCTTTAATAGGTTTATATAAACATGCTCTGTCTCCATGTATGTGGAAAAACAGTCAGTGAGGTGAGACTATATCCCTTTATTTCTTATGGGAAATATTGCACATAGCTAAACCACCTCTTTCCCTCTTCTCACCCACCACCCACGGTCCCTGGAAGCTCTTAGCAGCAATGTACGGTGTTACAGCCACGTTGGTAGTGGTGCTAAAGTTAAAGAGTTCACAGCATTTCCATTAGAACAAAGCCCCTGTTTTCATTGCATTCCAACTTGGCCATGAAGGTTTGATCTGAAATTTGGCACTCAACATGTCAGAACGGGAGGGGCGGTTTTCTCTGGTTTGTTTGCTTCACTTCCTTGCAAATGAAAAATAAAAGGCTCTTGGTTGCCTTTGTGAAATGAACGGATGGGACTCAGCCCAGCTTCCCTGGGGGCAGGTGTGGCCCCTTCAGAACCCCCTCCACTCCAGCCTCTGCCAATCACTGGCATTAATTGGCCTCTCTGTTGCCAATCTCAGCAGAAAGGTCGGGGGTGAAAAGGTCTGCAGAGTGAACGCCTCTCTTGTTCTTGCAGTGCAGCAGTGAAGATCACTGACTGCTGGTTCAGGTCATGAGATGTTGGCATTCTGAAATAAAAGAAGTCCATTAAAATGTGCAAATATTTAACGATGAGAAGTGTCGTCTGCACCTGGACAGTAAGTAGTTTTAAAAGAAAATCCATTGGGATTTTATAGCTTGTTCTCTCTCTGCACTCGCTGCACAAGAACATACAGGAGCTGGATTGTTACATACCAGAATGGTTCCAGAAAGCTGTTTACATGCCGCCAGGTCAATAATCTACACAGCTTTACACCACATTATTTCAATCAGCAGTAAAAAGTTTGAATATGCATTTTTAAAACTGTGCACCAGATCCTCAGCTAGTGTAATATGGCATACTGCCACTGAATTCAATGGAGGGTTTACACCAGCTGAAGATTTAGCCCACAGTATTAGGCACGTTTTGGAACTACAGATGAAACCAGGATTTGGAGTTATGCTGATTTTGAAGTCAATGGAGCTATGCCAGTTTTTACATTAGCTGAGGATCTGGATAGTCCTGTATATATTTTCAGGATGGACTGTCATGTGATTGTGGGAGATATTACTGTCTATCAGGTAAATAATATACAGAACAAAGGAATTGGGTAGCATGCCGTTAAATAGATTGAGAGCCCTACAACATTATTAAGATGAAAAACATGTAGGGCCAGATGATTTTACTTACATTAATATGGCAGTTATAACTCCTCATTGTTGCCAACGTTTGCAAATCTATCTCAGGTCTCATGATATCTGTCTTTTTATTAAAGCCTTAGCTCCTGGATTCAGGTGATTACATGAGAATCTCAGCTTTCATATTTTTTTTTAAAAGCATCTTTCTAGCCCTCATGGCTACAGAGAAAAATTTGAAAATGTGAATGCAAAAGGCTAAAAAATATTGTTTTAAAACATTTATTATTTTTAAAATCTCTTGAGTTTTAAGCTATCTCGTGGGTATGGGGGAGAGGGAGGGGGCTGACGGTACTGTATATCAGATATCAATGGAGTGATACTAAAAGGAAGCCAGTGTAAGTAGAAGTAGAATTAGGTCATGACATATATTCTCTTTAAATATCTGCCCACCTACTAACCCAACCTACCATCATAGTTAACATGGAAATAATTTCAAAATCTCATTTACTTTCCACTATTGATTCTCTGTGCTCATGTTTGAATTTCTCTCACCTTGGACTAAGAAACTAGGCTGGATACCATCAACGGTTATACCCTGTGCAGTTTTGTCAACTTCTTGTGGTTTTATCACAAGTCTTATGATATTTGATGTTATTTTTAAAGCCCCACCTCCAGCAGTCATGTGAATACATGAGGAACTCAGCTTTCAATTTTTAAATGGTTTTGGGGAAAAGCTTGAAAGTGTCACCCAAGTAAAACCTAAAGTTTCAAAAAGCAGAAGGTAAAATAAAAAGCATGCGAAGTATTTTCTTTTTAAAAAATCTCTTGATTTTTAAGGCAAATCTCATATTTTGGGGGAGGGGAGGCTGACTCAGGATTTTTAAATACATGGGGTTGACAACCCCTTAGTATCACTTTTTGGTACCCATGCCCTAGCACAATGTGTTGTGTTTGGACTTTCATCACAAAGGAATATTAAAATCCCAATCAACTCCTGTACTTCAGACCTAAATAATCCAACTGCATCCCTTTAAAGTGCATGAACAATAGTCACCAGTGTTTCATATGGGGTGACAGAGCCTCCAGGACAGATTGTATTTCCATAACTAATATTTAAAAATAAAAAAGAAAAAGATACAAATTTTCAGTTAACAATAAAAGAAGCAAACAAATACATTAAAAACAAAACCAAGCCTTCTTCATTCAAATAACTTAAAGGGTCTGACCTGAACTGATCAAACTCTGGAAATTCAGTGATGGCAGCTGGCATTCTGTCTCCTAACCACCCCATTATGCATCAGTATTGGGGCTCACTTTAAAAAGAAAATTGGTCCCAGGGTTAGGATGCTACTTTTCTTTTTGGAAGACCTAAGTTCAAGTCTTTACTCTGTCACAGGCTTTCAGTGTGCCCTTGGGTATATTAGCTAGCCTCTCTGTGTTTCAATTCACCAGCTATACATAAGAATATAAGAATGACCATACTGGGTCAGACCAAAGGTCCATCTAGCCGAGTATCATGTCTTCTGACAGTGGGCAATGCCAGGTGTCCCGGAGGATATAACAGGGATAAAAGCCCTGCCCTGCCTCACAGGTGTGTTGTGAGGATAAATATACTAAAGACTAAATTGACCAGTTAAAATGGAATGGGGCCCACATACATACATTAAATAGATGTACAATGGCAGATAAGATACCCAGCAGATCTGAGTTCCTTGCCATGCTGGCATACAATGAAATGAGGAGATGTGGTTTAAATATTTCAACATCTGAAATTTTCTGATGAAAAGAGGGTGTTCTCTCCCCCTCTACCCAGGAATTTTCACCAATCAGCTAAGCCTTTTTTTCACCAACTTTTTGTGCCTTAACTCTGAGCTGTCTTTGGTGGGTTTTATTTGTTTGTTTGTTTGCTTATTTATGTATTTATTATTTAGTTTCTGTCTGATTTTTAGCATCACAGCAATTTATTTCAAGGTCACATTTTATTTAGTGTGACTATTTCAATCCTTCTCCTCTACCTCCTGCAAACACTTGCGCGCATACAAAGCATACACTCAAACAACCATGTAAACACATGCACGACCAATCCACGCCATAAAAAAATGTAGATTTCAGCTTCTTCTCAGCTTGAAAAAAACCTGCTGCTGACAAGCTCTTTCACCTCTGAACTATAACCTTTGACTTGTCTTCTCGGGGAGATGGAGAAAGTCAATCAGGTGCAGAATGCCAAGATAACTACTGGGGTGACAGACAAGCCATTTCTAAGCAACCATTAAAAAGTGCACATGGAATTTAATGTTTAATATCAGTCTGCAAGAAATGGGAAAACCCAACAGTGAAATGATATTGTATTTGCAGCCATGTGCCTTTTTAGGGAACTCTCATGCAGAGACAGGGTGCAGAGGGTGTATTCCTAGGGTTTTTTAATTGTTGGTACAGTTTCTGCAATGCAACTGCTAGGCCCATTTCTAGATGGGTGCAGCTCTGCGGAATATATGGGAGCAGTATGAAGGCATAAGGATTTGCAATAAAACTTTTCTGAGATGTTATGAACCATATAACAAGTGCAGAAAAACATTTATTTTCCACCCCCAATCTGCAGCAAATTCATATTCCCTGAGATTATCTTCATATCCACACTTATGAAGTACAACAGGCATGTGCTGAGCTAACTAAACCAGTTTTCGTTTAGGTTAAATCCATAATATCACTGCCATCAGCTGCAGAAAAATAACATAAAACCTACTTCTATTGCCAGCAAGCCAATGCACTATCAACAGTCAACACATGTCCTTCTCCTCTATTGCATATTCTCTCTTATACTCTCCCCACAGTTTGTATTCAGTGATTCAGCCCCTAACAAGTGATTTGATTTAAGGTAGTAACTCTGACCAAGATCATCAGTCAAAAGCAACCATTGTGATCATATAGTCTGACCTCCTGTATAATACAGGCCATAGAATTTCCCCCAAAATAATTATTAGAGCAGATCTTTTAGGAAAAAAAAATCCAGTCTCGATTTACAAGATGAAAAATTCCATCACGGCCCTTGGTAAGTTGTTCCAATGATTAACTACACTCGCTGTTAAAAATGTACGCCTTGTTTGCAGTCTGAATTTATCTAGCTTCAACTTCCCATCCACTGGATCATGCTATACCTGTCTCTGCTAGATTGAAGAACCCGTTCTTAAATGTTTGTTCCCCATGTAGATACTTATAGATTGTGATCAAGATAGGCTCCTAACCTCCGCTGAAATCAGTGAAAGTTAGGAGTCTAAATACCGCTGAGACTCTAGGACTCTGCTTCTGAAAACAATTTTAAAAGCACTTCTACCAGGATCTTGGGTGTGTTGCTACTAGAACTGGCTGAAAATTTTTCATTAAAACTTTTTTTGACTAAACATAAGTTTTGTAAAATAGTTTCCTTTACTGTAAAAAGTTTTCATGTTTTCATCAACACACACCAACCCAAACCAAACCAAACCAACCAAACAAACAAAAACAACAACCCCACAATGTTTAGGTTTTGGCAAATGAAAACTGAAAACTCTCCCATATTAAACCAATCGGGGTTCTCAGTTTTTCAATGTATATCTGAAAAAAATCAAAGAATAATTTCATTTTTTCATTAAAAAAAATTATAAGACAAAAAATTCATTTCCCAGTAAGCTCTAGATTTAGCCATTCACACCAAACCTTTGTTCCCCAACTGTGAACATTAATTCAATGGGAGTTAAGCTAGAGTGTGTATCAGTGAAATTACTGGACCGCATGGGCCTGGCACATTCCATGAGCCTCTTCAAATGAAATGACGATGAAATGAAAGCTCACTTTTGCACTCCATATTGCTCAGGAGTTTGTTTCCATATCAGCATGCTCTAATACGATTACATTGCTTTTTTTTTCCAGCTAGCCAAGCGCACATGGGTAGTGGATTGTAATATGGTTGTTCACAGGAGATCACTCTAGATTGATTCAGTACTGAATGGGAGTCCTACAGCACGGACACATACATTATTCAGAGGATTTGCATGGGTTTATAAGATCTCACCTGATCAGATGAGAAGCTTTTATGAAGTATCAGCTCTAAATGTGAACAGAATAGAAATGGACAAAACATTTTCTTTCAAATGTTTTTTTTTTAAATGGCTTTTATTCTAAATGAAAACTACTAGAAAAAAAATTCTTTAGAAATTTTCTGGTTTTTCAACCAAAAAAACCAAACTAAATAAATCTGTTTTAAAAAAACAACTGACCTTGAAAAAAGTGTCAGTTTTCAGATTTTCACTGAAAAAAAATCCAAAAGATTTCAGGTAAGTGTTTTTAAAAGAACACAAATGTTTCATTGTCTTTTGAATATTTTCATTACAAAAAAAGAATATTTACCTATCAGTTCTAGTACAGATGTATGTCTCGGGAAGGACTAAGAACGTAGTGGAGATTTATTGATAAAATTCACATGTATATGTCCACATGAATTATATATTTATAGTAGTTAGATTTTATACTGCTACACTTGGGATCTTATTTCAGGCCATGTTTACTGTAGTCACAACAATCCTCATCCACAGAAAGTAGCTTTTAAAGAGGGGCAGTCACTGGCAGTTTAATCTGAATTAAAGGCACCATATACAGAGGTTAAAGTTCATTCGATTGTAATCTTTGGGGCCTGGGCTGTCTTTTTGTACAGCATCTGTGCTTGTACAGTGCCCAGAACAATGGGATTCTAGTCCATGTCTGGAGCTCATTGGTACTACTGCAATAATACTACTACTGATTAAAGCCAACAGCAGCTGACTATAGGATACAGAGTCTCCTTTCCAAACAGTCCTGCCCTCAGATAAGAGGAAACCTGTGTCTGTTGGAGGAGAAAGGTTGTATATGGATTAGGAGGAGGCTTGGTGTCCACGTTCTATTGTAGGAAGGTTGAATATTAGCCTTGAGGATTTGGGATAAACAAGGCTGTCAAAGATTTTTTTTTAATGGCTACTGATTTGAGATGCCTTAATATTTAGGAAGCCCATAGTTTGACACGCTCTGTAAAATAAAATGTTTAGAATGTATTTTCCAATTTCCATCTGAAAATTCATACCATATCACTCCTTTTTGCTCATGTTTCTACCAGAAGTACCCAATATTGGAAGAGTTCTTTTTCAGATTACCTGCATCTGCCCCCATTGACATTTTGTCACTGATAGCAGGATTCAGCCTTTAATGTAGTGTGCTGATGTATTGTCAGTTCTGGAATGGGAATCTTCTTTTCTGGCTCTGATTGTCTAGCTACCTTAAGCAAAATAGCATTTAGTTGGTGAATACAGCAAAACTTGAGAAATAAATCTCTGATATGTAATTTGCTTAGCAAAATGCTACAGTTCTTAGTGTTTTAGTATATGAGCCTGAAGAGAAGAGAAGAAAAATATTTATATTCTAAGCAGACTATAATTTAATTGTTCAATGCAATATTAACTCTCCCAACATGACATCCATCCATGTAAACCTGAGGTAGGATTAAGAGACTGGGCAACCAGTCTTGTGGGATCCTGTTCAGCTTGGCTACAGTGTTCTCAACCAAAGCTGTCCATTCAGTAAAGTGCACCTGCCATAAATCTCAAAGCATTACCAGCCTTCAGTGAAAGCTCCTAACATTACAGCTAGGGGATGATGTATGGAGATGTCACCAACTCCCCCATCACACACTTACACCCCTTCCTCACAACATAGGCATTTTTATTGGCTTCAGTGACTCGGCCGTTAAGCATATACCAGACATCAAGATAAGTGACAGCAGGCTAGTGGCAGCTTTAACCCTCATTTACCATTGATTGGTCAGTTGCTGATATTTATGGAGGAATGGAAGAGTCGGAGGAGAGCTGACCATAATTAACTGGACAATTGAATAGGTTTTGCTCCTCTGATTTTAATTAACCTTTGCACTTTCCATTGATAAATTGTGATGGCTACCAACCAACTTCAGCGCAAACCAGATGTTGTGGCTAGTTAATCTAGACCCAAAATAGGTCCTGGAGATGATTTGGTGATAGCATGTTTTCAGATGGACTAATACTTAAGGAGAAATACAAATGAGCTTATTTAATGCCATGGTGTAGGGTCTGATTTTACTTCCACTGAGTGTGACTGTAAAACTCCTTCTTGGGAGGAGGAGATTTTAAGGCCTGAAGAAGCACATGAGGCATTAAGGACACAGTCCTAGGAAGCTTGCAGAACAATTCAGTGTGCATTCACAAATAAGTAATACATTGCTATTGGCGAATGTGTGAGATAAGTACAGAGAGGCAATCACTGGATGAACCACTCTGGCTAAATTAAGAACAGATTTGACTTTATTCAGAATTTTAAAAAAGAATATATTTAAGGTTGATCAGTTCACTGGTTTAGCGATTCAGTACAAAAGTTACACAAAGTTCTGATAATATGCATTACACTGACTTCACTTGGAACAAAGCCACTATTGCAAAGCAGAGTTGGTCAAAAGAAAGGTGGTGGGGGGGAATATGCAAAATGATTTTGAAATTTTCACCCTATATTTTTGAAATCTAAAATTTTGAAATAGTTGGTTGAAAAATGGAGGGGAAAATCCACACAAAAAATCATCAAAGTATTTTCTGTTTGTTGTTGTTTGTTTGCCTTTGCATTTCAAAATTCAGCATTTCACCAAAATCTCAATGGTTTTCAAATGTTGACCAGCTCTGCTTAAAATACTATGGGGTTATTTCTGCTCTCATTTACATGGGAGCAGTGTGCAAAATGAGTGTAAATCATCATCATTTCCCCTACTGCAGGAGTTCTCAAACTTTATTGCACTGCAACCGCCTTCTGACAACAAAAATTACTACATGACCCCAAGACGGAGTACCAAAGCCTGAGCCCCTCCACCCCGGGTCAGGGCCCAAAGCCCAAAGCCTCAACACCCAGGGCTGAAACCCTCGGGCTTCTGCTTCAGGGCAGTAGGGTTTAGGTTTCGGCCCTGCGCCCCACCAAGTCTAAGTCAGCCCTGGTGTCCCCACTGAAATGGGATAGTGACCCTCTTTGGGGTCCCAAGCCACAGTTTGAGAACCACAGCCCTAATGGATTAAATGGATTTAGTTCTGATATAAACTGGTATAAATAAAAGCAAAATTTGAATTTGTGATACTGAGGTATACTGGAGCATAAGGGCAAACTATTGTGCTTAACTGAACGTAACTATCAGGTGGCAGGTTTATAATGTGTTAAACATCTTCGTATATTCTCCAGCAAACAATTTCATTAAACCGGAGTTAAGATTGATGAGATGTACAGCAAAACTTTTTCAAAAGTGCTTTAAAAGAACATTGCGTTTTATAAAGAAAAAAATTGGAAATACAGAGTTAAGGTTTCACTTTAAAAGAAAATCCAGGTACTGGAAATAATACCAGCAAACTCTAGTACTCAATTATGCAATACTATGCATTTTAAATGTCATTGCAATTAGCCAAAATCACGATGGGCCTGACTGTGAATTCTTTATTTACAATAGGAAATAGTTACTTCCACAGGAGACAATGGGAAATGTCTTGTAAGTAACTGCTCGCCAATGTAAGGTTGCACAATCCAGCCCAATATTAAAAACATTTGATCCATATATTGTTGAATATATTTTAAATATTTGTATTATAAAAAACAAAGACATGTGAATGTATTCTAGGTCAAAGGACAGATCATCTCTCCACTCAATATTAGAGAACATTTGTGAGAACGCACTTGAGAAATTCTAAGAAGAAGAAGCTGGAAGACTTCTGCATAAAGGCAGGCGACAGCAGTGTCCTTCAATATCTTACACATTAACAGCTCTCTCTAACGCTGTCTAACATTCCATTGATAGAAGCTTCTGGCTCTTCTCCCTCAATCAATACTGTTCAACAAGAGTCCTTTCTTCCAGCAGTAGCATAAATTATCAGATATATGCAAATAGGCTCACTAATGTTAATTGCTAGGCCTGATTGGTGATTAATTTCTTTGATTATGATCAATCATTCCTCAGGAATCTTAATAAGACATTCAAGGCAATCTGCAAATTGATAATAATTAGGGATCCCATTCTGTAACACATCTATGGCCAACTATAAAGTGTTCCTGTGACTGAACAGTGCTTCAGTTAAAGACATGTCCCTCTTTTGAAGTGGGGAAAGGGAATGAGCAGATTTTCCAGACAGGAAGCGGCTTGATGGGACAATTTCAAAAAAAGCAATGTCAAGAAGTTACTACTGTAACCACTCATTTTGATGGTGGTATACTGGCTAATAATGTCCTCAAGTAAGATTAGCCATGTTGATTTTCTTGTGTATCTCACTCAACATGTAGGAAGTAAAATAAGGAGACATTCATATGTCAATTTGAATTCTCTGCAGCAGTGAACATCCTGCTCCTAATTCACAACCATCTACAGGAGTAGACCATAAGAACATAAGAACATAAGAACGGCCGTACTGGGTCAGACCAAAGGTCCATCTAGCCCAGTATCCGTCTACTGACCGTGGCCAATGCCAGGTGCCTCAGACGGAGTGAACCTAACAGGCAATGATCAAGTGATCTCTCTCCTGCCATCCATCTCCATCCTCTGACAAACAGAGGCTAGGGACACCATTCTTTACCCATCCTGGCTAATAGCCATTTATGGACTTTACTACCATGAATTTATCCAGTCCTCTTTTAAACGCTGTTATAGTCCTAGCCTTCACAACCTCCTCTGGTAAGGAGTTCCACAAGTTGACTGTGTGCTGCATGAAAAAGAACTTCCTATTATTTGTTTTAAACCTGCTGCCTATTAATTTCATTTGGTGACCCCTAGTTCTTATATTATGGGAATAAGTAAATAACTTTTCCTTATCCACTTTCTCAACATCACTCATGATTTTATATACCTCTATCATATCCCCCGTTAGTCTCCTCTTTTCCAAGCTGAAGAGACCTAGCCTCTTTAATCTTTCCTCATGTCGGACCCTCTCCAAACCCCTAATCATTTTAGTTGCCCTTTTCTGAACCTTTTCTAGTGATAGAATATCTTTTTTGAGGTGAGGAGACCACATCTGTACACAGTATTCAAGATGTGGGTGTACCATGGGCAATAATATAGTCTCAGTCTTATTCTCTATCCCTTTTTAATGATTCCTAACATCCTGTTTGCTTTTTTGACCACCTCTGCACACTGCATGGACGTCTTCAGAGAACTATCCACGATGACTCCAAGATCTTTTTCCTGACTCGTTGTAGCTAAATTAGCCTCCATCATATTGTGTGTATAGTTGGGGTTTTTTTTCCAATGTTCACTACTTTATATTTATCCACATTAAATTTCATTTGCGATTTTGTTGCCCAATCACTTAGTTTTGTGAGATCTTTTTGAAGTTCTTCACAATCTGCTTTGGTCTTAACTATCTTAAGTAGTTTAGTATCAGTAGTTTAGACCATCTAACTGGGGACACATAATCCTCACGGGGTGGGATGTAGAATGGAGAGACCATCTCAGAGCTATGTGCTAAGAAAGGTCCCTGCAGTACAAAGGGATGGACTAACCAGTTAAGGTAAAATAAGAACTCCAGACTGTACAGGCAGAAACCATTGTTTGTTGTATTGCCTTTTGTCTAGTGTAGACCAGGCCATCTCATTAAGCTTTCTGTCTCAGAGGAGGACAGAAAAGAACCACCTTCTCCTTAATGGGACATATTCAAATAGTTTAAGCCCAGCGTTTCAAAGGTGATGTCTCAAAATGTAAATGTATTTCATGAAATTTTAAAAAAAAATTAAACAAACATTTAAAAAAATTAAACATGCTGTATGTACTCATTCATAAGCTGAATTTTTTAGTAAAAAAGGGAAAGAGGTCGGCTTATGAATGGGTACAGAGAGGCAGAGGTGAGACACAGCCCCTCACCCCAACAGAGGGAGCAAAGAAAGGCAGCACAGCCAGCAGAGCCAGACGGGAAGAGGTGGGGCCACAGTCTCTCCGCTTCTGGCCACGCTGCTCTCCCCCACAGCCTCCGAAGCAGCTGCAGCTCCGGAGCTGACAGGCTGCAGCCATGCCCCACGAAGCACGCTGCGGCCATTTCCGCCCGGCCCAGCCTGCTGGAACATGCTGTGGCTGTGCCGCCCAGTCTGGCCTGCCGGAGCAGGCTGCGATCACGCTGCCCAGCCTGCCAGAGCAGCTCCAGCTAGGTCAAAGACATCCTCCCCTGGCCCTCCCAGATAAGGTGGGAAGGGAGGGGATGGGGATACTGTGGGGGTCCTGAAGGGATGATATGGGGAGAGTGTGGGGGTCCCGGGCTAAGGGTAGGGGTCAGTGGAGAGTGGTCACAGGGGTTACTCCCCTGACTCCTAGCTTCTCCCCCACAAAAAATTTCCCCACCAGTTGCTGTCCCGGTCAGTCAAGGTAAGCAGCTGGCAGGATGGGACACTGTGTTTACTTAGGTTTACCTCCATGCCTGCGACGCTCAAGGTAAACAAACCATCTCGGCCCACCAGCGGCTTATCCTGATGGCCCGGGAGCCAAAGTTTGCTGACTCCTGAATTATAGGATCGGCTTATGAATGGGTTATAACATTTTTCCATTTTTACTTGCCCATCTTGGGGGGGGGGGGGTCGGCTTATAAACGAACTGGCTTATAATTGCATATACATGGTAAGTTTCTACTCCTCATAATTTCAAAGACATACTTGAAAAATGGCATCTAAATGCACCCTAAAGGCTCAAAAAACAGAAAACAAATGAAAAGAATATATAACTCATGATTTTTGAATGCTTGGGGTTGGGTAATACAGATTTTGGTAACCATATGTAAGGATATTTATTTTTTAAACAAATGGGGCCTCTTCTGTACTTGCATTGGAGTAAATCAAGAACAGCTTCACTTATGTTAATAGAGTTACTGCTGATGTGTATGAGAGGAGAATCGGGTCCGCAATTTTTATGTTAACAGTGTCCTTTAAATATTACCCAAAGGATCCAAGATTTATTTTATTAAACCAAAAATAAACAAATATTTACAATATGTTTACAGGGAAGATTTCTCTCTCCTCCCTCTGGAATGGGGCTCAGTATAACTGAAAGGCTAACATGCTCCTCGGATTTCATCTGCCATTTCACTCCAGCTCTTCACAAGGTTTCTATAATTCACAAGGTAGTGAGTATAAAGTGTGCCTGTTAACTTATACAAGAATAAAACTGTCAGATGGGTTGAAACCTCCTTGTGTACCAGTTTAGTGAAATATGATTATCCGAGCTGTAAAATGGATAAACCTATTAAATTAATAAATCTGCTGCTATGCGGCAGACTTGCTGATGTCATTGCCATACCTAGAAGGCACTCCTTCTTAAATGAATACTTGATAAAGGAATAAATCTTCTAAAAGCATACTCGAAAGCTTTGCATCAAGGTGTTGTCCTTTGTGTTACAAACTGTAAATAATTTTCACCGTAATAGACTTAAGTCGGAAAAAATATAACAGGAATCCTGGAAAAATAATAGTTCCGAGTTAACGCTGTGGAGTTTCTACTTATCCAGACAGCTAACCCATTCCTTGTTCCTTGTTTATTCGAATGGGTGAGCAAATTTAAGTGCTCACGAAAGTGCAGGACAATTAGCAGAGCAGTGGAGGAGGCGATAGGGCACTGACTTATCAAAGATGCTTTGGGTCAGCAGTGTATGGTCAGGTGAGGTTTGATTCACTGTGTTTGCATTACTTTTCTATATCACTCTAAAGCAGTGGCCTCCAAACTTTTTACCTTGTACCCCCCCTTAGCCCTGTCCGTCACCCCCCAGCCATGGTTGGGAGCCAGGGTTGGGAGCAGGGCCACGGTTAGGGTTGTGGCCGTGGTCGGGGACAGGGGCCAAAGCTGGAGCTGGAGTTGCGACTGGGCCGGGAGCCAGGGACCAAGGCCACAGCTGGGGGCAGGTCTGTGACCGGGAGCAGGGTTGGGGCCGGGAGTAGAGCTGCCGCTGGGAACTGAGGCAGGGGTGGGGAGTTGGCCAGGAACAAAGGCGTGGCTGGATCGACAGCTGGGTCTGAGGCCTCGTGCAGAGCCATGGTTGGGCTGGGAGCCAGGGGTTGAGGCCGAGGCTGCACCTGGGGGCAGGGCTGGAAGCGGAGCTGTGCCAGGAGCCAGGGCCATGGCCAGCAGCTGGGGCCGGAGCAGAGCTGGGGGCAGAGTGGGGCTGGGTGGCACTCCCTCCCTGTTCCCTCATTGGGGTTGGTCCAGGCCTCACCATGCCCTCCCTGAACGTTCCTCTGTGCCCTCCCTAGGATGGCAAACCCCACAGTTTGGGGACCACTGCCCTAAAGGTTCAGCAATGAAGTTTTGCGTCAGAAAAATAGTTTTAAAGGAATCATCCTTCTTCATGGCTTGGAAAGTTCTTTGCATATGGTAATCACCACCATACAATACTGCTCCTGACATGTATTATTACTACTATAATTAAGATGGGTGACTCACTTGGCTAAGCACTGTACAAAGATATAGTAAGAGGCAGTCGCTGCCCCAAAGATCTTACAATCCAAATAACCAAGACAGACAAAGGGCAGGAGGCAAAATAGAGGCACAGAGTGAGGAAGTGACTTGCTCAAGGTCACACAGCAGGCCAGTGGCAGAGGGAGGAATAGACCCCTAAGTCCCAGTCCAATGCCCTAGCCACTAAATGAATAATAATAATAATTTTACAACTGAAACCAAAAAAAAATCCCAGACCATCTGAACAAACCCCCCCCCAAAAGGTGCCCATAACTCTAACATGGATTTGTAAAAGGAAACAGGAAATGAAAACTAAAGAGGGTTGACATGATTACGGGGTGTTAATAAGCAAAGACATAAGCCAGGTGCCTTGATGTACAACTAGACAACAAGAGGTTACGGTTTGGAGTCAGGGCTATGCTAATTTGCAAACTTGGGTCCATTTCATTAAGTGAGCTGAGAGACAGGCTGTCTCAGTCCAGCAGAGAAGGATCTCATTATCCATGTAGGGAGCAAGAGATAAGAATCTTTTAATAATTACTGGGATTTTTTTTTATGATGATACGGAATGCCAATTTATGCCTCACCACTCAAGGCGGATAAAAAACAGCCTCCTCCACAGTTCAAACCAATCCCCCCTGGCTGTGGCCATTAAGGACCGGGGGCGGTGAGGGGTGGGAGGAAGCAGACACTAATATGCTTGCCCGGGAGACCAATGCTGCAAAACTCCATTAAATGCATTTTGTAGTGGAAACATATTTGTTTACAATGGTTGGAAAACTTTGCCAGCCCTTTTTAAAATTTAATTATTAATTATTAGTAGGCGCAGAAGTAGTGTTTAGGGCCTGATCCCAAACCCATTGCAATCAGTGGAAAAACTTCCATTGACTATAGTAATCTTTGGAGCAAGCTCTTTGTGAATTTCTTGTCAGTGAAAGGGCCTGAACTGATAGCCTTGGAGAGTGACCACAGAACATGTACAGCACTGGCAACCAAGATGTATGCTGCCTCTACTTCATCCCCAAATTTATTCATTGCAGCCATGCAGATCCCCTTTAAAGGTCAGAGATTATTGCAATCATTCAGGCCTGGATTCTCTAAGGTAGTTATGTCCTTAACTCCCATGGACTTCAATGGGAGTTAAGTGCTTAAATACCTTTGAGGATGTGGGCCTCACCCTTGCCCGAGAAAGCCAACAAGAATGCCAGTTAGGACCAAGTGTGATGGTGGTTTTGGTGATCTGGATATGTGTCTACTAGGGACTGGTTTGAGAGACTGTCTTCCATGTGACTGCTACAAACTTCCATCATATGGGAGGGACTTCCGGCCACTACTTACCAGAGATATCTTGGCCCTGACAAAGGGTAGGTGAAAAGCCCAATACCCAATGACCAATCCTCCGAGCAACGCCATTCCTTGCTATCATGTATTGCAATGTGAAATTATCAGCATTTAATGGTATGGGGGAAAGAATGTATGGAGAAGAATCAGACTGATTTCAAACTCTAGAAAAAATCCCAAATTCTAACCTACCCTATATAAGTTCTTATACCACGCTCATCAGCATAGTACCTGAGCTCCCTGGGCTTCTGGCATGAGGAAAAAGAAAATCCCTAACTGCCTAACAGATCTTACATGTATTTACACTTCAAGTTATTAGGTTGGAATGGGTATAAGTGTAAGCAGAAATTGTCCTCAGCACAAATGAGAAACAATGCTTATCCCTAGAGCTGGATGTGAAGTTGATCTCTCTGCAGAGGGTCAGCCCACGGACTACACAGCATTTAAGTCTGACCCTAGGGTGAACAAATTGTAACAGTTAATATATTCAATTGATTTTGTCTCTTTTTCCAGCTACAAATTATTGTCTGTGATTTTCTCAAGTCTATTTATTGTTTGACATGATTTGCCAAATAACCCCTGTGAGAAATTCTTGGTCTGTTCTTTGCAAAGCTAGACCATTGTGAAAATTTCGTATTTGAAATTTGAGCTGTTTTCACAGAACACAGAGGTCACATGGTATATTTTGATTCCATTATTAGATCAGTGTAGCAGATCAAATCAGGTTAATGGTGCTAGTGCTCACATTTATGATTACAAAATATAAATTAATATTTGCAGAAGAAGTTCTATGCCTGTATTACACAAGATGTCAGATTAGATCAGGGGTCACCAACCTTTCAGAAGTGCTGTGCCGAGTCTTCATTTATTCACTCTAATTTAAGGTTTCGCGTGCCAGTAATACATGTTAACGTTTTTAGAAGGTCTCTTTCTCTAAGTCTATAATATATAACTAAGCTATTGTTGTATGTAAAGTAAATAAGGTTTTTAAAATGTTTAAGAAACTTCATTTAAAATTAAATTAAAATGCAGCACCCCCCAGACCAAGGGCCAGGACCCGGGCAGTGTGAGTGCCACTGAAAATCAGCTTGCGTGCTGCCTTTGGCACCTGTGCCATAGGTTGCCTACCCCTGGATTAGATTATCACAATGGTCACTTCTGGCCTTGGAATCTATGAATCTATGAAAATTAACTTTAAGTGAATATTCTCCAATAGTCACTTAAAATTCACTGTTTCCATAGACATTCCTGCCTGGAGACACATTACCTTGGATATTCATGAAAAACAAAGTTTCTAGCCCTCATGGCTGCAGAGAGAACCTTTTAAATGTGAATCAAGTATCAGAGGGTTAGCCATGTTAGTCTGTATCCACAAAAACAACAAGGAGTCCAGTGGCACCTTAAAGACTAACAGATTTATTTGGGCATGTAGCAGAGTGGTCACCTGCTTCTGCCTGGGAAGGGTTAGAACCAGCCCTGCAGAGGGCTGGGGCTGTGGAAGGAAAGAGCTGGGTTGATTGGGGGAATCAGCTGCAGCTGGGCCACACCTCAGTCAGAACCCAGCTGGCCCTATAAAAAGGCTGGGAGCCAAGAGCTCTGCAGTCTTCTTCTGCTTGTAGAGGGAGAAGGGCTTGGCTGCAGGAAGCTAGACAAGGTATCTAGACTGGAGCAGGGCTGGGGAAAGGCAGAGGAGCTCCTGCCTGGAAAGCCCCAGGCTGTGGCCTAGAATTAGGCCAAGAGGTACTGGGGGTTGCAGGGGGTAGCCCATGAGTAGGCAAAAGCAGCAGGTCCAAACCCCTTTGCCTATGATGAGTGGCTGATACTGCAGTCTGCCCCAGTGAACAGGAGCTAGATGGAGACTGGGCAGTAGCCAATATTGAGGCAAAGTGGGGATAGTGGGGTGGGGGTTCCCCTGGGAAAGGGAGACCCAGTTAAAGGGGCACTGGGGTCCTGGGAGGGACAAGGGGCCCAGCAGTGGGAGGCGGATCACGGTGTGCAGAGAGTGCTCTGGGCTGGATTGAGCTAATTTCCAGGATAACCAGCAGGAGGTGCCACAGGGGTGAGTCTGGCCTGTCTACAGGGCATAACATTTTGTGGGTGAAAATGATGCATCTGAAGACGTGGGGTCTTTACCCATGAAATCTTATGCCCAAAATAAATCTGTTAGTCTTAAATGTGAGCCAAGTGTAGCTAATGCAGTGATGTCTGCCTGAGTATGTGGAGAATCTGAAACAATGACTTAGAGGGTTGCAGGTGAAGCCCACTGGGTTGGGAATTGGGGGTTGTTCTACAGAGAAAAGAAAACAGAGGAAACTCAAAGACAGGAAAGGGGGTTGGAAACAGAAGAGAAGTTGGGGAAGGAAGAGGAACAAAGGGCATGAAGAAGAGTGGCCTAGGGAGGAAACAGATTTCCTCATTGAGTGACATGCAACAGAAAGGCACTGAACTAATAATACCTAAATAAATGTCATTTATGGGGCACAAATGAGGCTGTAATGCTCCTAACAGTAACGCAAGACCATGCGTACCAACCTTGAGGCAGACTGTAAAAACCCGAGAACTAACCCCAAATTCATTGTGAGTTTTAACCTTAGATTTCATCAACCAACTCAAACTCCACAGGCTTTTTAACAGCCTTTACACAGAGTCACAGACAGTCCCCTTGGGTATTCCGGTCTGTCTTGCCACCTAAGTGAGTGTATCTAGTCCCATATACCAAGAATCACAGCAACATTCAGGTTACTCCTGATCCCAAGGACTAGTCTCTTACCTCAGGTCAACTGTGCTTTAGGTCTCACACCAAAGACAAAATTTGTAGCCAATCCTGTAGTAAAGTATATGAAGATTTGTTATCTAAGACAAGGAAATTAGAGAGTCATATAATGCAAGCAAACACGGGCAGATGAATGCATTAGTTTTAGGTTTCAAAAGATAATATAGGCTTTTATAATCAGTGAGCTCTATTTGACCTTTAGGGCTAACCCAGGCTAAGCAGCTGAGGATCTCTTGCTTATGTTTAGAAACACCTTGCCCCCAACAGTCCAAGCAGCATAGAGATCCTTTGGCCTGGAATTTTTATCCCTTTCCTGCCATGTGTTCAGAGATGCAATGGGAGGAGTCCACTTGCATGAGACATCTTCACAGGGAGGAGAGCAAAACAATAAGAGTCTTTTGTCTTTTTTTGTTGATGGTGTCTCAGTCCAGGGGTAGAGCCTTTCTAGCTGTAAGATCCAACCCTAGGCTGTCTGGTATTGATGGGTCTCCTCTTCTGGGAGGAGTATAACAATCTCTTCACACTAATTAACATCCCTCCCCTGTAAGCAATTCACACAGTCACAGACTCACAATACAGCCTCTCAAATATTATGTTACAATATGGAACACAGATATTACAAGTAAGATTAATGCATGCAGCAACTCACAAGCATTCAATAGAGTCTAAACACTTTCTTATAATTCTAATACCTATTCTATCAATATTAACCCACAAGTGAATCAGACTGATTCCAGCTATCCATGTCTCATTATTCAGTTGAGACATGGGGATACTGGCATGAACTAGCACCTGGTAGGCCAGCATCACAGAGGCCCTGATGTCTGACTAGGGTTTTTAAGTGCTGCAGTAATACTATGAAGTCTATAGGAGAAGGTTCCAAGGAGTTCAGAAAAAGGGGACATGGCCTGTGCTGAGGTTTCAAGTTTAATCATGGGTTACATAAGAAAATGAGAAACTGGTTGGGAAGTTATTATGGCAACTACAAATTCACTAAGAGTAGAAACACCAACAAAAGTTTTACATATTTCACAGACTACATCCTCTCACATACACACATATGCAGGGGCCAACTGTACCTGTAAGCCTCAAAGTATTCCTAAGCAGCATCTGTGCCTGCCCCAAAGGTTGTAGAGCCTAACTCTAATGAATTTCACCCTTTGAGCATCAGCAAAACTATTTTTTATTTTCTCTTTCCAGAAGAGACTGAAAAAGACCCAAACCTTTAAGGTATTGCTCAGCCAGGACAATCCAGGTGACTCACCTGAGAAAATACTGTTATATGTTAGCAGGGAACTTGTGCAGAAGGCAGGCAGGACAGTACAGTAATTTGATATGTGCAGCTTCTTAACCTTGCGAGAAACGTGGTTAAACTTATCCTGCTGGAAAAGCTCTAATAGAACAAGTTGCAGGCTCAACTCCCTGCTTTCCCCTCCCACTTCACCACAATCACTGCTATCTGATTCCTCGGAGATATGAAGAAATATGGACATAGGCTGCAGTAGATTGTGGCGAGCCAGTATTAAATGCTTCTAATGGAGCTTAGATTAGGCCAGCCTTCTTAAATGTCTGGATGTTGCCTGCAAATACCAAGAGGCTCTGTGGTTGAAAGTCACAATTATTTGTGGGGAAGGGTTGAGTGTTAACCTTGCACTAGCAAAGTGTCTTGAATTCTTCAAACTTTGCAATGTAAAGTGATGTCTGCAATCCCCTTACTTTTCATTCTTTTTTAAAACTAGATTAGTTTTGGTGCTAATGAAAACAAGGGAGAAATAAGACTGACCAGGGCCCGGAATAGTGGGGGCAGCTGCTGTACATGCCACCCCCCACAGAACTACCAATACAGTTCAGACCTTACCTGTAGCGCCCAAACTACTGCAGTTCCGTGCTCCTGGAACAATTTTGTCAATGTACATCTCCTGGGCTCTTCACACAGCTCTGACTGCACACTGCATATTCTGACCCAGCTGCTGTGGCAATACACCTCTGTGTTCATGTGCAAAAATTCCCTCACCTTTTGGTCCTCCTAAAGAAGAACATTTGAAGTAGTCAGAGAATCTCAGTAGTGTTGAATCATATGGTGATCTTTTGAAGTGGATAAATAATGCCCATTGAGGGCTTATATGAGACCACTACATTCATTGGACTTGTGACTTGAGCACCGATATCTACAGATATCTATAGATAAAAGACAAACTTTCAAAATCTGCCAATTCAACACATTTTGCTAGGTGCTCTGCTGATTTTCTTCTCTCTGTTGTATAGGGGTTGCTATTCCAGAGCTATAGGGGTACCTATCAGATGACTCTATGATGGATCACTCTATCACAAAATTCTAGTGCTGGGTGGGAAAAGGTTTCAAGATTTTGAAAAGTTTCCCATTCCACATGGGGACAAACCCAAGACCTTTTGAGAAAGGAGAAAGATATGCACCAGAATAGCTTGATGGTTTGGATACTCACTTGGGATGTGGGAGACCCATCTTAAAATCATTGCTCTGATGAGCAGAGACTTGAAATCGTATCGTCTGCATCTTCGGTGAGTGGCCCTAATTGCCAACCTATTCTGGGGTGGGTCAGTTCCCTCCCACACTTTCCAGACCAGAAATTCCATCCTGGCCCTGAGAAGCCTTTCTAATTGCAACCAACCTTTTCCCATGAAAAGTTTCTATTTCGAGGAATCAGCTTTTTCTGACCAAAAAAGTATGTTGTTCAAATAATCTCAAACAGCTCTACAAAATTCATTTGCTGTGCAATTGTTTAAATGAACTATATCCAGCCCAGCATGTCATTTCTGAAATCTGACAAAACATAAAGTTTTTAGAATCTGGTGAAATAACGTACCCCAGATTTTTTTAATTTAGGAAAAAATCGTTCTGAAACATGTTAATTTTAAAGTTAATTTAATAAACCTAAAAGTGATGGAGTCAGAGCGCTTGAGATTGAAGTCTTCGATTTACTGCAGATATACAGCATGTCCCTCCCAATGTGCTCCAACTGTGACCAGATCTATATGTAAAAGGATAATGACAGTTTAAACTCTGGGACCATTTGATTATTGGTGTCTCTAGTGAGGATGTCAAAGAGGGTACAAATTGGGATTCTGTATCTGTACGGCACCTGGCACAATGGGGTTTTGGCTCAAGACTAGGGCTCTTAGTTATACACTGTGGTAATAAAAAAAACAGTGCAGGTATTTTTTGTGATGTGGCTACTTGGTTAGTTTTAACTGGTTTTAGACTACCAAACTCATTTCACACAGGGTGCTACCAAAAAGCCAAGAAATTAATTCAGAGCTACTGACAACCTGGGATGGATTCAATTGGCAGGGAAGCACAGATACAGTAAGAACATTGTTAATCTATGATAGTTAGGTGTCTGCTTCCATTTCATATTTTTAGAGGCTTTGGTGTAGAAAGAGTAATCATAGCAACAGTTTTTGTATCATTTTTACATTGTAATGTAACAGGAGCCAGTCAGTGCTAAAATGGCCCATTTCTTCCTTGTGAGCAGGTGTCAAAGTGACAGGATAGCAGGTCAAACAGAATTAAAAGTTTTGAGATCTAGCAGACTGCTGTTCCCCAAGGATATTAGACTGCAGGATAGAGTTTGGAATTCTTCCATTTGCAGAGTCTCACTCTGGTTGTTAATTTGGCAATGACAGCTCAGAGAGGGGCCCAGGAATGGAGGAGAGTGGAAATGAACTGCAACAGTGGCTTTGTGTTTATCAAAAAGGATTTATCCCCTACCTCTGTAGGGTTTGTCTGAAATCACCGAGCAAATGTCTTAAGTTTTCACCGTAGCCAGGGCTGCATTCTATGAGTATATATTGAAGAGATAATGACACTTCTGCAGGCTGCTTCTAAAGACTGTTATCCTGAATTTAAATGCTATGTAGAAATAGAGAGAGACAAGGTGGATGGGGTAATATCTTTTATTCGACCAGCTTCTGTTGGTGAGCGAGACGTGCTTTCAAGCTTATACAGAGCTCTTCTTCTTTTCTGTGTGAGCTCAAATGTTTGTTTCTTTCACCAGCAGAAGTTGGTCCAATAAAAGAAATTACCTCACCTACCTTGTGTCTCTAATATCCTGGAACCAGCAGAGCTACTACACTGCATATAAATGTATATTGTCACATATATGTATGCATGTGTATATGAGTAGAATATATATATATATATATATATATATATATACACACATACACATAAAGATATGTTTATATTTATATATATATAGTTAACAAACAAAAAAAAATCAAGATCTGTCTTTAACTCATCATAATATGCCTCTTGCAAGCATGGTAACAGTTAACTACACAATTGCTTCACTACCCATGTCCGAAGGGAGTGCCTATGGTAATTGATGATACACAAGCCAGTTCCTGGCTTTTCAAAAAACCAAAAAATATGCCTGTATGATCCACCTGAGGACAACCAAAGCTGTAAAGATACTTACTACTTTAGAGACTAAGCCATAAGGAGGTTTTTTTATTGGATGGCTTTTCCATGCACCAACTAGTTCTAAATCATGCATAAGAATATCTGAGGGCCCAGTTCTGAAAATACTTCCATTTGTGAGTAGCTTTATTCAAGTGAGAAGTTCCAATGAGTAATTTACAGTTTTAACTTTACAACTAACATGGTTTGTTTTGTTTCCTCAATTGCAGCTTCAAACTTAACCGTGGTACTTGCATTTCACATTTACCTGACTGCAGGTGCAAATCAGGAAAAGATCCAGTTAATCAGATTTGTTCTCCTTGTTTCTTTCGAGGGCAAAACTCTGCCTTCAAAACAGAAGGCTGGGCCTCAACCTGGCTGAAGTGCTATCTATGTGTATATTAGGTGTGCCATGTATATATTAGGTATGCCAGTGTAGTAACGAACTTACAGTATGAAGCCCTTATCCCACTACCACTGTCAGACCTCCCTGCATTGACTGGAGGCCTGTTTAGCCCATGAGTAGACTTCTGAGCTGTGGCCTAGTTGATTAGTGTCCTGTAGATCACATTAGTTCTGGTTGAGTTTTCAATAGTTATGTCTATGTTTTCTCTTGCATTAGTTAGTGCTTTCAGAGGCAAATAGTGCTGTGGTCATGCATGAATAATAACATATTCTTTTGTCCTGCAGAAACTGCTAAGCCCCTTTCGAATTTCTGCAAGTCTGTTTTTGCTGCATGTCCTCTTCTTGCTACCACTGCTATGTAATGTTAACAAGAGCCGCACACTGCTGAAATCCTCCATGCGAAGCTGAGGGGCCGTACAGGCTTTCACTTTGATCACAGTTGTATGTTCTGCTATGTATCTTTATCCTCTTTCTTTGACAGCTCTCCAATAGTCATGTTTTAATCCTTCATGAACAGCTGCTGCCATTGTCCTAAAGAAGTCATGGATCTTAAATAATATTGTTTAACCTCTCTTGCACTCTCCCCCTTTTCCACTGATGATACATGTAAACTCATTCCCCAAACCCACACTATTCAACCTACACCGCCTAAGGAAAGCAGTCATGCATGTTTATGGGGCAGCTGAAGTGTAATGATTTAGTAGATGTTTATAAATGTTTATACTGTACAGATTAACATTCCCCAGGGGGCCTGTAATGAAGAAAGCGCTCCAACTGGAATCAAACCAGCCAGTCTGGGCTGGATGTGTATGAATGAATCCTGTCAGGCTACATACGCTGGCTGTTTATTTAATTTGAACGGATTTCCTGTATCTATGCTCTTTCAGCATTTAATTTTGGGAGAGGCAAAGGAAGAAGAGTCCGCTCCCAGTCCTAGCACACTTTGGAAACTAGCTAAAAATCCAGCAGGTCACCTGAGTTATAATAATTAATCAAATGTTGTGCTAGACAAAAGGACAAAGAGGCCATAGACTATACAACTGTCTTTCATGGAAGCCACAGCTGAAACTCCCACTGACTTCAAAGAAAGCAGGATGTCACTCTTACGACACAGTTTTCAAATGTGAGTGCCTAAAGTTGGATAACTAAATCCATATTTACGCCACTAAGCACTAATTACTGTGCAGCTTAAATCCACATTTAGGTACCTACATTAGAATATAGGTACCCAAAACAGAGTTTCATTGTTCATTTAGGAGCTACACTTTGAGCAACCATGTCAAGAAATTTGGCCTAACTCAAAAGAATATTGTTGATCAGGATGGTATTGGTGGCTGGCAGCAAGTGTGTTTTTGATCTCTGGGAAATCCCAGACCACAGTGAAGCTGATGAGTGTGCTAGCCATCTTTCACTCTGGCTAAATGAGGGAGCAATTAAATGCTGTTTATTTAGGGATAGCTGAAACAAAAGAAGCTTCCACTCAAGTTGCTGAGCTTCATTGGAAGGCCTGAACAAGAACTAACTCATTTTTTTCTCGGTAACAGATCTGATGAACTGTCTCTGATTGAGGTGTCAGTGCAGGAGGTTTTGGACAAATTGATAAATTAAACTGTAACAAGTCACCTCTGAATTCACCCAAGAATTCTAAAGGAACTCAGCTATGAAATTACAGAACTACTAACTGTGGTATGTAACCTATTGCTTAAGTCGGCCTCTGTACGAGATGACTGAATGATAACTAATATAACGCTGATTTTTTAAAAGGCTCCAGAGGAAATCCTGGCAATTACAGGCTGGTAAGCCTAACTTCAATACCAGGCAAATTGGTTGAAACTATAGTAAAGAACATAATTATCAGACACACAGATAAACATGATATGTTGAGGAAGAGTCAATATGGTTTCTGTAAAGAGAAATCATGCCTCACCAGTCTATTAGAATTTCTTGAGGGGGGTCAACAAACAGGTAGACAAGGGTGAGCATGTCAATATCATATGTCATATAGAAGTTCATAGTACTCTCACACCTTAAATAGTGCATGCAGTTTTGGTCATCCCATCTCAAAAAGGATGTATTAGAACTTGAAAAAAATATATCGAAGGGCAACAAAAATTATTAGGAGTATGAAACAATTCCATATGAGAAGAGATTAGAAAGACTGTGACGGTTCAGTTTAGAAAAGAGATGACTAAGGGGGTATATGATAGCAGTCTATAAAATCAAAAATGGTGTGGAGAAAGTGAATAAGGAAGTGTTATTTCCCTTCACATAGCACAAGAACCAGGGATCACTCAATGAAATTAATAGGCAGCAGATTGAAAGCAACCATAAGAAAGTACTTCTTCACACAATGCTCAGTCAACCAATGTTGCCTGCGCATGTTGTGAAGGCCAAAGTATAACTGTGGTCAAAAAAAGAATTAGAGACATTCATGGAGGATAGGTCCATGAATGATTATCAGCCAAGATGGGCAGGGATGCAACCCCATGCTTTGGGTCTCACTAAATCTCAGGGAGACAGAACCTGGGACTAGATGATAGGGGATGGTATCATGCAATAAATTGCCCTGTTCTGTTCATTCCCTCAGAAACACCTGGCACTGGCCACTGTCAGAAGACAGGATACTGGGCAAGATGGACTACTGAACTGACCCAGTAAGGCCATTCTTATGTTCTGATGTTGTTCTAAGCAGAAAATGGGTTTCTCTGGGACTGACTGAAAATGTAGGGGCTGGGGTATTGATTGGTGGAGCTGTGTCTGTGTTTATCAGAAGCAGAGAGTGAGCAGACAGAGAAAAGCAGTGTGAGTGTGAGCCTCAGAGTAAGTCAAGAGAGAGAGTTTCTTTTGGGCAGAAGACTGGTTGGAAAGGCAGGCTTGGAAACTGTGAGCAAAAAAACTTGCTGCTGTTTTTGGTTACTATTGTGTTCAAGGAAACAGGACTCTTGTGTACATTCTCTGGTACAATCCTTTTTATTTACAAAGAAATATCTGACTTATATAATCAATTTTTCCTAATAGAAACAACCCAACAAGGTCCCAAAAACTGACTGACCACACAGGCCAAGGGGCAACAACGTACTGCATGATGGCCAGTTCTAGCAAGGAGCTTCCACCCCTTCATCCACTCTGTACAAAGGCAACACAAAATAGGAGTGTGTTGGGGGAACAACGAGACTGCTTCATCATAGTGTGCCTACATCTCCTCAGGTGCACGTAGCCTCAAAGGTTGCTGGGAGGGATGGTAATGGGAAGGATTGTAACTTGGCCTTCTTGTGCACTGGCCCACAGAGATCGCCATGCATGCTGAGTACCACAGGTTGTATCACCAAGAAGAATAGTACGGCCAGCATACTTCTTCAGACTGAGGGCCTGAGGGTTTTGATATGGCGCAATCTTCCTGGAGCTCTCGGTGCAACTCCACCCCGTCCAAACATGGTTCTGTGCCTCTCTGGCTCAATCTGTGGCCCTGTGTGCTAAATGACTGCTCTGAATGTATAACAGTGGCATACATTAATGATGTTATCAAGCGATGACAAGGAGTCTTCAGTGCAAATTCTCATGATCACATACCATAAGCTATTCACCATGAAAACAATGGCTGTGATTCTAAAGCCTTTGCGATGGGTCAGAGTGATGACAGCTGGGGCCTCACACCAAAAATACTTGTTTAAAAAGAGTTTCCAGGAACTTTTTCAAACCTCAGAAAATATCTTTTCTGAATTCTGGGTGAAGATTCAGCTGGGTGAAGCTTGTTTTAGCTGAAGTTGTTCATTCGTCGCTAATTTTGACCCCTCTCAAGCAGCTGACTAGGCCACTTCCGTTGAATGGCAAACATAACCAATGTGACCTTCATAAAGTAACAGCATCTGGACTAGTTGATAGAAAAAAGAAACCAAAGTGTTCAACAATTTCTAGAGCATTGTAATGTGATACAAGATTAAGGTTATTATCTGTAGCACACTCAGGAAACAAGGGATGTTCATGAGAGCTCTGAAATGCAACCACAAAATCCCCACTGAAGCTGGTGTCAAAGTGACTGAAAGATTTAACTGCACATTGCTTGTGAGGGAGGAATGATGAAGGTACAGATCTGATAGGTAGGAAAGGTTCATTCTAAAATTCTCACTGCTGATGTCTAAACAGGCAAAGGATGCTTATAGGGCTCAGCAGAGGATTAGGTCCCAGGTGTGACTTCTGATCCCATCAATTTACCGTGTTGCGAACTGTCCCTTATTGTTGTATCTGCAAGGGGTCCCTTAACTTCACTGTGCAAATGAGGAGCAAGGACTGAGGAGGATGTGTGGACAGTGCACAACCACTGTGTGATACTGAATATGGCTTTTTGGGGCCCCCCTCCATTCCAAAGGGCAGGGTCTTGATGAGGGAGGCGCACAGGCAGGCTGAGGGCAAAGGAAGAGTAGGAGATTCACTCCTACACAAATCCTCAATCTATCTATCAATAGGTGCCTTAAAGGGACAAAGATAATATTAGTGGCTACATAACATGTCTTCAGGCTTTCTAGGTGAGGAAGATACTTTTTCCCACTTTCGCTATACTTCGTCTAGTGCCCAGTTACTGGCTGCTCCCTGAGGCCAGGAGACTGGATTTGGCCCTTTAAACTACAAGGGTCAGTTTCTCCAGATGTAAAATAAATAATAATTTGCTGCCTCACAGGGCTCTTGTGAAGATTAATTAGATCACATTTGCATAGCTCTTTAAAAGCTGTTTGATTGCTGTAGAATCTAAGTGTTTCTTCTAGAGGCATAGGAAGAAGTGTGAGCAAGTGGAGAAATACATGAAGCTATGATATCTTCAATGATAGCTGGTAACGTCAGCATTTGTCAAGAATTATTCCAAGGTACCCAAGATTCATAGATTTATAGATTCCAAGGCCAGAAAGGATCATTGTGATTGTCTAGCCTGACCTCCTGTATAACACAGGCCATAGAACTTCCCCCAAATAATTCCTAGAGCAGAGGTTTTAGAAAAACATTCAATCTTGATTTAAAAATTGTCAGTGATGGAGAGTCCACCACTATCCTTGGTAAATTGTCCCAACAGTTAATTACTCTCACTGTTAAAAATATAAGTCTTCCACTCTGAATTTGTCTAGCTTCATCTTCCAGCCATTGTCATATCTTCTCTGCCAGACTGAAGAGCCCATTATTAAATATTTGTTCCCCATGTAGATACTTGTAGACTATAATCAAGTAACCCCTTAGTTGTCGTCTTGTTACGCTACCTCATAAAATAGATTGAGCTCTTTGAATCTATCACTATAAGGCAGGTTTTCTAACCATTGAATCATTCTTGTGGCTCTTCAGTTTATCAACATCCTTCTTGAATTGCAGGCACTAGAACTGGAGAATGGCCACACCAATGCCAAATACAGAGGTAAAATAACCTCTCTTCTCCTACTAGAGGTTTTCCTGTTTATGCATCCCAGGATTGTATCAGCTCTGTGGCCACATCCTCACACTGGGAGCTCATGTTCAGCTGATGAGTCACCACGACCTCCAAATCTTTTTCAGAGCCACTGTTTCTGAGGATAGAGTCCCCGATTCTGTAAATATGGTTGAGATTCTTTGTTCCTAGATATATACATTTACACTTTGCCCTATTAAAATGAATATTGTTTGCTTGTGTCCAGTTTACCTGTCCTCTTCATTATTTACCACGCTCCCATTTTTTGTGTCATCTGCAAAGATATCCCAGTAGCTCCCTCTACTTACAACAGGAAATAACTGAATCAAGAACTATACCATGACTATTGATTTCAGTATGTCTAGGCCCAGTCATCATGTTTCCCTTGATGATGGTAAGGCTACGTCTAGACTACCCACTGTATCGGCGGGTTAAAATTGATTGCTCAGGGATCGATATATTGTGTCTCATCTAGATGCGATATATTGATCCCCAAGCAGGCGTATATCGATTCCGGAACTCTACCAACCCCAACGGAGTTGCGGAATCGACAGAGGGAGCCGCGGACATCGATCCCGCGTGGTGAGGACGGGTGAGTAATCCGATCTTAGATATTCGACTTCAGCTACGTTATTCACATAGCTGAAGTTGCGTATCTAAGATCTATTTCCCCCATAATGTAGACCAGCCCTAAGTCTCCATTCTATTTGTGAGCTACAGTTCCCACATATGCCTTCACACTGCAAGCACTCTAGGCCAGAGAGTCTGTCTTTCATTAGGCACATTTTTCCTATTGTAATGCATTTCTACCTATGATACTAAATGAATAATTACACACAAAATACTATATTACAATACTATTAAGGTCACACAGTCAAGCCCTCAAAAGTTCAGGTCCGATTTACGGAACACTATTCAAAGCCTGCTCTGAAGACAAAATTATTAATTTCCTTGTGTACTTTTCAATGGCTTTTTCACTATATGTAGATGTTTTATAAACATTAATTTATTTTCACAACACTCTTGTGAGGTAAGGAGCATACTATTATCCTCACTTTACAGATGGGGAGTTGAGACACAGGACAATTAATGTCACAAATTCCTACTCATTTTGGGTACTTCATATGAGACACCTAGGACCTGATTTTCATGGAAGCTAACATTTGTATTGTATTGTATATGTTCAAAGCACAGCTCCCATTGACTTCAGCTGCAGCTGTAGGTGCCTAGCACTTCTGTTAATCAAGCCACAGGGTATCAAGTTGGGCACCCAGAAAATGAGGGACACACTATTAGTTGCAATTGGTGAAAAGTTTGGTTGAAGTGACTTGACTAGCATCACATAGGAACTCGGTAGCAGAGGCAGGGGTAGAATCCAGCTTTCCAAGGCAGCATTCAACTGCTTTAATTATTAAACCCTCTTTTCTCTTCCTGAAGTCAATTGCCTCATTCATTACATATTTTTCAAATTCTGCAATAAATGAGGCAGAGGTCCTACAAAAAACAGTTTTCTTTACTGTACACAGCCCTTGCTCACCCCCCAAGGCGGTCTATCCTGAATGAAGCAGGGGTGTGGTGGAAAAAAATAATATGTAAACATATAATTACAAGACTATATCACAATGCATAACTGGCAGGGGGAAGTGGCAATCTTCCTGCAGTCTGTCTGCATCTCACAGACAGAGACTTTATTGCTATTTGAAACTTTTCAGTCTTTTATTTATAAAAGGGGTGGGGGGGAATATCCCTGTTTGAAGTGATATGCATCCCAGTGCTCAGCCATTTGATACTAAGAGCGCTACAAGTAGGATTATTTGGGGCTGAAGAAGATGCTAGCATTGCATCAAATTAATGGTAAATTAGGAATAAATACAGTGAAATAATATTTCATAAATCTATATGGGTCCCGATTGAGAAAATCACTTACCCACAAGTTTGGTTTTAAGACTGTAAGTACATCTCTACCCTGATAAAACATTACTTTGGATATAATGCGGTAAAGCAGCGCTCCGGGGGTGGGGGTGGGGGCTGGGGCTGCGCACTCCAGTGGATCAAAGCAAGTTTGATATAACAAGGTTTCACCTATAACAAAATAAGACTTTTTGGCTCCCGAAGACAGGTTATATTGGGGTAGAGGTGTATTTCCATTCAGAAAAATGAACCTAACTTGCTTCAGCACACAATAAATGCTGAACTCTAATAAGTGAAGTGTAAATGCAGAAGAATCAGCCCTCTGTCTTTTCAGCAGACGCAGTTACTCCAACATGTGATATCATTAACCACAAAGTGTAATCTGCTCTCTCTCTCTCCTAATGTGCTCCAAACCAGACAGCACTGGTAAGTCCTGGAGATCTTCTGAGCACTGATAACATGGCACTTGCGGTTGTCTGTGCAGGATACTCGTGACCAGACACAGCACGTTTTTAAAGAGTGGAGCAGGGGTCAGCCTAACCAGGTATTAAGTGTGATGGAAAGCAGGATAGTTTGGTAGTTACAATGACTGAGAATTTGCTCTTTTTGTTTTCTTATCAGTCAAAGGGGGAGGGAATGTGGAGGGAGGAACATTGTAGTGCAAAAGGCAACTCAGGACAACTCACTCTAGCTGCCTGTCTGGAATTTATCTCAGCTGCATGAGGACCCCAAGGCAGAAGAACTGAAGTAAAACTGATTTAGTCTGAAAAAAATGGTGCATAGGGATCTTGTACTTAGAAGGCAAATGAAAAAATGGAGATGGATTCCCAGCTTAGAGCTGGACCTTCTGCATTGCTCCTGCATGGCAAAGGGGTCAGATTCAGCTACAAACTCCCTGCTGGCATAACGCTAGTGGAGGTGGCTCTCATTCCAGTTGCTCCCCCCTCAAAACAGTGTAGTGAGGAGGACAGGTCAGCAGAGGGGCCATCAGAGAACTTCACTCTGACACAACTTTCCTCCACTAGAGTAGGGTCTGTTAAGGATTACGGTCTGTTAAGGACCCTATACCAGTGCTGTAAATTAGAGCAGCCCCTCAGCTGCTCTAACTCTTGCCCAGGCTGGGGCCTGTCCAGATAGGCCCTCAGAATCAAGGAGCAATACCCAATTCAATGATGCCTCCTCCAACCCCACCTGCTGTGCCAAGCAGACCTCAGTCAACCGGAGAGAACCTTTTGAGTTTTTACTCATTCTCCAAATTTCTCTCTTTTCATCCCCTCTTGCTTCCTGTGCCTTTCTCTTCTCCCCACCCAGGAAGCAGAGGATCTGGAAGGTGAGTCTCCCAAGTAAAGGCCTGCTCCTGCATGGTGCAAATCAATGAAAATGTTAGCATTGACTTCCATGGTGTAGAATTGCTTTGCTATCCTTATGCAACCATACATATTGAGCTCTGACCTGGACTCTGTAAATAAGCAATGTGGAGCTGCTGGCAATAACAGTGTGAGTGAGACGCAGTATGTGTATTTGTGCTTCAGGTATTTATGAGTATGTTTTTCATAGACTGTTTTAATGACTCACTGAGTAATTTATGGTGATAGAGTAATGTGAGATATGCTCTTTTCGTGCTATTTAAATCCCTGGATAGTGGAAATTACATGAGAAGACCCAATTTCATATTGCTTCCTCACCATAAATGGCTTTCTGAGGCAGTAAAAAGGCATGGAAAAGCAAACATAAACACTATACAAGTACCAAGATATTTAGGTTTATTTGAGTTTACCCAAATACTATATTGAGACATTTGGGTTTATTTGGGTTCCTGAATGTACAATCCCATTTGTCCTTTTGGGCTATTAACCCACTCTATAAAAGCTTTACAGTACTGTTAAAGTAATTCTCTAGATACATGTAATCAAATTTCTTTTAATTAATTGTCTCTATTAAAAGACTGTTTTATAAACAAACCCCTAATCCTGAGTAGTAATCTTTTTACTTTTCAGACTAAGCAATGTGAAGGAGTCCCAGTTGCTTTTCTCAGCAGCTCTAGTACTTCTGTCTGAAGACATGATGCCCTAGATACCCAGAATGGTCTCAGTTTCACTATGCAACTGACATGCAGGTGGGTTTATTCTGTGAAAAGGTAATCAGTGAAGGCAGACTAATGCATTCTGAGCCATTATCACTCAGGGGTGCACAGTCACTTTAACAACTCTGATTTTTGGCTGCTGAAAGCAACATTAGGGAGCGGAGACCTTTCACTAGGTTTTCACTGTAGCGCTTGCCAGTGCAGTTTTGTAGGCACTTGCCATAAACAAAAGGAGTTTTTTGATGGTTGTTTATTTTTTCTTGTTTGTTTTTTTGTTTTGCTTTCACCCACTCCTGGATGAGGAAAGTTCTTGGGAAATGATACAGAGTTTGCAGTCAAAGAGTCTGTTTCTGAAATAAGTAAAAATGTAGGAAAATTTGCACAATTTTGCAGATGACTCAAAGTATGCACACACTCATCACTTCCTCCACACACACTCAAATTTAAAAAAAGCTTTTTTGCCTAAGCTTTCCCAGCTAATTAAAAGCCTGATTTCCTAGTTCTCTGATAAAGCCGTAGCCATAGGAAAGCATGGTGTTTTGTCTCTCTCTTCCCCTCTCTCTCATGTGTGTGCATATATTTCAATTTATTCCTGGTGAGGTGTCTGGATACTATGGTGATGAGTCCTATATAAATGTATAATCATCATAATAAAAAATTGTATCTGCTTGGCTGATCATTTTACACTGTGAGATTCTGATGAGCATCCACATATCGGAACATGGCTCCAAACATTGCATGAACAATCCAAACCTTATGGTTCTGCAAAAATCAGACAAGTGATCCCATAGGAATAGGCTTAATTTGTGAGGTTTCCACTAGTGCAGCTAGCTTCAGGTCGGACCAGAAATATCATAAAGACAGCCTGGTATGCTGGCATTTCTATTTCCATCCTGACCCTGGAAGAGTGGAGAAGTACACGAAGAAACCATCCATGTTTTTTTCCAAATCTCAATACAGGCCTAATCCTGCAAAGACTTAATAATAATGCGTAGTGCTTACTTAGTGCTTTGCATCAGTGGATCTCAAAGCAGGCAGGCATCCTTACCTCAATTTTACAAATGGGGAAACTGAGGCATAGAGAGGGAACTAAGACACAGAAAGGTGAAGGGACTTGACCAAGTCCTCCAAGTCTTTGGTCAAGCCAGCAATAAAACCAAGGTCCTCCTGAGTCCCATTCCAATGTTCTATCCATTAGGCCACACTTCATTCACTGTGAGCAATTTCACTGACGTCAATCAGACTAAGGCTGATAAGGCTGCGCCACTGCAGCACGGCTCTCCTGTCGGCATAAAAAAACCCACCTCAGTGAGCGCCAGAAGCAATGTCGGCAGCAGAAGCTCTCCCGCCGACATAGCGCTGTGCACACAAGTGCTTATGTCAGTGTAATTTATGCTGCTCACTGGGGTGGAATATTCTTACCCCCGAGCAAGATAAGTTTTGCCAACATAGGCAGTAGAGTAGACATAGCCTCGCTCCTAGTGGTTATAAATGAAGCAGTATCAGGACCATAGTTTGGATTTGTGTTTCAGGTGAATGTTTGTTGGTGGGGGGCGAATGTTCATAGTTCATCCGGCCCGATTCACCCTGCGTAAATTGGAGCCATTTGGAGGTGCATTTAAAATTGTTTCGTGAACACCTGTAGCTCTCTCTCAGTTATGATTCTTGTAGACGGTTTTATTGCCTTTGTAAAGTACACAGGTGAGTTTTATTTTGGAGGGGGAAGCAAGAGGGGACGGGAATGGGTGGGCAGGCAGGCGGGTTAAACCTTTCTGCAACTGTTCCTGCAAGTGGGAAAAAGCCAATCTCAAAACTACATTGTTATGCATGGTAAACCCTACAGGGCTGTAATGGGACAAGGCTTTTTTTGTTACATGGGATAATTAATTAGAACCCATAAAATCCAATTAAACAGCACTTTTGAGACTATCAAGTGGTGCATGTTTGAAACTGCGAATATGACAGTGTAAGTATGTTTTTATAGCTGGGCGAACTCTTCAGAATTATTTTCACTGCGCTGCTAAAATGTGAAATGGCATCAGTTTGGACTCTGCTCATAAATCCTTTGGTAACTGGTGATATTAATAATCTTTATTGGGCGTAGGATGAGAGCAGGTGGGGGTGGGTAGGGGAAAGGTAAGGCGGCATAATATATTGGCTTGGAAAATGTAATTCAGTCTAAAGTGGTAATTTAATCTCCATGTCTAACGGACTTTGGTGGGTTTGGGAGTATGATAAAGTCAGCTTGGGGGAAGAAAAAAATAGAAAAAAAACCCTGAAAGCCCCGCTGAGGACATTTCCAATGTAAAAACTGAAGGTGATCTCATGAAAGGCAGCACTCAGCAATCAGCATGAGAAAGGAAACAAAGAACAGAGCTACTGTCATGCAGCGGGCGATTTAACAGCCCCTAATGAGGCAGAGGCTCCTTTCTTTTGCTTTAAAATGAAAAACTGAGCTGATCCCCTTATCCAGTTTTTTAATCTTCATAATGCCCTAGGAGAGGGGTGCCCCTTGTGTATGTGTTTGTGTGTGAGTGTGTGTGTGTACAGACTTGATATACCATCTAGTGTAAGGTGAAAGCTCACTTTCCCTTTGTTTATTTACATGAGGCCCCGTTTATGTTTAACTTGGCAGTCAAGAGGCCTGTGCCTTGCGCCAAGCACTAATTCCTTGACTGCCCTGACAGGCCCTGGCGTGCACACCTGAAAGTCATTAGTGCTGAGACCATTTTGTTCTCACATTTTGAGGCAGTGACCCACAGCCATGTACAGCTTCAGCAGACACTTTATCATCCCCCGTCAGTAGCCTTGAGCTCAGCGGCCCGGGCATTGCCAGGCCACAATAAGCTCTGAACAAATGAGGGCTCAGAAGAAACCTCTGTCTTAGCAAATGACTAGCTCAGATGAGTGGCCGCTCGCCACTTTAACACTGAGGGCTCCTGGGAGATCATTTCCTTTTCCTTTTCAATTTACTGGGCTTTTGTTAACAATTGTTGTTGTTATTATTTTCTGAAGGAAAAAAAAGAATGATAACAAAATGGCCCATGACATCTGAGCTGCGACACACACAAAAAAACAGAATTAACCCCAGCGACCCCATGCAACTTGACAGTGCAAACTTCAGCCCAAAAGAACAGCTTCACCTTGAAGTTGTAAAGGTAACCGCTTCTGAGTTAAATGACAAAACAACAGCAGAGAAAGAGCAAAGGACCTGGGGAAAAGATACTTCCTAAAGAGATTTGAAATGAAATGGGGAGCCAAGGAGGGAGAGAAGCAGGGAAAAGCTGTTCCAGACGACAGGAGCTGCAAAGGCGAAGGCTCTCATACGAACTGCTGCAAGACTATGTACAGAAGTAGAGAGGAGGTCAGAACAACCTGCAGAGATCTTCGTTTGACCATCTCACCTGCACTCTGCCCACTACTCCTTCTCCTTGACTTGTTTTCATAACTTAGTCACTTGAGCGGCTTCAAGCAGCTGCCTTTTTTTTTTTTTAAGAGAAATATTTCCTCCCATTGTGGAATTTTCCTCATTAAAAATTGCACAGGCCTAAAGGTCAGGAAAGGTAATATTCAGTCTTGGACCAGGAACAGGTTTTAGAACAAAGATCTTATGGCCCTCAAGCATTAGGAATGGCAGATTTAAACCTCTGGAGATTCTCAGCTGTCTGGTGGGGGAACACAGTATTAGAGTCTTCCATTGGATAATCTCAAGACAATGCACTTTAAAGTCATAACTCTCTATACATTAAAAATGCACTCTGGATCTTTATGGATCCTCTGAACCCTGTATAGAAGACTCTAAATTCCCAGATTAGAATTCGGAATACACTGCTATGTCTCCATTGACTTAGGTCTCTGCCCTGATTCTCCATGCTGTTACTCTGACACCTCTCCACTGACCAAAAATGGTGTAAAAGGGAAGGAGACTGAGCCCCCAGATCTATCACCCGGTCTCATATAAAAATTGCCATGGGCCCTTTAATGAGCATAAATGGCCAGTATCCCTGTTTTACATCTCATTCATAAATGGTACTCTGCAGCATGACAGATCATAGTCCCCTAGGGTTATAAGATTTGGCTTCAGTATTGACTCAGAAGAGGGCGTGCCACCAAAACAAAAAATCATCAAACAAAAGGCACTCAGAGGCCAGGAAAACTAACTGCAAACAAATAAAAGCAAGGGAGGTAGGATGACCCAATGATTTGGGCACTGGTGTGGAATGTAGGAGACCCCAGGTTCAATTACCTACACCAGTACGCTGTGAGACCTCGGGCAAACCTCTTAGCCTTTCTGTGCTTCAGTTCTCCATCTGTAAGGGGTCCTAGAAAGGAGAAAGACACCAGCAGGATAATAATCCCCTTTGAACCATCAGATGATGACCCCCATGAACAACCAAGTTGGTCACAGGATATGGTAGCCATAGAAATGCAAACAAAATGGGCGAAATCCTGGTTCCACTGAAATCAACGGCAAATTCCTATTGACATTTCACCATATGGATTTAAGTAGTTTCCCAATGTCAGTCTTCTTCTGCAGTCATTTAGTTCCAAAGAAAAGGCCTGTAGTTCTTGAAACATCTCATTATGTTGTGTTAAGTTCAATGGAATAAATGGCCCAGAGAGGCGGACATTAACATGACCTTGTTGCTTTACCATGTTGAACATGGTTTGGATTTCAAGTACAGACACATCAGCCTGCTTAGTCCCATGGCAACAGGGCCAGCTCCAGGCACCAGTGAAGGAAGCAGGTGCTTGGGGCAACCAATGGAAAGGGGCGGCATGTCCAGGTCTTTGGCGGCAATTCGGAGGCGGATCCCTCAGTCTCTCTCAGACTGAAGGACCCTCCGCCGCATTGCTGCCAAAGAATGAAGCGGCGCGGTGGAGCTGCCTCCGAAGTGGCGCCGATCGTGGCTTTATCTTTTCTTGTTGTTGCTTTTCACTTCACTGCTTGGGGTGGCAAAAAAGCTGGAGCCGGTCTTGCATGGCAAGCACACTAGAAAATGTGTTCAAAGAATAATATTTTCCAGATTTGCCAGTGAGCTACTAGGAATTGTTCATGGCTAGAAAACCGCCTCAGGGTATGTCTACACTGGAGTCACAGAGTGTGACTGTAGCCCGTGTAGCCATACCTGAGCTAGCTTTCATCTAGCTAATTTGGATACCAGAGCAGTGGAGCTGCAGCAGCATGTGCTTCAGTGCAGACTAGTCACACATGTAATTACTCAGAGTTCCATGTGGGGGTTTATACAGCCCATGCTGAGCCATGTGTGCTGCCACATCTACACCTCTTCCACTAGATTAAAGGTAGCCTGGGTGTGTCTACCTGAGCTAAAATCACACCCTGTGATTGTAGTGTACACAGACCTGGAGATGCTCGTTTTAGTAGGTTGGTCACTTCTGCTCCCTGCAGTACTGTAAGAGAAATGGAGACAAAACAGAAAGATGAACGAGACGCTTAGGGTACGTCTTCACTACCCGCCGTATTGGCGGGTAGCAATCGATTGCTCGGGGATCGATATATTGCGTCTCATCTAGAAGCATATATCAATCCCCGAACGCGCTTATATCGATTCCGTAACTCCACCAACCCGAACGGAGTTGCGGAATCGACAGGGGGAGCCGCGGACATCGATCCCGTGCCGTGAGGACGGTGAGTAATTCGATCTTAGATACTTCGACTTCAGCTACATTATTCACATAGCTGAAGTTGCGTATCTAAGATCGATTTTCCCCCGTAGTGTAGACCAGCCCTTAGTGAAACCTCAGCAACATAATACTGTGCTGCAGTTTGCAATGTCAACACAAGCTGGGAGCCCTGCAGGGTCTGTAAGGCCTGGAGTGCATGTAAGCACAATGGATGGAGGGTTAGATTCAAAGCAAAGAGTCAGACCTGCAAACTTAATTCGCTGCATGGTTTGACTTTGAATGCTTTTCCAGGCCTCACACCATTACACAGGATATAACCTCATAATGATGTCAGCTCCTGGCTCAGGGAGTGAGTTGATTTCAGTTTTATGAGGGAAAGGATGAATAGTTTCAAAGGAATGGCAAGTTAAATAATGCAGATCCACTAGGCCCTTAGTTCAGGGAACTCATGATTAGGCGTTGACCTATTTTTAGCTGCGTTCTGGAAGTTCAGGACCTGTGAGCATGGAAGGGACCTACAGTGCACAGATGTATCCTAGCCTTTCATTACATTGTGGTGTGCTTCTTTCACCCACAATGCACTGTTGCACAGCGAATCGGGCTGTCTCTTGCAGTTCACTTGGGGTATTGCTACAATAGGCAGCAATTTGCAAATGTCCAGATTGTCCCTAGCTCTTACATGGATGGACAGGGGTAGACGCTAGGATGGTGCAAGGAGCTGAGCTGTTCTTTCTGTGTCCTATGCTAGGGTTACAGTCCCTCCTTGGAGGAGTATCGGCACTACTGTGCTCCCTTGGGGATACCAATTGCCCCAAAGGGGCAGGGCTTTGGTATGATTATGGTCCTCTCCATCTGTGACCCAGCTGATGACAACTGGCAGAGGGCCCAGCAGGTGAATAGGCTTTTACAGGGATCCCCTGGGTCAGGCATATGCATATTAGTTCACCAAAAGCTGGCATGTAAGGTCTCTATGAGAGCCAGTAGCCCTCCGATCATCACAACCATTGTGAAATGTATGGATGGATAATATATAAGAAGTTTTGTATCTATACAGCAAATTATGTTCTTAAGGGCAGGTCACCAGAAGGTAACAAGTCTCAAACAGATTTTTTTCAGGCATGAGGTAACAGAGGTTTATCTCTTTGCTTGACCATTTGTGTATTGTCCGCTTCATAATGGAGGCTTGTTTACATACTGGGCCAGATACTGCTTGAGAGATGGTGAAATCTGCAGGAAAAGAGCATTCTAGGGGGGAAAACAACCAGCGGGGGTGTGGGGGGGAAGAGGTGTCCTTTTTAATCAATGAGGAAAATGGACTGTTTGGAGGATACCTAAAGGGACCAAGAAATACCCTGGGCCTTTCACCAAGGAGGCAAGCTGACAGCATGACTTGTCTGACTAACAGAAGACAACAGCCAAGCCTGACTGTAAAATACTGGAAGGACATGGCTCTATAAGACATGAGAGTATCTTATTATGTAAGTCTAGGCTCTGGAAGGCATGTTGTTATTCTATATGCAATCATTTGTTTCCAATGCTTCTGTTTCCTATCTCTTGACTCTTTGCACTTTGTTAAATCCACTTATACTTGTACACTATAAACATATCTAAGGGCTGTGTGTTAAATAGAGTGGTGAGCTGAGATGGAGCTGGCAAGCTGGGGTGTACTCTTTTTTGGAAGCAGCTGATTGGTGAACACTGGGAGTGTCCAGTTGCCCAAGGGCTGCGCACTCCAGGGAGACGTTCAGAGGGCTTGGGGATTAGACCGTCCCTATCACTAACCTGTAGACAGAGATAGCAGGGTCTGTGTAGGCCTAGAGAGGAGTGTTTGTGTTGCCTGTGACCAGTGGAGTCAGTGAGCTGACCCACAGCAGGTACAGACAAAGCTTCCTCCTTCTAAGAGCAGGTGGTAGCGAGATGCCTCACAACTCAGGGTACCCCTGAAAAGTGTCACACCATCCTATGTACCAGCCTACAGCAGAGCACTCAGGGAGAGATTGTGCCTCCTGGAGACACACAATCTTTCGCCCTGGGGCCTTTCTGCTTTGCACTGCCCACACAAAGAGGTGCTTAAATGGCACAATTTAGCCCAGAGCAGTTTGCCCTTAGGAGGACTCTGAAGCTCTTGAAACCGGGATACAGTAAAAACGTACCAGGCAACTTTTCAATCCATGTTTCACAGCTTTTGCTGTTCCCGCATCCACGGCGCATTAATAAAGACAACTTTTTTTAAGTCACTGCAGATGTTGGTTCCTGCCAACTCTTGTTGGAGTCTTTCTTTCTTTAAATGAGTACTGAGGAGTATTCAGTTATTGCAGATCACCGGGAACACACAAGGAATGGATTGCTTTGTAAGCTTTACTGCAATTACGGATAATGTTGAAAATATATACTGTATGTTTCCTGAATGGAGGGGCTGCTGTGAGCAGAGAAAATCCCCATTGAAGGAGATTTCTATGCAAGCTATGCAGCAGAGTAAGATTGTATTGCAAGCTTGGATTACTGATTCAAGCTTCTCCCCCTCTTCCCCCCATCCACCCTTCCCTGGTAGCATTTAAACTTAAATAGTTATATAAGTTCAAATGTTCTTTTATAGAGGGAAATAAACAGCTTTCATGGTTCAGAAACTGCAAGCTTAGAGATCAACAATTTACTACTAATTCATGCAGGTTCAGGCTAAGGAAATGGCTTGATGTTTTCCTCTCTTCAGTTGGTGGTTGCTGGGGTCTTTTAAAAAATCTAAGATGCTGTATAAATTAGTTGTGAGGTAGACTATAGGTAAAATCAGCGCTGTTTCTTGGAGCTTTGCATCTAGCCTAATGTCCTCTGGATCCCACCGCCAATGAAATCTGGTAGAAATTAGTTGCAGGAGAATCTCAGAAGAACTGGAAGTTTGGTTCAGCTAACAGAATTATAATTTACTGGGCCTGATCCTGGTTTACTCTAATGCCCCTTTACACTGCTTTGGAAATGTAAACAGGCCTTAAAGTGTGTGTAAATATGATTTATGCCTACTTTAAGCTCCTTTCACACTGTGTAAGTGAGCAGTGTAAGTGAGCCTAAAAGAGAACATAACAACATAAGAATGGCCATCCTGGGTCAGCTCAATGGTCCATCTGGTCCCGTATCCTGTCTTCCAACAGTGTCAGGTGCCAGATGCTTCAGAAGAAATGAACAGAACAGGGCAATTATTTAGTGATCCAACCCCATCATCCAGGCCCAGCTTCTGGCAGTCTGAGGTTTATGGACACCCAGAGCACAGGGTTGCGTCCCTGACCATTTTGGCTACTAGTAATTGATAGACCTGGATCAGTCTATCAATTGTACCCTGTATCAGTCTTTTCAGTCCTTCTGGGAAAAAAACAAAGTTGTTGCAAATATATAGATGCTCACAAATGCAGAGGTTCCCTCTGTTGTAACAGTTTTTCCGTATACTGCATTTGTGCAAAAACCTCTTCGTTGGTGGCCTGCGCGACACACTCTCTGTGCCATGTGCAACAAGGACAACATTCCACCGGAATGGTGACTCTTTGCCCCTCCTAGAAAAATGAGAAAAGAAAATCATTGGCAAAGTAATTTACCTTTCAGCCCAATTCTATGCACTGCGCCCAACTGCCAGGGTAACACGTCCACCTTTCAGAAAGTATCTGTATGGAGACAGCTGCTCTTCTGCCCCAAACCATAGCATACACAGTGCAAAAAAGCAGCAGCAGCAGAACTTTTAAGGACAGCACTCACATGCAGTGGGCAGCCAGGGAGTCTGAGTGCTAGCTCAATGCTGGAAGAAGGGCTGAGAATTCCCAGGGTAGATATACCTAAAAAGATGTGCATGAACCTCTGCAGAATGAAACTGCACTGGCAGATACGTTCTATACTGCAGAGTGTGAGCCAAATTCTGCTATGCAGAGAGGAATTGTGCCCTGCATGTGCTCTGTAAGGAAGATCAGAATGCCCGAAGGTTTTAACCAAAAGCTGCCACTACGTACATAGTGATGGGATGTTGGATGGGATGGGATCTGAGTTACTGCAGAGAATTCTTTTCTGAGTGCTGGCTGGTGAGTCTTGCCCACATGCTCAAGGTTTAGCTGATCGCGATATTTGGGGTCGGGAAGGAATTTTCCTCCGGGGCAGATTGGCAGAGGCCCTGGAGGTTTTTCGCCTTCCTCTGCAGCATGGGGCATGGGTCACTTGCTGGTGGATTCTCTGCAGCTTGAGGTCTTCAAACCACAATTTGAAGACTTCAATAACTCGGACGTAGGTTAGGGGTTTGTTATAGAAGTGGATGGGTAGGGTTCTGTGGCCTGCTTTGTGCAGGGGGTCGGACTAGATGATCACATTGGTCCGTTCTGACCCTAGAATCTATGAGTCTATGAGTCTATACATAGCTCATTCACTCTCATCATACCTACTAACTCTATTCCTCTATCCATTTCCCTATCTAGACAGTCATCCAGTGCTCAGCACCACGGTATTGGATCATTTGCTAGATGGGATAGCACTGGAGGTATGTTTTGCCCCACTTGTCAAGTATATCAGGCAGCACTTATGTAGTTAAAACAATGACTTTGTTTCCAAGCAGAGGAAAAAAAAATCCCACTCCTTGGGACAGAGATAACTGTGGCATATGACAACCTAATCAGCAGTGCACAGAAATAAACAACTCTCAATTATCCCAAACTGAATTTTTTGAACATCTTATTTTTCCTAAGGCCTTAAAATTACCGAGTCTTTATGGTCTGCTGCTTTGTGGTGAATAAATCTAGGATAATTCCCTGGAAAGAGTGAATTGCAGCTGATGTGCTGTTAGTGCAAACGACCACAGTCCCCAGCTCACCCTAACATTCCCATCCAGGGAGAAAAAAAAAACATACAACGTTCTCATGCTGTGGGAAAATGAAAGGAATTGGGAGGAGCAGTGGCGCTCCGATTTCTAGGAAGTGGGAAGCAGTTGCAAGCGCTGCATGGAAAATAGGCAAGGGGGAAAGGAACATGAAAATAATACATTTCATTAGGGTTTCTTATATACTCTTGCTCCTGTCAAAACACCAAATTCCACAGGCCTCAAAGTGACCCAGAAAAACAACCAAACTATTTTTTGTTTAAATCAGTGCATGCAAACGCCATCTGAATGCACTTTAGGAGGGATTGTTGGGTGGCTGCTCTCCACACAAAGCCCACTGCCCTTCTAAAAAGGCTAAAGGTACATATCCATGAGAATTCCCCTGCCCTGGGAATATAGGAATGTGTGCTAGGAGCAGAGCTGGGCTCAAAAAATAGTGTTCATTTTAAAATCCAGATCAAAGTCCAGGGTGTTCAGATCCAGTTCCAGATTTTGAACACTCCAAAGTTGGAAGAAGTTTGGATCTAGGGTTCTGGTTCTGTCCTAGGTCTAATCTCGGAATGGGTGGCTCAGTCTAGGGTTTAGCAAAATGCTAACAAATAATCTCCTAACCAATCATTTGAAACAGAAATAATTCAGTAAAATGTTCCAAGCTGGGAATAAATCTGCTTGTGAACAATTTGTCTACTAAAAAAAGAGGTGAAACTTGTCAAATAAATTATTGGCTCTATATTGATTGGTTAGCTCTATGACCTTGAGAAGTTGGCTTTATCACTAATTTACAAAGGGAGGGACTGAGAGACACAGAGCAGGTAAGTGACTGGCCTAAGATCACACAGCAGGTCTGTGACAGTGCCAGAATAGTCTGAAGATGAAAAGGAAAGACAGTCCAGTGGTTAGAGTGCTAGCTTGGGAATCAGGAGACTGCTGTCAATTCTCTGATCTGCCACAGACTTCCTGTGTGACTTTGAGCAAGTCACGTATGTCCTCAAAAGTATTAAGGCACTTACCTCCTATTGATTTCAATGGCAGTCAGGTGCCTAAATACCTTTAAGAATCTGGGCCTAAACCCCTCTGTTCCTCACTTCTTTAGCTGTAGAATGGCAATCATAACACTTCCCTACCTCATAGAGGTATTATGAGGATAAATAGCCCATGAGGAGCTAGCTAGTACAGGGGTCAAATAAGTACAATAGATTGATTTCCTGGTACCCACTCCTATGCTTTTGACCACGCTTCCCTTTAAGCTGAAGGAAAGTGTTATGTGTTAGGGCAGTGGCCCCCAAACTGTGGGGCATGCCACCAAGGGGGTGTGGAGGAATGTTTGGGGGGCACTTGATGGGGCCGGGCCAGCCTTCATGGGAGTCAGAGAGGGACCACTACCCAGCTCCACTTTGTCCCCAGCCCAACTCTGCCCTCATCACCGCTCCATTCCCAGGACAGTTCTGCCTCTAGCCCCAGCTCCTTCCCCATCCCCAGTTCTGCCTCTAGCTCTGCCTTCAGCCTAGGGTTCCCATCCGGCTGGCTTTTACCTGGACAGTCCAGTTCTTGGCTTCTGTGTCTGAGTGCCATTTAGGGTTTCCAGGTGGCCATTTTTTGACCAGAAAGTCCCATCGAAAAGGAACCTGGCAGTGTCCAGTCAGATGTACTGACCAGATACCAAAATTCTGGTTACTGTGGGGTGGGGAGAGGTACCAGGGCATAAACCAGCACCAGTCCTTGTTCAGCCATGGCCACTGAGCAAGCAGGCTCCAACAGCTACTGTACCAGCCCTGGAGTGAGGGAACTCAGCTAGGGGGGAGAGATGGAGACAATCCAGCGAGCGATAGGGGGAGGGGGGAATACAAGCAAGTGACAGAGACAGGGCCTTAGAGGGAAGAGGGGGAGCAGGGCGGGGCCTCGGGGGAAGAGACGGGGCAAGGGACAGGGTCACAGGGTCCATGTAGCAACAGTGATATGAGCAGCATGAGGGACTAGCCACCCCAACTGCAATCTGAGATCCTAGGTACATGCTCAAGGTGGCTAGCCCCCTCTGGAGCTCTCACCATTCTATTTCTAGCGTATTCGCTTGATCAAAGCTAATGCAGATAAATCTTCTCAAGCTGGAAATTGCAACTTCCAAGCTCCAATGTTGACTACTCTCAGAGGCAGAACTACCACCTCAAACACTCAGGTTGGCATAATCAGGTGCCCTGTATATGGCATGTATGCAAGCCCTGCTTTTGAGCTCATTTTTGCCGGTGTTAATTGGTAGTAACTCCATTGGCTTTCATAGACTTACTCCTGACTTATGCCTCTATAAGAGGGAGCAGAGTAGGGCCCAGGATTTTCTTCCTTTTTTTTCTTTCTCTCACCCCTTTTTACAGCCTCCTAAGCGAACTGCAATAACACTTGTGTTTAGAGTGAACTTTTGACCCCATGATGTCTGCACAGGTCTGAAATTAGGCAAAAAAAGTCTGCTAGCCCCATGTATATAACAACCTATTAAAAGCAAAGCCCAACTCCATGGCTACTGTAACGCTTAAGGAATACAGATTCCCTGCAAACCTGGACCCTGACAGGTATATGCCAGAGTCTTCTTAAGGGTCAAAGGAATACATCTGTCACACTTGGTATGTGGTGAGTTAGAGGTGGCTTGGCACACTCACTAAATAAAGGAGATCAGATAAATCCCTGAATTAGTCAGAATAGAAATCTCAACAGACCTTTTTGTTCTTCTTCTCTGTATGACCAAAGTGTTATGCAAATGCTGGAGTGGAAAAATTTCCAGGCAACTCCATAAAGAGAAATCTACTACCCAGGGGCTGCCATAGGCTGGGGAAAATAGATGGTAAAGCCTTGCAAAATTATATGGCTTCAGTTTGCAGAGGTATATGCAAACCTTTCAGATGTTTTGACCCTGGAGAAATAGAGCTCTTATTCCACTGTGGCACCAGCACAGGTGTAACTCTGCTGGTATTAGCTTTGATGGGCACAGTAATGCAGACAAGGCACAGGCATTTCTACCACTGCATCATCTTTATCTAGCTCATATCACTACCTGCTCAAGGCTCTTCCGTCATTGCTACTGCAAGTGGACCTGCACTGGTGCTAAACCAATGGTAGGCAATTGTACTATGGTAGAAAGGGGGCAAACATTTTAAATTACCTCAGTGATTTAGGAGCCCCCTGCCCAAGATCATTGAAAGTCAAGGGATTTAGGATCCTCAGTGCGTTAGTCATTTGAAAATGGGACTTAGCAATCTAAATCACTTAGGCCTTGCAATGCTGATCACAGCAATGCCTAAACACCTTTAAAATCCGGGCCTAAGTGCCTACATCACTTTTGAAAATGGTATTTAGGCCCCTAAGTTGCTTTTGAAAATATTACCCAAGGCCTTATTCTGCTTCAGTCCCACACAGTCACACCCCACAGAGTTTCTCTATGAATTCCAGACTGAAACAACTGCACTCATCCATGTCCACTCAAAATTCAGCCTACGCCTCCTTGAAACTAATACATACACCTAGGGCAAATAGTCTGGGGAATACAAGCTGCTGTTTCCTGCGAGCAAGAGGATATTTAATGGAGTTCTGAAACCCTATTATCATATCTGATCATATTCATACAGAGCACTGCAACCTCCTTCTCCTCCCTTGCCCCTCCCTACTCACAATGACATCTATTTGAAAACAAAAGCACTGAAAGTGAAGGTCTCAGACATTGCTAGTAACTATGGTACAAGTACATAGCTCCATGAGCTGATATGCTGACAAATTATAGATATTATTTTTTGCAAAGCCAAAAAAGAAAAAGTTAGCTGTTTTCCCATTCAGTGCAAATAGACACACACTGGTCTAAATGATGTGCCTTATTAATTCCAAATCAGGTGAGCGCGTCTTCCCAGTTTATAACAGTGTGTCACATTATTAGTTCTATCTCCCAGAATCTTTCGCTGGAAGTGGTGCTTTTTATTGTTGTAGAAAAAAAACATGCAAGATGAGTTAAATGTTCAATATTTATAAAATATTTAGGTTTATAAACTGTTGCAAAGTGACTAGTGTTTATATAATATGCACAGACATCTGTAATGCCTAGCATGAAAGGTACCAGATAATGTATAAGCTCTTAGCAAGTGCAAAAGGGTTTTTAAGATGGTTTACCTGTCTTAAAGCGCAGTTGCTATGTACGCAGAAAAGTGACTTTGTTAAACTGATGTTGTAGAGTTTAATATTTATTCCTCTCAGTCATTTCTAAATTAAATTTAAGAGTCAGGGTCCCAATTCAGCAAAGCATTGAAATTCAATCATATGCCTAAAACCACCCCTATTCAACAAAGAACTAAAAACCATTCCTAACTGTTTTGCACAGTGCCTAGAAAATGAGACTCCAGCCCCCGCATTCTTGGTAGGCCCTTAGGCAGTACTTGTAATAAACATGATTATTAATACTAACAATAACAGGCACATTTAAGTCCCATTGAAATCTCAGTCCTAATATCATAACAAAACTTTAGATAGTAAGAAAAACAGTGGGGGATATGGACAGTTTTAGGAGGGTGTGGTGCATGTAGCTAGGAAATTATGATGGTTTTGATTTCTGTATATTGTACCTATACATTTCTGAGTTCTCTCTATGCACAGAGACAGCAACTGTTTTGTTCTCAGAGTTGCTGTAGCCTGTTACACAAGAGGCTCACAAACTCTGCTCTCCCACAGAGACTTTACTTCTATTCGTTCTTGTTGGTTTCCTTGATGTACAATAAAAGCTATTCAGACTGAAAGTACATGATTGCTTCCTGTATGTGTCAAACGCCATAACAGTGGAAATGGGATTCTTCTTCTCTGGTGACCAGCAGCAGAGAGTGAAACATCACTTGTTACTCATATTGTCTTGAAGTCAGTCACAGTGTTAGGAACAGATGATAGCATTTATCAGTTCAACCTTGCTGGCTAGAGAGAATGGGAAGCCCTCTGATTACTCACAGCAATTGAAAGGGCTGAGGAGCAATTGCATAGGCTTCCCCTACAGTGTGTCCCAACCATGGAGGAGGGGGTGGGCGGGAGGGGGAGAGGTGCAGTGATTAGCAATGAGTTCCAGCAGGCGGTGTCAGTTGTAGTGGTAGGGGGTTGTAATGTGGATCTCTGTCCATTACAAAACTTGAGTGACAGTCATTAGTTCCTTTCACATGGGTCACCAAATAACCTTCATTTGTAATGACTTTCATTTACTGCTGTCCTGTGCTAGACTTGTACTGGTGATATAGCCAATAACTCAATGATCATGAAAACAGATGAGCTTTTCTTAAATATTATTTCTTGGTCATTTGACCGCCCACCTGTAATTGATGGAGATAATTGTGGTCGTACTTACATGTGGGATTGGGAGGTTTGTATCAGATACTGAACTTTACCAGACAAATTATTGCACATACTGGACACGTAAAAATGATACTCAGTGTGGCATCAGACAATTTATTGGCCAACCCTAATCTTAAATAGAAACAGGTTCTGAAATCCAAGAGGTCGATGTAGAACTCTTTGGAATTTTTTTCTCCTAAAGGATGCAGATGGTTCCAATCTCAGAGCTTTCTATATTTATTCATAGTGACTGATACGTGGTTTCTGCTTGATTTTTAAGGCAAGTTACACGGGGAAATTTCCTAGCATGCCTTTCCCATAGACCATGTGACAGAACTGATAGTCATCAACACGAGAGCTAATGTGTGACGTGGAACCTGCCTGGAGTGAGGGGGAAAATAAAAGGAACTCAAAACAAAATGGTGTAGAGACAGACCATGGAAAAGGAATAAGAATCTCACAAGCACAGCACCTGCCTTCTCTAGCAACTCAGGAATGTGAATCTGAACAAAAATGGGTTTATGCTCCCTCATATGTGCAATTTTTGTGACCTGTGCTCGTGTGGGAGATAACAGAGCTAGAAGGCCTGGGTGAACCCTGAAAGAACTAAGAGCCAGAAGAAATCCTTTCACAAGCCTGGAGTATTCTTACATACTTTCTAATCGTGTCTCCAATAGAAACAAACTCTTTCTTCATCAGGTAGCATGACTTTCTTCTTTCTGTCCAGTGTCTTTGAGAAAACCCATTCTTTCTAGCAAAAGAAATCCCCTTCATTTCTTAATGAGGCCTTAACAGAGAAGGATGTTTTCCCATGGTCTTGCTCATCCTACTGAACACAAGTAACATTGTGGACAGTGTTACATTGGCCTTACTCCACTGTGGGCCTCCCACCTCTTGCCCTGTGATGATCCAGTGGATGCTCCTTAACTCAACAACAGAGACAAGAGGATATCAAAAGCAGCTTTTTGTAATTGGGTAGCAAAGGCAAAAGGAGCTGAGATAGTAACAAATAAAAGTTCCATTACAGCAGAAATCTGAGCCATTACAATGCATTGAATATCATTCTCCTAGGAGCATGAATGATTTGCATGAGGCTGCATGGAAATATGGTGGGGGAATGTGTGCAGTTCTCATTGCTGGGTAAGGAGAAACTCACATACACACAAGCGCTGACCAGGGCCCTGATTCAGTAGAATACTTAAGCAAATGCTTCAAATTAAGCTTGTGCTTAAGTCCCATTAAAGTTAAGCATATGTGTGAGTGCTTTGTAGAATCAGGGCCTAGGCACAATAATGCAATGCCCCTTCACAAAGGGCTTTGGCATGGCCTTGTGGAGTTCTGGTGGGAGCTGGAATCAGGGCAGAAAGTTTCTGCCTTATTCTGGCCTTAAGTTATTTGACATGTACAGATATTGAGACCTAGATCCTCTAAGGTATTCAGGCTCCCAAATTCTGTGGCAATTAGGAACCTAAACACATTTAAGGATCTAGGCTTTAGTTCCCTAGTGTATAAAGCATTTAGGGTCCCTATAGGTTTAAAGGTACTAACTATATATTTGGTACATAGGTGCTCATATATTACCATGTGGGCCACAAAAGTACCTAGAAGATGGATACACTCAAAGGCCCTTCTGTGCAGTATTAGTGACATTGAGTATGACCTTCAAATTGTCCTATTTGCATAGTAAATTAAAAACCCCAAAGGATAAATTTATTGCAGAGGGAAAAAATTAAGAGGCTTAATTTCCTGGCCAGGAAGATTTTGCTAAAGAAGAATAAGTGTCTTTTAAAAAAAATGAAAGAAAGAAATTACTATAAGCAGAGTACCACCTTTGAAAGATTCCCTTCCCTCTCCCCTTTCATTTAATATAATGAGCAATGCTATTTAGCAATGCCAATAATGGATTGTTGTGGTAACTCATCATGGCCACTGAAACTCAGGTCTAATCAGACGGAGAAGTATCAAGGGTTGGCTGCAGTAATCATTACAAAACTAAGATTCTAAGAAAAGATTCCATGAGAAAGAAAAGAAAGAAAGAAATTGTATTAAACTCATTTAATTGGTTATTTTATTAACTCTTGGTCAGCTCCTGTTCATATTGTTGTTTTTGGCTTTTCTCCCTCTGCCTTCTTCCTCACTTTGCTTCGCATCAGATTTCGCACAATCATTATTATTTATTATTTGTATGGTGGCAAATCCTAGAGGTCTCAATAGGGGATCGGAGCCTCACGGTGGTAGGCACCATACACACATAAAACAAAAAGACAGCACCGGTCCCATACAGATTCCAAACCTAGTATAAGATGAGAGACTAGTGGATACAACATATAGAGAAATACAGGGCAACAGTGAGATGATTATGATAAGTGTAAGCAGAGCTGGTCAGAACATTTTCAACCAATGAGGTTTTAGCAAAGCCAAAATGTTTATTGCAGACATATTGATTTCAGTGACATTTTTGTCAGGAAGGTTTTTGAGGTCCAGAGCCCTTGGGTCACTTCTGATCAGAGAGAGAGAGAGACAGAGAGATTTCTGAAAACAGCCATTTCAACTAATTTCTGGTTTCAGAGTAGTAGCCATGTTAGTCTGTGTCCGCAAAAAGAATAGGAGTACTTGTGACACCTTAGAAACTAACACATTTATTGTAGCATAAGCTTTCATGGGCTACAGCTCACTTCATTGGATGCATGTAGTGGAAGAATCTATATGCACTACATGCATCCGATGAAGTGAGCTGTAGCCCACGAAAGCTTATGCTACAATAAATTTGTTAGTCTCTCAGGTACCACAAGTACTCCTCTTCTTTCAACTAATTTCTGTTTTGCGAAAATGTTCTAAAAGCTCTTTTCTGTGGAACGAAAACAAATTTGGAAACCTCAAAAGTTGTCATGAAGCAGACTTGTCATCCTCTGGATAGCTGTAAGAGCACAACTCCACATGAGCTGCGCGTGCAATTTCCAGCTCAATGAGAAGTATGCACACTAGTTTTGATGGAGCTAACACACTAAAAATAGAAGGGTAGCTGCAGTGGCGCAGGTGGTGAGATGGGCTATCTGCCCTGAGTATAATGCCGTCTGGAATCCTAGGTACTTACCCATAGCAGATATCCCATCCCGCTACCTGCGGGCCATGGGTATACTGCTAGTGTGAGAGTGTTAGCTCCATCAAAGCTAGCACAGATACAGTTACCTGAGCTGGAACTTACACCTCTAGCTTGAGCGGAGACATACCTTAACTGGAAGTCACTATCAGAGGGGTAGCCATGTTAGTCTGGATCTGTAAAAGCAGCAAAGAATCCTGTGGCACCTTATAGACTAACAGACGTTTTGGAGCATAAGCTTTCGTGGGTGAATACCCACTTCATCAGATGCATCATCTGACGAAGTGGGTATTCACCCACAAAAGCTCACGCTCCAAAACGTCTGTTAGTCTATAAGATGCCACAGGATTCTTTGCTGTAAGTTACTAAGAGCTCTCCTTCTCCAGTGGGATGTGCTTAAACCATCGGGATCTGGACTAAGTTTGTCTAAATTTATAGTTGTTCACTGCATACTTATTCTGGCCAAATAATGATACAAGAGTATTACCATAAAGATACATAGACATCTTTCTGAATTACTGTGTAGCATCAAGTCAATTAAGCAAGAGTCTTATCTTTTGTTTTCTGAACTGGTCAACCAAACATAGGTGGTAAATCTGACTGCAGTGATGCTGTGTGGGGTGAAGACCATCCAGCAAACTGCAGCAGCTTTTTGCAAGGAAATTACTAATTGCCCTGAATTTCTGTTAACTGGTTTATAGTCCATTAAGGTTGTCAAACTATTAGTTTGCTGGCAGAGATACCACACCTTCTGGACAGAGTTACTTCGCAGATGGAATCTGTAGTCTGGAAGCTCGGTGACATTGTCAGTTCTGCACTACCTGTTACAAGCTAAGACAAGGAGAGAAAGACAGACAGACACCTTTCTATGAAGATATAACAATTATAGCAGCTTCTCAGTATGTTGGTAACAATCTGCATTGTGTTGAAGGGAAAACTAGATTTCTAATTTGCCCGAACACTTCACTCTCTCTCTCTCTCTCTCTCACATACGCACCAGATGCAAATAAAGACAACCACAAAGTGTGGAAAATGATTCATAAAAGTACTCTAGCCAATTCCTAGCTGAACCTCAGCTTCTTTCTGTCAACCTCTCCTCCTCCCTCCCTCCAAGCATCATTGAGACACATGACATATAATACACAATTCTTTCATGTTTATGGACCAGGTGTGCCCTGCTGCTGCCTTGGGTGGAGGTAAGGGGTTGGAAGAGAGGGAAGGGGAGGGCAAAGAGACCCAAGAGAGACTTCCTGTGCAGCAGAAAGAAATAGTAGCTCCAGCAGTCACTAGAGATTGGCAGGAGGCAGGTGGTAGGCCCCTCCAACACATGGTTGACCAGCTGCACAGGGCAAAGTATCCTGTACTGCCTGAAGGGGTATAGCAGTGATTACACTCCCCTTCTGTGCTGGGTGCCCTCCTTGGGACAGTGCATATTCATGCTGCCCCCAACACAGGTTCAGAATCAAGGGACACCATCTCTAGAGGATGAAGTTAAGCCAGCTCTCATTACACTCCATGACTTGCTGATCAAAGGACCCAACCAGGACTACAGATCTACATATTGACTTACCTCCCCGCAGGCCCAGGAACAAGGATTTTCACCTCATTGCAACCAGCCACTTGCAAAAGCACTAAACAAATAAAAATAATACAAAGAGGTTTGGATTTCATGTTCAATGCCAGAAGGAAGAAGAGGGTATTTTAGTTCTATCATTTTACTGATATTTTATTTCATTAATTTATTTTTACATCTTTCAGTTCCAGTGAATTAAAAAGAACCTTTCAGTCCAAATGCCTCATAGTCTGGTTGTCCAAATTCTCAGTTGTCTCGATCTCTTTTCTAACCAATCAGCCTTTCTCAACTCTGATTTATGGCGTTGTACATTTAAAATGTGTTTATTCTGACAATCTGCTTTGCTTTTATGTAAAAGGACAGGCAAAAACTTACCCCCAAAACCTCAAGACAGCAGCACACATCTTGGCTGCTAGACCGGATGGCTCCCTATAAAATGTTGAATCTCAGACAAACTGTTATTGCATCTTTAAAGTATGCACTTACTCTGAAAAAAAACACACACACAAACATACAACTAGACATTAAGAGCTCTGGATGGATTTGTGACTATGATCTTGTGACTAAGGTGTCAGCTGCTTCTGCAGAAATGGACGAGGTAATGGAAAAAAAGAAAAAGGAATGCTGAGCTGCCCAACCAGGCTGACTGGAACGTCCACGCTAAGTGGCTAATTCTAAGTTTTCCTCATTGCTATAGAGTCAGTGAGGTTATGGAAACTGTGGAGAGAAAAAAAACAAAGTGGATTTCTAAGCAGATCAAAAACTAAGGGAAAGAAAGAAAGGAAGATGCGTAGAGAAGATATCTATTTCCTGAAGACGTAGGTTCTTTCTGCATGAGCTATATGCAAACACAATATAGGCCAGATCCTCAGCTGGTGTAAATCAGCATCTCTCCATTTAATTCATTCACACAGCAGAGGATCTGAACCAGCGGTTTCTCCCCAGTTCCTCTTTCTCCCTGCTCCCTTTTCACATTCCCATTTCAGATCCTTGGCCCAAATCCTCTCATGTATTTTGTCACCTGACTCCCACTGAAATAAAATACTTACCCCTAAATACCTTTGAGGATTTGGGCTGTTGTCCTTTGGCTGTGGGGAACACATAAACCACAAACTGACTTAACAATGCTCTTCAGTGGCAGACCCTGGACTCGAACCCAGGATCCTGGACTCTTGTTCTAACCATTAGAAATGAGTGCAAGCACAGTGAATATGCAAATGAGCTCACTGTTTTGCATGCACGTTTATATGTATTGGGGTTTGAAAATCTGAAAAAGGTGCCCAGGTAGCAAGATGATGGGTGTAGTATTAGACTAGAAGAGAGTAGCCCTGAAAATGCAGTTCAGTTTCAGTAAAGCTCCTTTCTTTGAATATATTTTCTCTCTGCCATGCACTTTCTTTTCTCCTACCTATATTCATCATCGGTATGGGCTGCCTTTGAAAGGCCAATTCAGGGAAGAGAGGCACATGAGCTTGTGGGCTAGGACTAGACAAGAGACCCAGCTTCTGAGGATCGTCTCCCCTTTGGCTCAACCTAGGGTGACCAGATGTCATGATTTTATAGGGACAGTCCCGATTTTTGGGTCTTTTTCTAATATAGGCTCCTATTACCCCCTACTCCCTGTCCCAATTTTTCACACTTGCTGTCTGGTCACCCTAGATCAGCCACTGGTTAAAAACTTAAAGAGGGATGCCCTTTAACCTCTGTGAGGTAAGAGGGATGTTGGTGGGGGAGCACTGCAAAGGTTAAGGCCAGGCTAGTGGCCGATACCAGAGAGGGGTGTACGGTTGAGGATCTTCTCCACTTTTGGAGCCCTGCTAAGTGGAGCAGGCCAGAAAATTCCAAATAATTTATAAACTGATAAATATGGAGGGAAAACATTTCAGAGAATGTCTGTCAATTTGGTTTCTGGGTTTTTTTCTATCAGCTCTGCAGCTCAAATGCTGGGAAAAGGGGGTGAAAGAAGGAGCTGAGGGGGGAGGAGAAAGGGGGCCCAATAATGGGAGGAAGGAAGGGAATGCTTTAGCCAGTTTGACTAGCTTCCGCGTGATTCATTTGGTCCCCTTTGCCAAGGAAAGTCTGACAGGAGGAAGTGACAGGATCAGATAATGGCATGTTTCCATGACACAGAAAATACATTCTTTGGAAACAAAGGGTTAATGAAACCCTAGCACTCACCAGGTTAGTGCAAAAACCTGCTAACCTAAGCCCCTGTCCCTCCCACTCCCACCTCCATATCTCCACCCCCTACCACCAGGATTGCATCTATGGGGGACTTTTAACCACAATGCATGCCAACAGTTCGAATAAATAAAAACCTAAGGCTTGTACAGTGCGGCCGCCCGATGAATCAGTGATGAGCAGCGTTTAGCAGCATCTGTCTGTGGAGCGAAGTTACATGGCTAAGCACATACGCTGCTCTGTTCCAAGGGCAGAGCTCAGCCTGCACTTTGTGCATCAGGGACAAGCTTGGATTGAGAGCAAGTGTCTGACAGAAGCCATGTGTTCAGTTCACAGCTAAATGCTTGCCAGAGGCAGCCAACTTCCTTAAAGGAAAGCTGCACCCATTTTGCACCACATGCTGTTAGCCAGGCTTTGAAAATCTGGATGCAGTGAACTCTTTCGGAGATGAAAGTCTGTAGCCAGGGAAGGATCTTTTTCTGCTGGTTCAGTGCTGTGTTCTCAGCATCTCGCCTGGAACTTTGTGGGACTCTGTGGCTTCATGCTGCAGGGCTGTGTGTGATTATTTTCTTCAGTTTCAAGCCATCTGAATTATCACCTTGGAGTTTTGCTTAAAAATGGTCAAGTTCCCCTTGTTCTGCAGCAAAATCTGCACTATTTTTGATACAAGGAAACACACACTGACTGGGTCATGTTTCCTTGAAAATTAGTCCTGACTGGCCTGCTTGTGAATTTCAGTGAATCTTTAACAAATATGGTATGAATTCTGAGCTGGTTCAAAACCCCCAAAGGTGAAAGAAGCTATTTTTCCCTATCATGACTAGGGTAGGGTCTAATAGACCCTAAAGTTTCATACCACCTTGAAAACTGGGAGGATGATACTGAGAAGAAGTTAAATCAAATTTCATGCTAGTGCCTTCGTTACTTCTCTTTATCCATCCTTCTCTCATAAGGCTCTGAGCTTCAGTAAGCTACTTTTTCATACAGATGCCAGCGCAGCCGATTGACCACTCTGTTCACATACGGGGGCGATGCAGAGATAGGAGTTGTCAGTACATTGGCAGCACCCCACTCCATACCATATGTATGCGGATGTTCGAAGATTCCTTATATATCTGCTATACATTGCTTCCTACGTGTAAAACAAAATAGATGCAGTTCCATGATTCACAGTAAATGATTGCACAAAGAGCAGGAAAAAAACAAATGTGCACCTTTTCTTTGTCTCTCTTTTTTCCCCTTCATCCATCTACTTGCTCCTCGTCAGAAAAGTGTCTCTGTAAAAATATACCTCATTGTGACACATCATATATATTCCCTTTACCCTTCTGCTCTGAGTCAGACACTCTATAAACTCTTCAGAACAAACTTTGATGGTTCCCACAGCCGAGCCCACCTTCTGTAGCTGCTGAAAAGCAATCTGGATTCTGTGCCATTCCATGTGTTACTGGCAGAACTGCCAGCTTATTTCTGGGTCCTAAAGCTTTACTGAGGTGGAGGGGGGAAGAGAGAGATGATAATGTACAAAACAGCATGTTTTTTCAGGAACCACGGTTGAGTTTGCCAGGGAAAGAAAACTTGCCTCAATATGTAAACTTACCAGTTTTGATCTGGAAGGAAATCACTAATGGAAAATGAAGAGTGGGAAACACAGACCTCTCTTTCTGATCAGAACCACACTTTGGTAGGTGGTGGAGTAAATATATTATAGGCAGACTGTGAAAGGGACACAAATAGAATGGCACTTAGTACTGTTCTTAATTTTATTTAGTCTTTGGCAATGAATCTGATGCTTATGAAATGGAGGACAGGATATCCTAGTTAAACGATTGTTGTCTTGTTGGCATTGGCAAGTTAACTCCTCTGGAGATGATGCTTAATTATTGGGACTTCTGTTGTTAACTGGAGTTGTGGATGAGAGCAGCTTTTGTATTATTTGCTCTGAGCAGAAGGCAGACTGGAAATATGTGGGCCTATTTTTCAGGACAGGGCTTATGTCATCCTGTATGTATGGAAACACTTAGCTCATTGCAGTGCTACTAGAATACAAATTACTACTACTAATAATAATCAATCACCATCATCTACTCAATCTTCACCCAGAATGCCAAGCTCTGCCCACAATCCTACAGTAGCTGATATGATCAGCACTGAAGTAGTAAACACTGTTGACATTTTCAATTATTAATAGATTTTACAGCCAGAAGGGACCATTTATAATCACCTAGTTTGATCTTCTGCATAATACAGGCCATACAATGTCACCCATTTATATTTTCATCATTGGAAGCTGCTAGGGTCAGGGATCACGTCTTTTATATCTGTTGCGCAACTCACACATGCCTATGGTGCTCTATGAATAAGTCTGGCTCTGGCTCCAGAGTTAACACCGCAGTGAGATGAATGGGGCAGTTTACATCTTTTGGAACTATTGCTCATCTGTCTGCAGTCTCAGGGTGACAACGCTACATGTGTTCACACATGGAAGGCTGGCTTTGCACCCAAAGTGGCTAGAAAATTACTTATTTAAATAGAAAGCTTAAATTTCTGCAGAGGCACCAGAGCAATGCTGGAATGGCCTATAGCTATGCATCAAGTTGATTTGACTGGCATTGTGTACCACTGAGTACCAGCTCAGCCCAACTGATGTCTCAAACCATTGTGCACCAGCCCAGTTCAACACCTGAATCTGGGTAGACTTGTTTTCCCCTTCTGTTAAACAAAGTACCAAAATAGTATGCAAAGACACACAAGCATCAGTGACAATATATCAGCATGTGTCCCACTGAAGTGGATACCATGACAGAGTTGAGAATGTGAAGACTGCCCTATGCTAATCCCATCCTGTGTGGGGCCACCAGCTCATCACTTACAAAATTTCCTTACAAGGGACTGCGTGTGTGCAACAGCCCACATTGGCCACTGATCTACCCCCATGGGCTAGCCAGCTGAAGGCAATAGGACTGCACAAGGTGTAAATCAGTGACAAAATAAGCCCAATGTTTACTTTTAGAAACTATATATATATATATATATATATATATATATATATAAATAAATAGCAGGTTAAATTAACATCAGGTTGTTTAGCAAGAAATTTCCCCTTCTCCTTGGTCTAACTTGGCAAATTTTAATTTTAAAATGAACCTCTTATATTAATATCCTAAGAATGTTGCCCCAAGCCTGCTCTTAAAAGCTGCTTTCAAAAAACCCTCCAGGATCCAGAGGATACAAAGGTAAACTTTACACCACCTTGGCACACACAACCTGCAGTTCAGTTGCATCATAGGAGTTGGCCCACAGAGAACAGCAACAGTGAAATGCAGCTGATTCTAGGGTGTGAAAGAAATAACCAAACAGTACACAGCACAGCAGTGTGGGGAAAGGTGAAAATTTGACAAAAAATGTCAAGTTCCTGCTTCTACAAAAAGTGCCCTTCACTGTTCATGCAGATCAGCATGTACACAGCTGTTATATTTTTAAAGTGCCCACCCCCAAAATTGTGCTGAACTAAGTGGACCAAATGGTTTTGTGGATAAGGCACAGCAGTGTGAGCCTGGAGATGTGAAAGTCTCTTTTTGGCTCTGCCACAGACTTCCTGTGTGACCTTGGGCAAATCAATTCACCTATGTCTTCCCTTGGTCTCCCCCGTCTGTGAAATGTGGATAATATTTTCCTAATTGACATGGTATTTTGAGGTTAATTGTTGGGGACATGCTAAGATACTATGGCAGTGAGCTCAATGAAAATATAAATCAATCCTTGGTGCCCACCAGGGAAGAAGTTGGCCCAGCGTATTTCCCTTGGAAAGACAAAAGGCAGAATCAACCACATCAGGATTTGAATCTGATTGTGAAGCTTGAACCACTAAATGCCTAGGGGAGCTGCTTAAAAAAGAAAGAAAATCATGAAAGTTCTCAGAAATTTTTAATTAGAAGCAAACACTGCAATTATTTGAGGCCAAACCATGTATATAAATCAGTTTTCCGCTTCATATTGTTTAGACTTTGGGTAATTTTTTTTTCCTTTCTACAAGTGCTATTTACTGAAGTCATTGTGTAATGATGAGTGACATATTAGTTTCACTTAGAGACAATAATAAATGTATTATTTTTCTTTCTAGCACATGGGAAGCCTGTTATTTCTCTCTCTCTCTCTCTCTCAAGAGTTTGCTGCAGCAAGATGGTGACTCCTTGTATTTTCCACGTATACACAGACCATACAAACCATCTGCTTTTTCAAATGACAGTCATCCCCTTCCTGAAAAGGAACAGTTGATTTGAAAACACAGGTTGCCCCTATTGCCCCCACACCCACGTGGCCAAGGTTTGGTGTGGGAGAAGAGAACTTATGCCATTCACACTCAGATAAGCCACATTTTTCTCCCAGGTTGCCAAGAAAAGTCTTTATGACAAGCCATTAAATGGTCCTGGAGGGAATAAGCATGGTACCATTATTTACTGATCCAAGGCTTGATAGGCTGATCATTAGATTTTCTCCTTCAGCCTTTTTATAACCACCATTTGCTCTATACCTGTATAATCTCTCTTTCTGGCATTATACACATAGTAAGAGCTCTAAGAATCCATAAAAGTAACTGTCCTGTAGAGAATCAGTTAAGTGGGACCTTGTTATGTAGAAGAAAGAGCTGTTTGACCAATGTAGAATATGTTTTACTCCACATCTTTTGCATTCTGGGCTAGCATTACAGAGCTGCAGTGTGGTCTCTTTGGGCAGAGTATCAGAAGGCCTGGGTTCTATCCCTAATTCCACTGTGTGCCCTAGTTGCCCTGCTGAATAGGGGAAAATGTACTAGGACTCAGAAAAAGAGCTGATCAGGGAATCTTTTGACAAACCGTTCTGGGCTGAAAAATGGCCATTAGTGGAAACAAAAATAGTTTGGGTCAGTTTCACCAAATCTCTTGAACTGCAAAAAAATTTTGGAAAAAAAATTTTTTAAAAATTGTCCAAATGTCCCAATTTGCACAAGAAATTTTTGGGATTTTTTGAGTCAAAATGACTTCTCCTTTAGAAATGTTATGAAATTCAGACATAAAAAAGGATTTATGAAAGAAGAATAAAAGATCAAAAGAGAAATTAAACATTTTGAAATGATTGGAACAAAACATTTCATTGACCCAAACCAAAATAATTCTTCAGATTTTGTGTTCGTGAATTTTTCTTGAGATTTCAACTTTTTATCCCACTTCCAAATGGGAAATATTTTAAAAATCCTCTTTTTTTTTTTTTTTTTTTTTTTTTGGTGGGATGGGAAAACCTGCTCAGCTCTAGTGAGAATCTGGGGTCAATCCCTGGGTCTGTCACCGACCTCCTTCATGAATTTGGACAGGTTGCACAAAGGGGCTCTGTTACTGCATCATAATAATTATCAGCCGGCTAGCATGGAAGTCAGGTCTATGTAAGTGGGATAGTTAATGCTAACTGACATGACTGGGAAAGGACTAAGCAAAGTTGGGAATTTTACTGTTCTGAACCACACTAAGCCATTTCCTGTGCACCCTGGAGACCTGTGTCTATTTCTGGCCAGAGTGTGGTTCAGAACAGTAAAATTCCTGCATTTTAAGAAGGCGCTAAATATAATGCTCCAAACTGGCTTAATAGATATAAATTGCCATGGTGCTTCTGTGGTTGCAACTGACAAAAAGTGCCAACCTCTCCTGAGTGTTTTGAAACACAACATGTGTCCATAAAGTTTTTGGAAGAAAAGAGACCAAAATTGTATTTGTTGATTTCCAGGCTCACATAACCAATATGAACTCACAGTAAATGCACTTTTATGCCAGGGACAATCTTAGATTCATTTATGTAATTTGGCGCACTGGCCCCACTGTTACAACGTAATAGAAGAAGAAGACACATTGTGGCAGCTTGTTACTTCTCCTCATCGGCAGAAGTGTTGAACTGCAGCAGACCATCAGGAGTCTCTGTGCAATGGCTCTCCAATTCCCCATCATGCCCCAAAAGAGTACATACAGTATCACTCCGTACTGGAGGTAGCATGCATTCTGCTCTGAACCAGCCAACTGCCAATATCCCATGGTGCTGATTCCTCAGGCTGGCCAGTGCAGAAAGGTGTCAGGGCCATGGTCTTACCTCCTCCTCACTCCATTTGGGTGGCTTGAACAGGAGCAAGACAAGCAGGGAGCAGCCTCAGCATTCAGAGTAAATGCAAGAACTACAAATGTGGAAGGATTCTGCACCTAAGGGGTCAGCTCTTTGCACACTTCCATTTCCTACCCCATTGTACAAGCAGGACCACCCAGAGGATTCAGGGGGCCTGGGGTCTTCGGAGGCGGGGATTGCCGCCGAAGACCCATCTCGGCACCCATGCCGAAGTGCCGGAAGGACCCCCCGCTGCCTAATTGCCAACAATGACCTGAAGCGGAAGAAGCTCCAGGGGCCCTGGCCCCGCGAGAGTTTTCTGGGGCCCCCTGAGTGAATAAAGGACCTCGCTCCAGGGGCCCCGAAAAACTCTCGTGAGGGCCCCTGTGGATCCCGGGGCAAATTGCCCCTCTTGCCCCCTCCCCCGGGGGGCCCTGTTTACAAGTGGGCAAAGGCCTAGCTCACTATGTTTTAATATATGGGGAATCCATGCCCACATACCTTAATAATAATGCAACTATACTCATGGAGCCAAACTCTGATCCTTTATGAGTGGCAATACCAAGTAACTCCACTGACAGCACCACTGACAATGGAGTTAGTCCAGCAGGTAACTGAGATCAGGGTCTGGACCAAGATTTACAAAAGCCAGGATCCTGACCTCACATATGCAGTGCAGATCTCTGAGGTATTCCTCTGCACTTGATTCCCACATGGAGCAGTTGTTGGCACCAACTGGCATTTTGAATACACAAAATAACTATCTGAAGAACCCAAATCCAGGATTTTGCCCAGGCTGTGGTACTATGGTGTTCTGATCTAAGGTTTTTAGGCTTGCCAACTGCAAGTGTTCAAAAACTACATCAGGCCCCCCCCCCAGAATAATGAGATTTTAAAAACATAATAAACTAAGGGCTGGTCTACACTAGAGGAGGGGATCCACCTAAGATAAGCAACTTCAGCTACGTGAATAGCGTAGCTGAAGTCGAAGTATCTTAGATTGAGTTACCTTCCGTCCTCATGGCGTGGGATCAATGTCCGCAGCTCTCCCTGTCGACTCCGCTACAGCCGTTCGCGTTAGTGGAGTTTCGGAGTCGACAGAAGCACGTTCGGGGATCGATATATCGCGTCGAGATGAGACGCGATATATCGATCCCCGAGAAATCGATTGCTACCCGACCATACGGCCGATAGTGAAGACGTGCCCTAAGGGTTCTTTTTCTTTGTCTCTGGTGTCTCAACCTTCAGGTCATGTTTTCCAAGTTTTATTGGCCACCATGAAGGCTAGAAATTTGCTTTTTACAAAAGATAGAAGCTGAGATTGTCATGATTCCAGGAGTTGGAGCTTTAAAAGAAGCACACCAAATATCACAGGACTCACGATAAAATCATCAGAGTTGGCAACATTGTTTTGGGCCTACCTCCCACTAATTTTTTTGAAATTATGAAGTCCTCACCTCAGTGCCTTCTCTAGCATAACATAACCAGGAATATAGCTGCCTTGGACCATCAGTTAACAAAGAAAAAAAGAATAAAAGGGAGAAGATTTCAACCCTACGGTTTGATGAAACTTTACGTTTCCATCTTGGGTCTGTGTATATGGGCACGGGAGCCAGGTCATCACTTTCACTCTTGCTCTCCCATGACTTCAGACAAGGCATTTCCTAAGATGTTAACAAAGTGAAACCTTTTTCACTCCACCTGAAAAACGCAGCCCATGAAGTCAAGATAAAAATCATTCAGCAGGTTGCAGAATTTCAGCTTATCACGAGAAAAATGATAGCTAAAACAAGCTGGCCAGGGCTTTCAGTTTGCATGGGAAACTTTCAAAGGGTGTATGTTTGTCCATGCTCCTGGCCACAGGTTCAAGAGGAGTCAGTACTAAGGAGTAATCGTAGGAAGCATGTGCTCTTAACAATCATTCAGCTTCAATGAGCAATGGACTGTGTGAATATAGACAACAGGCAGGCAAACTTCTTGGCCTGAGGGCTGCATCAGGTTTTGTAAATTGTATGGAGGGCCAGTTAGGGGAGGGGATCATGGCCCAGCCCCCACCTACTATCTGTCCCCTCCCCCCCCGGGACCCCTGGCCCATCCAACTACCCCTTCTCCCTGTCCCCTGACTGCGCCTGGAACCCCTGCCCCTGACTGCCCCTGCTGCCCCATCCAACCCCCCCCTCCTTCCTGACTGCCCTCCCGGGACCCCTGCCCCCATTCAACCCCTGTTTCTCCCCCTGACTGCCCCACCCCCTATCCACACCCCCGCCCCCTGACCCCCTTGCTACGCTGCCTGGAGCACCAGTGGCTGGAGCTGGGCCACGCTGCTGTTGCCACGATGCAGCACAGAGATTGGGTCAGGCCAGGCTCTGCAGCTGCGCTGCCCCAGGAGCTCACAACCCCATCACCCAGAGCATTATGGCAAAGCGAGCTGAGGCGGCGGGGGAGGGAGGACAGCAGAGGAGGGAATGGGGGCTAGCCTCCCAGGCCAGGAGCTCAGGGGCCAGGAAAGACGGTCCCTCAGGCGGATGTGGTCCATGGACTGTAGTTTGCCCACCACAGATATAGACGCCTGCTACTGACTATACAGTGGGCTCCATTATGATGGCCACTAGGTGGGTGTGCAATGGCAGACAAAGCCCTTCCCTTCCAAGCATGGCTGCCTGTACACAACAGAGTACTAACAAGCCCATAGTGCATCAGGGTCGTGGGTCTCCTTCCTGTTTACATCAGCATGAGGCATCACTGGCTGCATTTATTTAAAGATGTAGCAAAGAGAGCATCTAACTTCACAGGTCCCAATGCACAGGAATGCATAATACTGTAGGCGTAGCAACTCCAGTGGTGCTCCCATCCCTGGCATGGCTCAGCTTCCACTTTGGCTCTGTATCTTCCCTTGTTTCTTTTGAAAGAATCACATGTACTTGGTTAAGTGACAAAGACGCATCATCACTTTTAGACTTTTAGTGCTGCAGAGTTGATCTAGTGCAGAGGGTAAAACTGCACTTTTATCTCCACTCTGCTTTGATTATAAAAAACCTCGGCCAAGTCCAGGCTGCAGCCTCTCTTTTGTTGGTGAAAAAGCAGAAAAGCACAAGTTGATTTCTGTAGTGAACTGAATATGCTGGAAGAACCTTAGGCTTAATTCCCAGCTGTGCTCAACTCATGCTGAGCACAGCTGAGAGGATGAGAGAAAAAGGCGGTTCTAAGCCACCCTTTGACCCCAAAGGGCCTTGTTGAGAAAGCAGACATTTTCAGGCGGAAAAAATCAGTTTTCTCAACAATTTTTTTTTTTCAGTTTTTGGCAACTGAAAAAAAATGTTTTAAGTTTTAAACAGAACATTTCCAGATATTAATTGTGGAAAATTGAAATATTTTAGTTTTGGAGTTCAAAAGAAGTGGAATTTTTCACTTTTTCAACAAAACAAAACAAAACCAAAAAACAAAACCTGCCCCTCCATTTTTTTTTTAAGAAGCAGGAAAAAAACAAAACCCAATTCCTGACCAGCAATAACATCCAGGCTGGTTTTACACCACGATGTCAGGGAAATATCCCCAGCTGTCCCATTAGGGCAACTTTAAGCCCTTTTTCTGCCCCATAAGAGTGGCACATAGAGCACTGAGCCAAGGCTAAGGATCAGGTCTCTTATTTTGCCCTCTAAGCAGAGCTGATTTTATTTCGACACCATAGAGTGAGAGGGAACCCTAGTATATGTTGTGTACAAAAAGGCCTGTAATATATTTCCAAACAGCAGATTACACGTGTGCCTAAAGAACGGAATGGGACTTTCCTGATCTGTTGCTCTCTGCCTCCCTAGCGATTGAGACGTTCATGTCACCTTTCTAAGTTAATCATTTTCACTGTAGTCTATTAAAGCTGAGTTGATGATACTTTTAAAAAAGAATTCTCGTCCTTCTCCCAGTAACGTTGCCCTGAAGAGGCCAAAGCATGCTGAGTGTTATGGTTGGCATTAACATGGGGAGTTATTGCAAGTCTTCTCCTCCTAGTTGGGCAAATGCAGATAGATTAGCTAGATGAGATAAATACTATTAAAGAGAGTGGAGCCACTAATCAGGTTTGGGAGGGAGGCGACAAAGGGAGCTGCTCTTAGCCAAACCCAAGTAAACCTCTGCAAACCAAACCAAAACATCCTCCTCCTTCTTCATCAGCATCACTTAGCAGCTCAAGTTAAAGCACACTCCCCTTGTGCAATGTGCTTTAATTATTAGCAGCATGTAGAGGTAGAAGAAATCCAGGAGGGTTAAAAATAATACATTAAGCTGCATCCCCCTTTAGGGCCTTAAATGAAAAATTCTTGTAGTGAGGGACAGAGGAGGGGGAGAGATGTATGGTTCCTCTGACCCATAGGGGAAATTCTTTGCCACTCCATCTGCCGCCCCCAGCTGCTAAATCCTAGCCATGGATGTCACTAACACAAGGTGATCTCAAATAGAAGCATGCTGCTAGCACATGAAAGCAAACAACTTTGGCTTGCTGCCTCCTTACAGTAAGCCTCCTCCCACCACCCATATGCTTAAAGCATCTGAATGTCAAGGTACTGACTATCGAGACACCTATGAGTAAGTTTTCCTTCTCTCCTCAGATGGCTCCTGTCACTGATTCTCCCCCTCTACCCCCTTTCAACTTCTTTAAGGGCTTTCTTTCTGTCCCCCCCTCTCTGGAGCCACTGCTCTGGAGCTTGCATTATTTCTCACTGGGAGTCTACAGTCTGGAGCCAGAGTGGTTTGTCTGCTTCCCTGGGTTCAGCTAATAAATTGGGATCAGGGGGTCACACAGCAGGGGACTTAGAAGCCGGCGAGCCTCTGACACCATTTTTATTAGTTTTTACTATACATACCATTTCAGGAGCCGGGATGCCATCCCAGCGGGGCCCTCCCCATTGCTTAGTAACTAAGATTTTGTAATCTAAGTTTTGACAAGGTCATTTTTTACCTCGGAAGAGAGGATGGGAGGGGGGAACCCACATACATTAATTACACAAACAAAATGGAGACAATGCAAATAGGAGCCTGTCTCCCTTTTGCATTGGGTTGAAAGAAAGAAAAAGCTCCTATGAGCTTCTTCCTATGAGGGCTTTTGGGGTCTGAATGGAGGACCGTATTTGAAGAGACACAAATGCATTTGCGTCCTTTGCAGGTGACTGGAGTATATTTCAGCCCAGCCCTCTTCTCGCCCTGACACAAACCCTAACTCAACAAAATGACTGAAGATGGTGCCAGGCAGGGACAGATTAGTCTATTGGAATACCCCTGTGCCTCTCAATGATGCATAACAAGACTGATCTTGATCCATCTGAAGTCAAATGGCAAAGCTTCCATTAACGTCAATTGTGCAGGATTAGGGCCAATATGAAAACTGGGTGTGTTCCCTTGATCCGCACTGAGACATGGTATATAAATTCTCCCCACAAAGAATTTAAGTCTCAAAGGAGGGCAGACTATCTCTCACATTCTAAGCAATTCCATCAGGAAGATGAAGGAGAAAGGTGGCAACAATTCAGTCACCATCTTGTTCCTCCTGCTTTAATGTTGTTTAGGCTTGAAAACACGACTTAGGCTATGTCTACACTTAAAATGCTACAACAGCACAGCTGCAGTGGTGCAGCAGTGCCACTGTAGCCGGTCAGTGTAGACACTACCTACACTGACATGAGGGGTTCTCCCACTGGCATATGTAATCCATCTCCCTAAGAGGTGGTAGCCAGTTCAATAGAATTCCTCCACTGACCTAGTGCTGCCTACACTAGGGGTTAGGATGTCTTAACTATGTCACTCGGGGGTGTGGATTTTTCACATCCTTGAGCAATGTAGCTGGGTCAACCGAACTGATTAGCATAGACCAGGCCTAAGTGTGGAAAAAAAAAAAGAATTCACAAAAAACATTCAAATATGGCTTCATTTGAAAGAAATTCAGTCCTGGAGATTCTCATGGTGCCTTGCTTTATAGCATGAATGTCAATGGGAGTGCTGCTCATGGGGTGAAGGTATCATATGACCCATAAAGATCTATAGATAGAGCTGTGTTAGAAAAGAGTTAGCTATTTAAAAAGCCTGTCCTGCAGAGAGACAGTTGTTGTACTTTGCTCCTTCCATTATGGTTCCAAACGTCACCAAGAGGGCTTTGGAGGTGGTGTTGTTTTCACAAGTTAAGTCTTCTGTCCTTTTTTCCCTTGTATTCACAGCTGCTTTGTTTGACTCCAGCTTGCACAGTTCAGCAATCCTATGTTTCATTTTTATCTGCTGGTTTCTGGAGCTCTGCTCTGACAAACTCATTCCTGGAGGAAGTAGAATGGTCCTTTGGTCATTGCTACCTTTTTTCCACCTCCCAATCTGGAGCTGTGAGGTGTTTGCTTCTGATGTGGTTAATCAAGGACAGAGCTGGAGTAATGCTTTGAGGCCCTTTGGTATGCACTCTGCTGGCTGTCACCTCATTGGGCTCCAGTGTATGCTTTGAGGTTATGTTCTAGTGTTTGTGTTTGGGGCCTTTTTTGTGGTCACTTGATTAGTTCATGATGGCCTTGGCTTTGGCACCCCACAAGCAAATGCAAAACTCATACCAGGCTTTAAAAAGGGTGACTCAGTCATTTTTTATCCATTGGCAGCAGCACCTGGCAGAGGCTCAAGGCAGATCAGAGAGCAGGGCAACAAGTGTCTCCAATATGGATTTTAAAAATCAGACAAAAGTGGGAAATGAAAAGCTGAAAAAGCAGAGAGAGACAAAAGTCTGAAGCGGACGGACATGTCAGAAAACCAGTTGGAATGTCAAGTGAAGACTAAAGAAATCCAAAGTAAATCCAAAGTGTGTTAAACAGAACAGGGACATGAGCTGAATGGCAGTTCTGAGCCACATTATTTCTTTTCCATCAGTTGATTCGGCTTGCAAGTCAAAATAATTTGCGTGTTGTTGCCAGCACTGGAGCTCAACCCAGGACCAACAGATCAAACTGTTTTCTTCCTGGTTTAGACACCAGCCACAACAGTAAATAATCTGGAATCGGAACTTGGCTTATGCGTTTGGCTGATGGGATATTAAGGCTGAACAGAATGAAACTCACTTGCTCTTTGCAGCTATATTGGCTGTGCAGGGCTGCAAGGAATAAAAACATGTTTTGGCCAAAAATATAAAGCTATATCACTGCACTGGTTTTATGTGGGTGTAACTCGACCCACTTGTATTGAGTGGAGTTACTCCTGATTTACGTGGTGCAGGTGAGAACCGACTCAGACCCCCTGCCTGTGAAGGCACATAGAGTCCTCAATGGGTGTACAGACCTCCCAGTAATACCAGTGGGAGCTAGTTATGTGGACTGAAGGTTTTGCTGATCCACAGAGACAAGATATGATGTGCCACGGATCATGCAAAGAGGCTATTTTACAGTAACCTTTCCTTAGAGTGAGTATATAGAGGTATTCTGGGGCATGTAATATGAAGTATTTCGCTATTATAGTATAGTTACTCTGGAGAATGACAGGAAGGATGGTCTTGTGGTTAAATCTATGAGTTAGAATTCCTGGGTTCTATCTCTGGCTTTTGCATAGTTATCTTGTATGACCTTAAGCAAGTCATGCATTCGCCATTCTGTGCCTGAGAAGGCACTAAAGAAGTGAAGGTGATCACAGCCCTTGTATAGTTTCCTTCTCTCTCCTCCTGGCCCACTTTTCCCATCTTGTCAGCTACAGAACAAGGTAGCAACCAGAGATATGCAGTGACTTGCTCCATGTGCTGAGAAGAGATCCCCTTCCTCATCTCTTCTTCAGTTAAGCTTTAGAAAGCCTCTAACTTCTCTAAGATATACTAAATGGACAGCCTCAAACTTTATAGCCAGCATCATTTACCACAAAGAAAGCAACTGATCAGAAACATAAGTCAGATTTTTAAAGTGTTATGTTTCAGTGATTTTACCGTTATAGTTACTTATCACAGGTAACTAAGGCAATGGCAATGGCTGTCCCATAAAATCAATTTGAAATAAGAAGATTGCAAACTTTACTTCTAACAATAACAGGATGAGGAACAGATTTTTTGTAACAAAGTGGGTTGAAAGACTATAATGAATGGTAGGGATGATATTGGAAGAGAGAGCAGAGCTGTTTGTAAATGGTTTAGTTTGGCTTTCTCCCCCACCCACGCCCCAAAAATCTTTTGTTTTCATCAAACGTTTAGGCAGAAAATTTAAACTTTTCATTGAAAAGCCCCAAACCTAAAAAAACTGGTTTTTAGTTTTCTGACAAAAAATTGGGAAACTATGAGTAAAGCAGGGGATCAGTTGATTACAGGAGACAAAGATGAAAAAAAACAGGTAGAGGAGTGCAGATTATAGGGTCAAAACAAGGGAAACAGAAAGGACACCAAGCAAAGAACCTGGGACAAGATTGACAGGCATGGAGACTAAAGTCCTTTCTTCCTCTTCAGCTCAGTGTGTGTGGCAGCAATAGAAGCCTCCCCACTAAGCCTCATTGTACAGCTCTCTCTTGGAGAAATCCCATAGACAGAGGAGAGGAACATCCAACCCTTGGTCTCTCTGCTGAGACTGCAGACAAGAATATCAGTTAGACTGTGTCCATGATGGAGTCCAGCTTCTCTGATACTAGTAACACTGCGAGCCTTTATGAAAATAAGCTGCAGGCTGCCACCAAGTATTAAGCACAGTATCACTGAACCCTTTTGAGAGCTAAAGTCATTGACATGGCCCATAAAGCATCAGTGGCAGCTGGAAATCTATCTTCACTAGTGCTTTCATCACAGCTAGCAGTCTTGGAGCAGCAACACTGCCAGTGCAATGGGAGGTGAATTTCACAAAAATCTGACAGTAGTCCTAGCTTTCAGGCCTAGCCTGGGGCACTAACATTTCGGGGGCGGTGACTCTGGTGGCCAGATCTTCATCCGCCAAGGTTGTCAGTGGTATTTCGGGGGCGAGACCTTCCGCCGCCTCTATTGGGGGCATTACTTTGGGGTCGGAACCTTCCACCACCTAGGACCCCAAAAAAGCTGGTGGCACTCCTGCTGTGTTAGAATGGCCAAGGCTTAGCAAGGCTTAAAAATATCTTTAGAGGTTTTTAAGGTCAGGCTTGACAAAGCCCTGGCTGGGATGATTTAGTTGGGCTTGGTCCTGCTTTGAGCAGAGGATTGGACTAGATGACCTCCTGATGTTTCTTCCAACCCTTAATATTCTATGATGGTATGATTTATAACAGGAGTCTTGAGGGTGAGGGAAAGTGAAAAATCCCCAACCACAGTAGTCAGGGAAATGTTGCTAGCCACAACTAGCTTCAAACACAATGATCACCAGCAGGGTTTCCCCAGCCAAAGTGGACAGCAGGGGCAACTTGAGGTGGCATGCCGCAGGGGGCGCTCTGCCAGTCGCCGGGAGGGTGGCAGGTAGGCAGCCTTCGGCGGCATGCCTGCGGAGGGTCCGCTGGTCCTGCGGCTTTGGTGGAGCCTGGGACCAGCGGACCCTCCGCAGGCACGCCTGTGGGAGGTCCACTGAAGCCGTGGGACCGGCGACCGGCAGAGATCCCCCCGCGCATGCACCGTGCTTGGGGCAGCGAAATGTCTAGAGCCACCCCTCGTGGACAGGGTCTTTGCAACTAGACAGAGACAACAGTGAATTCTCATTTCACACAGGCCACTGAGAAGCTATCAGGAAATAACGTTCATTCACTATCAACATGCACTGGATTGTAGCTGGTGAGTGAAACACTCTATGTTCCATTTCAATAAACTCCTAAGATATCCAGGCCCCTATCTCTGTGCTCTCAAATACCACATTCTTCCTTTGACTTCAGCAACACCCATGTCAGGATTTAATACAATATGTTACTCAAACTCAAGAAAAGCTGTGAATGCAAGGACTATGAAGAGCCATGGGATGGGTATCATTGGCACAAGAGTGTTTTACAGAGGGCAATACAAGTACCCCCTTTGTAATGATTCTCTCTCTCTCTCTCTCTACCTAACTTTATATGCTCTTTACTGAAAAGTGTGGTAAACCCAATGTGGTAACCACTGCTAATTGCCCTTGGACCACTGAACTATCTCGACCTTTATTTTTAACCTCTTATAAGCCACATCTTCATGCCAGTCCTGGGGGGTGTACTACTTAAAGACTCAGTGATTATTTTCAAGTGACAGATGGAGTGGTAGGGTAAACAGCATCTGTCCACTGGGCCCCAGTAGGTAGGCTTCAGAGGATATCTACTAAACAGCTGTTGTAATTAAATGCTTGATCTGAACAAAATTTGAGTTTGCAGGCTGTCACATCAACCATCATTCACTACACTGGAGTTCATTGACTTTGCCACTGTTCCGATCCAATATTGCTACAGCTTGGCTATAAACACTCTTTATCTTCAACCTGAGCTCCTGTAACAGCCTATTTATTCAGGTCTTAAATAGGGTTGGTCAGGACATTTCTGACAAAAAAACATTGAGAGAGACACCTGCCCCAGGATAGCCAATAGCTCAGTGGTCAGAGTCCTCACCTGAGATGCTGGAGACCCAGATTCAAGTGCCCAATCTGAATCCAGGCCAGCCATGGTCTTGAACCTCTCCCATGGGAGTGTCCTAAGCATCGGTCTGTTGACTGTTCTGGAGGTACTCTCTCTCTCTCTCTCTCACACACACACACACACACACACACACACACACACGCCCATTTTTTCATCAGAAAGTCTTGGTTTCGTGATGAAGTGGAACAGGAAAATCATTTCCAGCCCAGCTCTAGTGATAAATACAGGAGTTCACTGGTTTGAGACTCAAGCCAACTCCAAATGAAGTCAGTGGGAGCATTTCCACTGACAGCAACGGGCACTGGATCAGGACCTTAGAGAGGGCATATTCCCGCTGAACTTTTGTAGCAAGGGTGCCGCTTAACTCAGCAAAAATGATGCTTCTGTTTTACACAGACTATTTATGACACAATATGAGGCCCAAAGCTGGGCTGTACACTGCCAGAAGCCTCTCCATAGACATGAAAGAGTTTGGAGAAAGTGATTGCTTGGCAAGGCTAAAACTCTGCTCAAGACTAAATTAAAATGTAACAGTTGGAGGAGCTTGATTTTGAGCAGCCAATAGGCCTTAAAGGCCCCAATGCAGAGACAAGATGAGCCCATTTCTTTCCCACTGAGGTTGCTGGTCCCACACTTCACAAGATGAGCTCAGCACCTCAAAGGATCAGGCTTTATGGAGTTCAGATCTTTCCCAGGTCCACAAAGACAGCCAAAGGCTTTGATGGCCACTTTCTCATGCTGTCTCTTGTCCCTTTCTGCTCCCTTCACTAGCAAGTACCAAAGATGTAATAAAGACCTTTTTTGGCTGACTCTCCTTACAGCCAGGGCTGGTCCCACCTTGAACTCCTTCCTGTATGTGGCATGCACAGCAGTTTGAAACTGCATTCCCTGAGCTGCGTTCTGAGCTGCACAAAATGGCTACTTCATGTTATGAAAATAGTTTCTCATTTGGGAGACAGGGCATGAAGAGGTTAGCAGCCAACAGGGGAACAGGGCAACAGGAGGCTAACACAGGTGGAAGGGGCAGCACAAGGGTCACACCAAGCAGTTAAAGGCAGACAAGTCAGCAGGGAGACAACACAACTTGTTAAAAGGGCTGACAACCTTTAGAGTTACATAACAAGTCTTATTCTGATAGCCACGGACCAGATTCCGGCTGTACTTTCATGGCCTCTGAAAATCTGGCATATCGGCTCCCCACTCCAGCTCAGAATCAGGGACTGATCACAGAATCCCCTTTGGCCTGCTCACTGGGGAAATGTTATTGCAGAGGGACCTTATTTATTTTTAATATTCCAAGAATCCACTAACCCTGATAATTCAGAGCAGAGAACAGGTCATAAGATAAATGCCCAGCCTTGGGCACTTATTACCATGGTTGCCAATCCTCCAGGATTGTCCTGGAATCTCCAGGAATTAAAAATGAATCTTGAATTAAAGATTAGGTCATGCCAGGAAACCTTCAGGAAGATACCCAGCCAAAATTGGCAACTCTACTTATTACTCAAAGTGCAGGATTCTCATTTGGAGGTTACCATATAATATTGGATTATGGTAATATCTTATATTGCATTAGGTTTTCACTTTCATTACTTAACTCCCCCTTGTTTATAACATTATTTTGTTCTATCTATCTACTTCTCTATCTAAGGCACCTATCACCTTGATAGCTATAGCCCAGAAGCAGTAAAATAATGTTTCTTCCCCTCTCAGGCAGTGGTTTACCCCTTCGCAGCAAACACTGATTCTTTCCCTCTGTTTCTGTTGGAGGCCAAGCCAGCAAAGCAAGGGGCTGTTTGCATCACTGTTTGTCAAAAACTTTCTGAGGTTGTCCGGTCTGGAGACAACATTTGTTAGGCTCTGTAACTTATGCTCCCTCTGCTGCCCGGATGGCTCTTTCTAAAAATATCTCAGCGTCACACACGAGCAGAGGCTATTTTATTATTTTCTTGGTGACACAGTAGGAGGTTAAAAAAAAAAACAGGAAAGGAAATATTGAACCTAGCTGTTCTGAATTATTTATTTCATTTAATTATATTCTGGTGTCATTTCTTTTTTCACTAGATTAGAACTGTTCGCAGATACAGTGGGACTAATTTGTGGCCATAACAGTTAACAACATTCCTTTAAATTCAGGATGTGCTGAGGAGGGGATTTTGGATTAGGATCTAATCTGGGTCATGTTTAAAAGACTTAAAATCAAGGCTGAATCAGGCCTACAGTCAGGATTAGATCTATTAGCCATGAGAATTTTAAAACAGTTTTTGCAAGAGTTTGACCACATCCAAATAGGAACCGGAAAATATGTTCCTTCTAGCTTGGGATCTGATTCACTGGGGCTACAGCTGGAGGGGCAGGTACAAATTTGGGGTTTCAAATTGCCCTCTCATCACTCTTGGAGAGTCTGAAATTCAAAAAGTTTAGGTTCAGGGTCTGGTTTGGGGCACAGGGGAATGTCCAGGCCTGAAACAAGCCCTTACTGCCTACCCTCTACTGCATGAGATATCGAAACTCTGCCCTGATCAGAAGAAACTCTTTTTAAACAAAGCCCTAGTCAGCCAGACAATTTCAATTATACTACACTTTTGACCTTAACCAAAACAAACAAACAAAGATGCTGATTGAGTGAGTTATGCACTGCAATACAAGAAAGACAAAGTGACATCAAGTTAATGGCTAATACAGGCAGGGAGGTGGGGGGTGGAGAAGAGAAAGATAAAATAAAGGGAACTTCAAATGACTCTGCTCTCCCCTCTTTTTTTTTTTATGAAAGAAGATTAGGTTACTACAGTTCAACCAGACTCAGTTTGCTTATTGCTTTGGGCATTAAGAGTGTAATGCAAAAGTAATGAAGTTAAACCTGTGGGATAGATAATGGTCATTAGCAGTCTTCCTTCTCTGTCATAAACCTGACCCTTGTTAACTCCCAGTTTATCTTCCCATGCAGATGATTTTGTATGGGGCAAAAAGTACTGTGTATACTGCCTGTGTCCTGGGGAAAACATCATGTGCTCAGCCAAGATGGGCACAGATATAATGCTCATTGAGCCACTTCACTTCATTATTACTCCCCCAAAAGTGTGGGTGATCTTTTCAGCACCTAAGGAAAGGACTTGGGGGAGGGAGTCTGTCCCCAGGTTGGACAGCATAATTCATAGCCCGAAAGAGTCTGAAGAAGCCAATTAGTATTTCAGTCTTTCATGAAGAGGGTGCAGTTTAGGGAGAGACAGCACATAAAGGTTTTTAAAAAAATGAAACCTTTTCTTGCCTTAGCCCCAAACATTTTGTTCCTGACATCTTTGCACATCAGTCATTAATTAAGCTACCGTAGGAATCATTGGCAGGGGGCAGAATTTAAGCAACTACACATGCATGCCCATTCCTGTTTGCAAACAGTCAGGGCAGATCCTTGTCTAATTCAAATTTGCTTCTGGGCCAGGACTCTGGCAAGGGAGTTGGGGGATTCTAGTCCCTTATTGTGTCAAACAGTATTCCATCCCATATTAGAAATCTGTGAGATTAAAATGTCCTTTCCATGAGGATCTGGGTAAGTAAAACTTGACCACTCAAACATTCTTGCACAGCTACCACAAAAGGGACATGAACATGGCCAAAGTCAATTCTCTTTGAAATTCAAGTGCAGACTTGGGGAAATCTTTTCCCATTAATCATCTAATGAAGATGCTGATTGAGCCTTGACTTTATAGACCCCTTAAAAATGTATAGATGTTCATTTACCATTTGTTTTTTAATTTAATAATGACTGAGAGACCGGACATTTTCTGGGCCTGGAGGAGTTGATAATTTAAGGAGATTCCAGCCGGTCATTATTTCCCAAGAAATGCCCTATACCAAGGACATGATTGCAGTTTCAATCTAAAATGGTGGGGAGCTAGACAGGCATATTGACCTTAAAAACAAATCAAGGCATTCTGAGGTTTCATTACCCGCTGGTTTCAGAATACACTGAAAAGACAAGGCAAGAGCCTTGAAGTCCATTGCAAACCTACATTGCTTTCAAAGGGACCATGATTTTGCCCTCAAAGAGCATACGGGGAATAGAGGAAAAATATGACTCATAAAAACATCAGTCATCATAGCAGTTACACCTATGTTTGAGTAATTTGGAGTGAATTATTCATCCTTTGATGAATAAACCAAAAATGAAGGCTTTTGGCTGTGCTTCCAGGGAATTATATCTTTTCCTGTGAATTCACTGAAAGGCAGCAAAACCTCAAACTAATATCCAGTTTAGGGGGATTTGTGGATTATTTTTGTAGCTGATGCAGTTCTCACCAGTCCATACAGAACACGGATAATGCCCTCTGTATTGGAGATGGGCCTCAGTCTAAGTCCTCGATTCAAACATCTCTGAAAGTTCAGATCCAAATGTGGATCCCAACTTGGTGACTTTGGCCCATCTTGATCAGATACTTCAGTGATGAAAGCATGATATAAATCCATAGACAGCTAGATAGATACAGAATGTACAGTAGTCAATACAATTCTTTAAATCATCTGCCACTCTCTCATTCAACTTCTAAACTATTTTACTTACTCAAACATATGTGATTTTGTTGCCAGCTGGTGATTTGTCAATATAATGAAATCTGAGCCTAATGTGCCTACAAGACTTGTTTGAAATAAAATAGACCCAAGGAAAAACAAACTATATTGTTTTTGTTTATAGAAACATTATGGTACCTTTGATCCTTTCTTCTTTTCCGCTTTAATATCTTTGCGTAAAAAGAAAATAGATTGTAAATTTCAGATAGCAGCATGGGGGCTCCTGTGTTCATCTAGCCAAGACAGAATGAAGCCTTTAATTAAGACAAACTCCTATAGGGAAAATTTCCCAATCCAGCATTGCAGGGTAGTGATGCTAAGAGGAGACTATCCTCCCAATTTATAGTCTTCTGAACTTGTTTGACCCATTTCTGGGACAGAGAGGGAAGGTGGTGTGGCAGAAGGCAATAAGGCAATATCAAAACGAGAAAAATAACAAAAACAATGCAGCCAGCATAAGTAGATCTGAGGCATTGAGCTACCACAAGGACTTACAAGCATACATAAAGGCAACAATAATGATTCTGAAACACAGGTCAAAATGTAATGGTAATTATAGCATCCATATGAAGAATGTTTCACACAGCCAGGACCATGAGCAAAAGCAAGGTCCCTTGACTCTGTCTATATACATCAGACAAATATGTTCATGCTCCCTTTTAAAGCTCCACAATATTTATTATACCTCACATCAAAGACTAACCAGCAGACAGACAGATTCTCATACAATTAAAAGCATTCAATAGCACATGCAAAAAGCAAACATAATTGCCTGCCTTATTCATAGCCAAATGGGGTCATTATATGCACTAATGGCTGAAATAATAGAGGCATTTGCACGTGCAGTTACCTGATTTGTGTGTATCGTGATAATTGGGCATGGAAATTAGATGTCCAGTTGTGTGCCTAAAGTATATGTCCTTCCACATGAAAGTAGAGACTCGGGGATTCATAGTCAATCTTCTCATAGGAAATATAGTGTATTTCCCAATGTTTGTCAGTGTGTATAAAATACATTGTGCCACGTAGCTGAAGTAATTGGACAATGCTATAGTGTTCAAGGTAGTGTGCACTACAGTTAACGTTGCAACAGAATTTCCATTATAAATCTCTGTTTTCACTTAGTCATAACTTTTTCCTTTTAGGCTGAAAACCTCTCTCATCTAAGAACCATTGTGAATATGTTTTTCAGTGACTTCAGATTTCAACTAGCTTTGAGTTATTGATAAACAGATAAATATTTGCACTAAAAATACTTTTTAGATCAGAAATAACTCAAAAATGGCTGAAGGATCTGACTATGTATTGTTGACAAAAAGCAGTCAATAAAAATAAATTATAGGTGATTAGAAAATCACTTAGAGTCATGAACAGTAAGTAATCTTACTCTAAGGCAATACCCAACAGCACCATGCAGATGCAAAGTGCAAAGCCACTTGTGGAAATTATATTGCCAGAGCTAACCATCTACGACATGGGTTCTCAAACCACCCTCCCTTGTGTGTCAAATAGCCTTAAGAGGGTTGAGAACCCATTTCATAGACCATTACTTCAGGAAATATGGATTTCCACAAGTGGCTTTGCACAAACCCTTACCCATGGTTCTACTGCTGGATATTGCTCTAAAGTGAAGATTTTCTTTATTTTCTCATATATCTTGGGGTCACACTATGGAAGTGGTTGAGAACTACTGATCTAGAGACAAGGAAGTTATGGGTCTCCTCCAGCTTTCTAGTGATTGGGTACTATGTGCTCTGTCCTCTGGATGAATCAGAGTCTGGTAGATATCTTCCCCAACCTTTTGCTGAAGTTTACAGTCCACTGAGATCACCTGTCAGCCAAAAGTCATGCTTATGATGCTACAGTGATCTCCACACTATTCCAAAACTTTGAAACATGGGGAAGTTATTGCTGGTATATCAAAGAACTAGCAAAATTTCATTGAGCCATTTGACAAATGAAGAAGCAAGATACTCTCATGAATCACAAGATTTTGCAAAGAGGATGCAAAGTGAAAATGAAGCAATTCACATAAAAGCACCACTGCGCTGGACTATAAACAGCTGCTTCAGAGAAGGCACCGATGAAAATGTCACACCAAATGTTGTATAACTAATTTTTTATGAGGAAAAGATAGAAGCAGAGATATCAAGAAAAAAACCTTGATTTCTGTGACACAGATATCAACTTGTGGAAAGCTACAGCAGCAACCAAATCACTTTGGCAAATCAAAGTAAGATCTGGTGCAGAAGGTTTTGAAACACAATTCATGAAGAGAAGAGAAGAGAAGAGAAGAGAAGAAGGACCTGACTCAGATTTGAGCTACACGGTAAACAGTAGTCAATGGAGATACTGATGTAACCAGTGTAAGAGGAGAAATAAAAGCCGAAGAGAGCAGGAGTTATACATACTGTACAAAGCACTACTCCACGTGGCCTTGAGCTTGTAACAGTTCAAGCTGGATCAACCATCTTCAACATGTAGGCATCTCCTTAGTGCTCTCACTCCAAAGTACTGTCCAAGGGGCCATCACCATGTTAATCCTTCCATTAGAGCTCTGGCAGCGTCAGGAAGTGGCAGGGCTCTGCCACTGGTCCTCTAGTGAGTGTAGGGGCCAGCAGAAATCTTACCCTGGCCTTTCTGACCCCAGTCCTCCTCTGTCTCCTTTATCTGCTCACTAGTTGTGTCAAACGTACTCTATCAGATGCCCCCCCCCAGCTTTTCTCCTTTTTGACAAAAAATAAGGGGGTGTACATTTTTATGAACATTTCTGCAATTCCTCCTCCTCCTTCCCAGTTTTTTGAACAGCTCTATTTTTTAAATAAATTTAAAAAGAGCTGAATTGATATCTCTGGGTATTGCCCAGGCGTGTCTCAAACGTGCCTCAACCCTGACCTCTAGGGGAAAAAGGGGTCAGTGGCCCATTTAGCTTTGTCCTCTCTGCTGCCAACAGCAGTTCCATTAATGATGTAGACTGAGCCTACCTGCTCATTTCACATCGGAGCCATCACTCAGTCATCAGATGGTAACAACTACTGACCTGGGCCAGACTTGTAATGATGAACTAATAGGGAAAAGCTCTGTATCTCATTAGTTGTATCCCTGTGTGCCCTTCAGGCCACCAGTCTTTCTCCTCTGCTTCTTTTAATTTAGATAATTGGTTTCAATTTCTTGTTTAATTTGGATTTTCTCTGCCTTTGTTCCCTCCTTGCTACAGCTTCCTCCCCTGCTGGATCCTTGCTTCCTTGGCCAAAGAGCTGCTTTATCACCAGTTTTCATACTTTATTTTGCTCTCATGTCTGCTGATTGGCTCAGACTCCTGTTATTTTGTTTAAAAAGGGGTGGAGCCTAGATTGTTGAGCAGTGTTAGATATAACCAGAATAGGTCAAACTTTTAGAATAAGCACTTCAAATGATAGTTTCCCAATAGCAATGCTGTAGTGAAGGATCTGTAGCTATTTCCATTCACAATCCCTTCTTTTCATAAGTAGGTAATTTAGATTTAATAACATGCTTAATGGATGGTAATTGAAAATAAACTGCAATTAAAACATTATTTAACACGGTTTCACCACGATGTGATAGATACGTATCTACTATCCAGTTCAACTTCAAGAAATATTTTCTTAATAACAAACTGGCATTTAATTAAACATGGAAAAATGTTGCTGTTAAAGCTAAATTAAATTAAAACATACTTACAGCTGTTACACACACATTAATATATGTTAATGAAAAATATTTAAAAGGGCTTTTTTCTTCTTTTTAGAAAAAGATAACAGTTACAAGAATTAAATAAAATCTACTTAAGAGATTTTAAAGTACACAGGGATGATCCATCCAGATACATAATCACTTCATTGATTTAAACATCTCTAATCCACTAATTCTGCATTGTGATACATGTCAAAGAAAGAACCATATCGATGGAATTTTAGGTTAAAAGTATGAAACCCACGAACAGTTTGGAAATTCATACTTGAAATTACCAAGGCAAATTTAACACCTACCTGTCTGTCTATGTAATTTTATGGGGCCCCCATTATCATAAATATAGAAGCACCTGCCATATATTTAAACATGGAAATAAAATTAATTCTTCCTAGAGATATAGAGCTTGAGTAATTCAGGGCGGGGGAGGGATATATTGTTGAATGGCGAGTTAAGGGGGGAGGGTGTTTAACTTCTGTAGGTAACAGTAAGTCAAAGAAATGAGTTCTTGCATTTGATTCTGAATAGGATGAGGTCCATGATGACTCTTTTTTCTTGCAGGAGTAATTTCCATAAACTAGATCCAGATCCTATAACAGTTCTGTCTCCCATACACACAAGACTCCTCATAATAGCCCATAGTTTCATTCTTCCAGTCTCCATTAGGGCTGATTGACAATTTTTCCTTAACATTTTTTCCAATGAGACATGGCTTTTCAGTCAACAGAAATTTTCACAGCAAATGTTTCTGAGTTTTTCAACCGATTAAAAGTTTTCATTTTGATTTGAATCAACTTTTGAAATTGAAGTGAAAAATGTGGAGGGTTTGTGGGGGGATTTTCCCCCGGTCGCTCATCTCCAGTGGGGAAAAAAGAGACCAACTCCCCGCCCAAAACTTTTCCCCCCCGATTCCATTAGAGTCGAATCAAAATTATTTTAATGTCAATAAATTGAAGCTTTCCACCAACAAGTATCCCCTCCTCTTTTCTTTTAACCAGCCCTGGAAGGAACTGACATCCTTCAAGAATACAGTACATGTATGTATCTATATGCTGTATTTAGGGTTATATTATACAATGTATAAATGTAATGTAGAAAGACAAACTCATAAGAAGAGGTGACACTGTTTTGGATTTGGTTCAAATAGCAGGAGAAAATACTTAAAGTGGGCTCACTATAGTTCCCTCTGCTCTTTTTCAAATGGAAAAGACTTACAAAATCCAAATCCTGTAGCCACAATTTCAGCACTTACTCCTGTGCCTTCGTTTCTGAAGATTACTATGAGCTGTAGGTTCTGATCACACACCTAGCCCCTCTGGAAAGCTTCCAATTTCTCTCCACCACAGCTGCTTGGCTTGAACCTCCCCTTGCGAATCACAAATAGATTAGAATAAGGACAACTGGTTTTAGGTTTCAGTTCATTTCTATCTGGATTTAAAGTGCCAACCTTGGTTTAAAGTGATTGTGCCAACACTGTACAGTATTATTTTAAAGCAAAAGTTAATTAGGCACAGAAAATAAGTAACAGATAAGCAATGTGAGAATGAATGACTGTGTATGGTGTATATTATACTATCCATAGTCACAGAGTAATAGTGTATGTAGCCAGCCAATTTATGATTGATTCTGAAAGCTTGGATAGGTTAGTTTCAGAATGTGAAGGATGTTTTGTTGGCAAGCACTGACTTTAGATATGATGTGGATACCGCTTACCATTGCATAATGTTCATATGTTGAATGTGACATCCTGGATGACTTGATTAAGGACTTATTAACATTGAACTAGGACTGACGATGAATCCTGACAAGCCCTACTATGCATGTCGCACTGCATCACAGCTGGAAACAAGATAATGGCCTTATCGCAGAAAGAAGCTGTTATTTGATTACTGAAATACCCACTTCCCAATGTCATAGGCAGAGTCAGAATCAAGTTCTAGTGGGCAACAAAATCCAGGTCCAGGATTTTCCTTTGATTTTTCCTGGTGCCCAGTGGTAGCTGCTATATATCATTATAGTTCTCACCAGTCAGTCAGCACGACACTTAACTCACATAATGTGTCCCGGCTGCCTACAGAATGAAGAGTTAAACGATTATCCTTCTAAGGCTATGTCTACATTTGGAGCTAGGGGTGTGGGTCCCAGCTCTTGTACACATACTCACGCTAGTTCTCATTGAGCTAGCATGCTACAAATAGTAGTGTAGTCGAGGTAGCACAGGCAGCAGCAGAGGTGACGTGGGTTAACTGTGATACATATGTACCATGGGTGGGTTTGTGCTCAGCACAGCTGGCCTGTTCTGGCACTTGCCACTGCTCATGGTACCCCATCTATGCTACTACATTAGTGCACTGGCTCAGTGAGAGCTAGCGCAAGTATATCTGTGTGATTTGGCAATCACACTCCCAGCTACAAGTGCAGACATACCTTAAGAGGAAAAACTCTTCTCCCCTCTCTCTGTTTCATCCCATCCTTACAGAGCTCAGATCTTGGCAGCTGGCTATCAAGACAGTTTTGGCAAGGGGCAGTGATTCCTATCAGTAGTGTAATCCACTGGCCAGTGTGTGTTATGTGCCACCCTCTGTGCCCCATCCATAAAGGATGTTGCAGCTCTCAGCTACAAAGTCTGGCTGTTTAGCTCAAGCTGTAGAGGCTCTGGTGTCTAGTGCTGCTGATCTCCAATTCAGTTTGGGCTGTGTGAGCCAAGACGGCAGCTTTCAGAGTTGTGATAGTTCCAATCTCCAGGAAAGTCAGTTGTGCTCCTACATCACTCGGATCCCTTTGAAAATATCACCCTAGAAACTCCAAAGGAGGCCTGAAGAAAGAAATGGGAAGAGGAGAGCTAAAAGGCTGCAAACCCTCTACACGGTGCTAAGAATGGGAGGCCTGCACACACATTGCTACTGGATGAGGTTATTCCTAGCCACATAGCTAATGCTTTAACTAGAGAGAACTATGCAACATCACTGGTTCTACCGAAGAGCTAAGTATTAGGAAAAAACTCGTTGTTCTACATGAAGGAGAGGAGATGCTCATTAAGGGAGGAAGATGTTTTATCATCCTTAGTCTGAGAAGCTAGTGATCTGACATCTTCTGTGAAGCTAGTCTCAGGGCTGAGAAATACAGAAGCTTCCAAGCCAAGTTGTTTTGCAGTTGGTGGCTTGGTGCCAGAGTGTCATTTTTCACAGGGAGGACACACTACCAAGCAATCTGGCTGCAAATGAATAAAAATGTCCTCTGCACTCAGTCTAACCTGGTCTTTAAGAGCTTGTTTAGTATTGTTCTCCTGGCCTGCGATACATTTCCAATTGATCCAACAGACACATTATAAGATACCTCTCAGGGGCCCATTGGCTAGTCTTTCAAAGAACTAGCATCAAACAGTGTTATGGCAGTGATTAAAAAAGAATCTATTTTTTTCCCATGAGCTGGATCGATTTTTTTTTTTTAGTTTAGTTTTTGACTAGTGGACATTCATCTCTTCCATCACCCAAGAAAGAGTCCCAGAGCTAGACAATGAGGCAGCATGATAAGAATTATATAACATGCTTAAAAGAAATAATGGAGAATCAGATTTACACATTACCATAGAAACATCAGGAAAAGAGTGCAAAGCCAAAAAACAAGAAAAGGAAGATTTATTTATCTGCCATCCGCAAAAGATAGCAAAACAAATAAGAATACACCACGTGGGAAAGATCATAGAAACATGGAACTGGAAAGGCCTTGATAGGTCATCTAATCCAATCCACTGCGCTGGGGCGGGACTAAGTACTATCTAGCCCAGTGTTTCTCAATGACTGGTCCGTGACTTGGCGCTGGTCCCTGAGATCTTTCTAAGGCAGTTTAGGAAGGAAACAAGCCAGTCCCTGATATCAAAAAGGTGGAGAAACACTGATCTAGACCATCCCTGACAGATGCTGGTCTAACCTATTCTCAGAAACCTCCAGTGAGGGAGATTCCACAACCTCCCTAGATAATTTGTTCCAATGCTTAACAATCCTTACACTTAGGAAGTTTTCCTGAATGTCTGATCTAAATCTCCCTTGCTGCAATTTAAGAACATTACTTCTTGTCCTGTCCTCAGTGGTTAAGGAGAACAATTTATCACCCTCCTCTTCACAACCACCTTTTATGTACTCAAAGACTGTTACCATGTCCCGCCCCCTGTCTTCTCTGCTCCAGACTAAACAAACCCAGTTTTTACACACTTTCCTCCTAGGTCATGTTTTCTAGACCTTTAATCATTTTTTGTTGCTCTCCTCTGGACTTTCTTCAATGTGTCCACATCTTTCCCAAAGCATTGTGCCCAGAACTGGACACAATACTGCAGTAGAGGTCTTATTAGTGCTGAGGAGAAACTGCGGTCACCGCTTGTGTGGGGAAAGCTCCTGGCAGGCCGGGCCAGTTTGTTTACCTGCCCTGTCCGCAGGTCCGTCCGATCGCAGCTCCCACTGGCTGTGGTTTGCTGCTCTGAGCCAATGGGAGCTGCTGGAAGCAGAGGCGGTGGCCAGTAAGTCCCTCGGCCCGCGCCACTTCCAGCAGCTCCCATTGGCCCAGAGCAGCAAACCACAACCAGTGGGAGCGGCGATAGGTGGGACCTGCAGATGGGGCAGGTAAACAAACCGGCCCGGCCCGCCAGAGGCTTTCCCTACACAAGCGGCGACCCCAGTTTGAGAAACACTGCCCTATGCCATTATTCAAATCATTTATGAAGATACTGAATAGAACCAGAAGTGGGACAGATCCCTGTGGGACCTCCACTCAGAATGCCCTTCCAACTTGATTGTGAACCACTGATAACTACTCTTAGTACGCTTTTCCAACCAGTTGTGCGCTCACGTTAGACTAAGTTAATCTACACTACATATATATATATATATCTCCTCTCTCTATATTCCATCCTATGTGTTCGATGAAGTAGACTGTAGTCCATGAAAAATTATGCTCAAATAAATTTGTTAGTTTCTAAAGTGCCACAAGTACTCCTGTTCTTTTTGCAGATACAGACTAACATGGCTGCTGCTCTGAAACCTTATTGAAGTTGAGATACATCATATCTACTGCTCCCACCCTATGCACAAGGCTTGTTACCTTGCAAAAGGATATTAGGTTGGTTTGACATGATTTGCTCTTGACAAAGCCATTTGACTGTTATTTATCATCTTATTATCTTCTTGGTGCTTATAGGTGCTTTTAAATTGATTATTTGTTCAATTATCTTTCTGAGTACCAAAGTTAAGATGACTGGTCTATAATTCCCTAGGTTGTCCTTATTCCCCCTTTTATAGATAGGTACTATATTTGCCCTTTTCCAATCTTCTGGGGATCTCTTCTATCCTTCACCAGTTCTCAAAGATAATTGGTGATGGCTCAGAGATCTCCACAACCAGTTCCTTAAGTATTCTGTAATGTATTACACAGAGGAACAAATAGCACTTTAAACTTATATAGGCCCTTCAATGTGAGGACCTCAAAGCAATTTACAGACATTAAGCATGTGATTTTTAAAATATAGTGTGTCTAATTTCCATGTTCAGTTACCATGACTGAATACATAATCTGAGAGATTGCATGATCTCAATCCATCAAATCATTTAAGAACACAATTTGCTTTGAGTGCATTAATGTCCTTTAAGCGTATTGGCTAAGTGTGTCTGTACAGATGCCTAAAATTAAACATGTTCTCAAGTGCTCTCTGCTGGATTGGGACCTTCCTGTCTTAACTAGTCATTTGTACATCAGTTACCCATTTTGTGCACATAGTTTCAGTAACCATATAAGCAAAGTAGGCATGCATTAGCACAAACAAACTTCTCTTTTTTAAAAAAAAAAATTAAGATCAAATGGTTTTATTCTACAAAGTGCTTCCTCAGAATTGCTGAGGCTCTTTAGCTTCTGTGGAAGGCAATGAGACTTGGAGATACATAGCACCTTACAGGAAGTACCTAGAAATTTGCAGCACTGGGGCTTAATCCTATTCCAATAGAAGTCCGTTGAGATGACTGCCCAATGACATGAACAGTAGTTGGGTCAGCACCTAGCAACTTGTCCAAAGTCACAAACTAAGTGGCAGAGCAAAAATTAGAACTCAAGAGAGTCCTGCTTCAACTAATAGGACCACTTATTCAATAGATAACCATTATCTCTATAGGTATTAATGATCCCTACATAACGGTACAGTGGTGCAGCTACTGGGTGGGGTCTGATTTGAGCGCAGCCTTGAAGACATATGACTAGATTTTCCTGCTTTCTAAAAGATGGGGAATGGTTTATACAAGCCTCCACAAAACGTCAGCTGGAGAAAACTTAAGGATCATACATAGCAAAGTACAACTGGATCTGATGTGGTTTAATCTCATTTCTACCTCAGGGAGGACCTAAAGTCCGTAACCAGCCACCATTTTGAATTGAGCAGAGTCACCTGTTATTTAAAAAGGTGCAGTTACAAATTCTTGCTTTTCATTTCCCATGAGAGTACATTGGTGTGTCAAAGATGCCATGGAGGGCTGTTCCCTAGGCCAAAGGTTTTCAACCTTTTTCTTTCTGAGGCCCCCCAAAATGCTATAAAAACTCCACAGCCCTCCTGTGCCACAACTGTTTTTCTGCATATAAAATCCAGGGCCAGTGTTATGGGTTAGCGAGCAGGGCAATTGCTCAGGGCCTCACAACACAGGGGCACCCAGAAAATTAAGCTGCTCAGGCTTTGGCTTCAGCCTCGAGTGGTGGGACCCCAGGCTTCAGCCCTGCATGGTGGGGCTTTTGCTTTCTGCCCTGGGACCCAGTGAGTCTAATACTGGCCCTGCTTGGCAGCCCCCTATAAACTGCTCATGGACCCCCCAGGGGGCCCCGGGCCCCTGACTGAGAACTACTGCCCTTGGCAATCACTAAATTTCTTCTCCAATGAGGTCTGGAATTTGAGAGAATTGCATAGAGCAGGAGTTCTCAACCTTTTTCTTTCTGAGCTCCCCCCGCCACCCCTCCCCAACCTGCTATAAAAACCCCACAGCCCACTTCTGCCACAACAACTGCTTTTTTCTGCATATCTGGTAGATTAAAAGCCAGGGCTGGTAGCAAGCAGGGCAATTGCCTGGGGCCCCATGCCACAGGTGAGCCCACAAAGCTAAGTTGCTCGGGCTTTGGCTTAAGCCCTGCAAAGCAGGGTTCAGGCTTTGACTTTCTGCCCTGGGCCCCAGTGACTCTAATGCTGGTTCTGCTCTCTGACTTAGTTTGGTGGACTCCCTGAAACCCACTCAAGGACCCCCAGGGGCCTCCCAGTTGAGAACTGATGGCATAGAGAACCCTGGTGTCTCAAAGGCTAAGGTACTGTATTGTCACCATAAGTGATCAGAAACACCCCTGTGATGTACCGAGGGCATCCCCTGGCATAACTATTCTTTAAGTCCAGATGGTTGGGTGTCTTGGAGATTCAACCCCTTCACTTCTCTGGTAGCGAGACCACATCAGTGTACTTGCTGCTCTGCCATTTCAGTTTCGCCTTCTAGTCATAGTGCAGTGTTGTTGAGGCTGTCCCACCCACAGGGAAATCACAGAAAAGAGGGAGTGAAAGTGCACAGAGCCACGGAGCTGGATTCAGCATCTGAGGTGCATTGCACAAAACATACATGTGATACATCGCTTGAAAGGAGCTGATGGAGTAGTCACCATAAAGTTTCCATTTCACAGCACTAAAATCTTACATTTGCTTATTAAATTTCAGTTAGGGCCCCAGGCAATTGAACAGAACACTGATCTAGCTCACTGCATTTTGCTGTGCTTACTGCTACCAACACAGAGCCATACCTTACAATGGGAAGTTGAAAAGCCTGAGATTTATATAAACAACATAGAACATGGAACAAAAGGAAAATAACATGTCCCCCGTTTAACAGCCTGATCTGAAGACCCCTGCAGACAATGGAAGGATTTCCATTGACTTTAATGGACATTAGACCAGACTCACCAGACTCTTGGTGAATCCAGACACTGGTGGAAAGAATGCTTCCTCTATGGCCTTCCAAGATTCTTTGTTTCCTCTGTGCATTATCACTTTCACGCTTACAGCCATGTGGTACCACTAGATGTGCTGACATTCTGGTGGACTTCCAGGCTTGAGAAATCACCCAGAACTTGAGTCTCAGACCCAAGCCTGAGGTTAGGCAGGTTTGCAAAGAGCTCAGCTTTGTGCTGCCCCCTACAGCTCAGTGAAAACTGCAAAGAAACGTACCGTAAACACTGAATTTTAAAATGAACTTGCTGCAGCTGTGCTCCTTCCCCTTGTATCTGTCATCCATGAACATTTAAACGCTCATATTAGATTGCAAACAGGGACTGCCTCTCCCTTTGTATCTGTACAGCACTCAGCACAGTGAAGCTTTAGTGAGAAAGGAGCAATTGTCAGCAATGGGCAGTGGGAAAAGATGTCTTGTCTTCCACAGATTTAGCTCCTGGTAGGGATAATAAGCCCTGTATCTTACTGAGGCAGATATCTCAAATAACATGTAGTTTACTATGGGGAAGGTTTTCAAGAGCTCAGAATCAGGTTTCAGTTTTGCCAACCCCGAAATGTTAAAAAAATCATGAGTCAGGCATCAAAAAAGCATGAGATTGGCTTAAAAATCATGAGATATTTTTTAAAAATTGTAAGTGTGGGGCTCTTTCTATTTGCCTGCTGCATTTTGAGCTTTCAGGATGCCCTCGGGTCCTGTTTTCAAGTTTTCTCCACAACCATGAAGGCTAGAAACCCTTTTTTCCCCCAGAAAACCTGAGATTCTGATGAAATAACACGAGTCCAAGAGCTAAGCCTTTAGAGAAACACCAGATGTCAGGGGACTCACTATACAAATCACAAGACTTGGCAACACTTATTTTCAGTTTACCGTTATTATATGTTATTTGTATTATCATGCTTCCTACGGATACTCATCCACGGACCATTGTGCTAAGTGCTCAGCATCCACAATAGAGGCCAGATTTTCAAATGAGCTCAGCACCCAGCAGCAATTATTTGGATACTTACAGTCAGATTTTCAAAAGAGCCCATTACCCAATGCGCTGAGGTCGTTTGAAAAAAATCACACCACTTAGTCCTGAATTCTTCTGGAAATCTGCTCCCAGTTGTGGGTGCTGAGCCCTTCTGAAAATCTGCACTATGTTCAGGCCTTTCTGATGAAACCTTGTTTGTCAGTTCAGCATAGATATCAGAGCTTCCATGATACTCTTCCTAGGAGTAGGTGTTTGACCCAGTATCCTTGTCCAAAACTGTCTCTCCACGGTCTGCACCAGATCTTCTCCTACACTAGGGCAGCTCCACCAATGCAAAGTCATCCTAAAGCTGGTTTACCCAGCTACAAAGGGTTAGCTATTCTGTGTAGGGGATTCCTGGGTGGGTCATACACCACCTCATACCTACACAGGGCCGGCGCTTCCACTAGGCAACCCTAGGCGGTCGCCTAGAGTGGCAGGATTTGAGGGACAGAATTTTGCCTCTTTTGGCAGAAATTCGGCAACAGGGGGGTCCTTCTGTTCTGGGTCTTCGGCGGAAATTTGGCAGCGGGTCCCTCACTCAGAGACCCACCGCTGAAGTGCCCCGAAGACGCGGAGCAGAAGGACCCCTGCCACCAAATGCTCAGAGGAGGCATGCTGCCGCCTAGGGCGGCAAAAACCCTGGTGCCACTCCTGTCCCTACGGGTCACACAGAGTTGTGACTGGGACATTAATATTCTTCACCAATCTCTGGCTTCCACAATGACCTCTTAGGGCTATACTCAGCCAGTGAAAGTAAGCAAAGAACAGCTGCTCTAACCGACAGCATAGGACCAGGACAACACACAGCAGTCCAAGGACCTTTGTGCCATCTCTCCCACCTGCACCGAGCAAGTATTGTTCAGACATAGTTGATGAGCTAGCCTGCTGTTTGGACTGTGCTGCAGGGAGAGCTGTGGAATAAGAAATTTACAAATATACTGGGGAATAAATTGGGTGGCATCACTCAAGAAAACCGTGCTGGAGAATATGCTATTCATGGTTCAGCATTTGGTAGTTTTAAAAGTTTCATTCCTCTAGTCAGGGACCAGAAAAAATGCCATCTGACTCAGGATTTTTTTTCTTTGGTGGGGTAGGGGGGACATACTCCAAATAGGCATAGATCCAACAGGATCCTAAAGCACATTCCAAAATTTAACTTTGATTTCAATGGATTGTTCACATTCTGAAAGTTAAGCCTGTGCTTAAGTGTTTTGCTGGATTGAGGCCAGAACAAATGCTATATTCATTATGGTTGTTGTTATTAATTAGTAATTGTTATTATTTTATTATAGAATAGTGAATAATCATAGTGAACAGTTTGGAAACAATCCACAGATTTAAAATTTTTCATCCAAATGATCTAGCACATACTTACAAATAACCATTTGCCAAAACTAAGTTGTTGCTGTTTAAAAACAACAGCAACCTCATTATTCACAATGAGTAAGTCGACCAAGTCTAGCTGTTACTTTGTATTCCTGGAGTTTTTCAGACTGCATATAGTTGGTGAAACACTGTGTAATAATTAGGGATGAAATGTGATAAACTCTGTAAACAATGACATAGAATGTGCAAGAAGTAAACAATACAAAAATATTCTGTTCTGTAAAATAGCAGCATAGTAGAGTTCTAAGGATTTTATTTTTGTTTTTCAGATATAATCCTCTTGCTGTAAAGAAATGTTTGGGAACAAATATTGGCATTCAAAATGCCTTTTTTATGATAAATTATTATTAGTGGGCAATGTTACAAAAGGCAAATAGATAGGGCTTTCTTTGGAGGAGGGTAGTTGTTTTTTTTAAAAACCCATGGGCATTTCAGACATTAAGAGACTGTGATTCTGACACATCTGTATTTTTATAAAATTAGTCCTTTCATAAATGAGATTACAATATGGCATGTGGTGTCTTTCAAACCAAACACCTGTAGTCAGAATTAGAAGCTTTACAACTGGCACTACTCCTGTTCCCAGGGTTTTAGTGGGGTGGGGAGTAGGGGGGTGGGAAATGGAAAGCTCAGCCACAGGGAAATTCTGGAAATCTCATTAGCGGTGTTATCAAGGCATCCTCAGACCTGAACAACTTTCCTGTCCTTTTTTTTTTTTTAATTGTTATTTATTTATTTATTTTAAGACTAGCTCCAACAGGAAAAACTAATTGAGCAGTGCGGATTTCCCATGGCGGTATTACCAAAAAAGCATAAAATCAAATAAACCCAGACAAAGTTGTGTGTGAAATGAACTAAGGGCTGCGGTGCCATAAGTGCAGTACTGGGTCAAGTATCCTCCTCTCAGCTCAGCATTGGAAACGTGCCCAGATTTTGTAAGAGGTCCCAAAGCCATGACAGAAGGCTCAAGATGTTGACTGGCCCTGGGCTACATACTTGGCTACTGGAGAATCAATGACCTTTGCTCCTGACATAGGGCTTTTTAGATTTCTCCTGAGCTCTGCCTTCTCAGTGAGGAGAAAGAACTGATATACAGTTCAGGTTTGCAGCCTGACATGGCTATGTCAGACTCAACTCCCAGTCATAACTCTGTTTTAAAAAACAGTGAACTTCGCATTTATAAAAGTGTTGACGTGATTGACAGGCCCATGACCACAGCCCAAGTACGGAGTGGTCACTGGAAGCCCCTCCAATATGACTCGACTCTAACCTGGAGGGACCATTACAGAGTGAGAGGGGAGTTAGTTTGGACTCAGTGTCCTCCCAGGCGCTAGTTTCTTTGCTGAGAGCACAAAAAAGAATGAGTATTTGGTCTAAGTGTGGTGATGGGGCAATAGTGTTATCACATATTTACTAGAAAAGGATAGGTTTCCGAGTAGCAGCCGTGTTAGTCTGTATCCGCAAAAAGAACAGGAGTACTTCTGGCACCTTAGAGACTAACACATTTATTTGAGCATAGAAAATGGACTACGGTCACCAGCTCATTTCACGCAGGACATCAGACCTATCCATCAATGAGTAACAAATTTTGGCCACTAAGATGAGCTGAAGACCTGGAAGTGGAAGGCTCCCTACGGTAATGACTAATATCCTGCAGCATCAAACCCATAGTTCTACTTTTAAAACATTTTTCCTTAATTTTTATGGATCAGGGAACATTCACAGCTGGCTGGAAAAACAGCAAGGTAGGTCATTGTCAGATGCGTGTGGCAGAGGAGGAAAACTCCCTGTCATTTTTCAGAAGCAAGTAAAACTTTAAAAGCAGCAAAGAATCCTGTGGCACCTTATAGATTAACAGACGTTTTGGAGCATGAGCTTTTGTGGGTGAATACCCACTTCGTCAGATGCATGTAGTGGAAATTTCCAGGGGCAGGTATATATATGCAAGCAAGCTAGAGATAATGAGGTTAGTTCAATCAGGGAGAATGAGGCCCTGTTCTAGCAGTTGAGGTGTGAAAACCAAGGGAGGAGAAACTGGTTTTGTAGTTGGCAAGCCATTCACAGTCTTGGTTTAATCCTGAGCTGATGGTATCAAATTTGCAGATGAACTGAAGCTCAGCAGTTTCTCTTTGAAGTCTGGTCCTGAAGTTTTTTTGCTGCAGGATGGCCACCTTAAGGTCTGCTATAGTGTGGCCAGGGAGGTTGAAGTGTTCTCCTACAGGTTTTTTGTATATTGCCATTCCTAATATCGCTCACAGACAACCTGCCAACCTGAAACATATTCTCACCAGTAACTGCACACCGCACCATAGTAACTCTAGCTCAGGAACCAATCCATGCAACAAACCTCGATTCCAAGTCTGCCCACATATCTACACCAGCGACACCATCACAGGACCTAACCAGATCAGCCACACCATCACCGGTTCATTCACCTGCACGTCCACCAATGTAATATACGCCATCATATGCCAGCAATGCCCCTCTGCTATGTACATCGGCCAAACTGGGGACAGGCGCTATGGAAAAGGATAAATGAACACAAATCACATATTAGGAATGGCAATATACAAAAACCTGTAGGAGAACACTTCAACCTCCCTGGCCACACTATAGCAGACCTTAAGGTGGGCATCCTGCAGCAAAAAAACTTCAGGACCAGACTTCAAAGAGAAACTGCTGAGCTTCAGTTCATCTGCAAATTTGATACCATCAGCTCAGGATTAAACCAAGACTGTGAATGGCTTGCCAACTACAAAACCAGTTTCTCCTCCCTTGGTTTTCACACCTCAACTGCTAGAACAGGGCCTCATCCTTCCTGATTGAACTAACCTCATTATCTCTAGCTTGCTTGCATATATATACCTGCCCCTGGAAATTTCCACTACATGCAACTGACGAAGTGGGTATTCACCCACAAAAGCTCATGCTCCAAAACGTCTGTTAATCTATAAGGTGCCACAGGATTCTTTGCTGCTTTTACAGATCCAGACTAACACAACTACCCCTCTGATAAGTAAAACTTTGTGACTTACTAAGTCCATTTACTGCTGGATCAGTGCTTGCAGAATTTCATCTGCGCAATTACAAGAGAGAAGTGGATAGGAGACAAGAGTCAGGATGCTAGTGAGGCTTGCTTATTATTGTTTTTATTGTTATCATGGATTGGCACCCCCACTGTGCTTCTCATATAAACACAGAATGAGAAGGTAGCCCCTGCCCCAGAAGAGCTTCAAGTCTAAGTAGAAGGCAAGAGTCAGCAGATACAATAAAGACAGACAGGTGCATACAAGGAAATAGTGAGAAAATATTGATCAGCATGGCAGGTGCTAGTCTCAGCCACTAACAGCCTAGCTGTTGTCAACTTTTTCATAGTTGTCATGGAAAAGGAGAATTTTAAGAAGGGATTTGAATGGGGCTAATGAGGTGGCTTTGTGTCTGACTATGGGGAGCTCTCCCCGAATGGGAGAGGCAGCACAGAAGAAAGCATGAAAGGCACTCATTTGAGAATTTAATAAGCAGGCGATGGAGGCTGGTATCATGGATTGATAGGAAGCAGGAGTCAGAAGCGTGTTCGATGAGCTGAGAGGTAAAAGGTCAGAGGGAGATGGTTCGCAGTTGAAGAGGCAAGTAGGGTCAGCAGTGGGATTTTTTTTTTTTCAGTGGGAGAGATTAAAATATGCTTCTACTGTAAGGGGAAAGAACCAGACGAGAGTGAGCAGTTCAGGAGAAAAGTAAGGGAGAGGATGAGAGTGAGCAATCAGGAGATGGGATGGGATGAGGTCAGCGGGGCAAGTGGAGAAGTTAGAGCAGGAGAGCAAATTAGAAGTTTCTGTGTCTGTGACAATGGACAAGAAGAGTTGTAGGAGGGGAAGGGAAGAGAGCTCTAACAGAGTATCTACCGAATCAAAAGTTCTGTAGTGAAGGAAAGAAGAGGAAGATTAAAAAGAATGAAGACAAAGTCTGAGAAACCCCATTCTTAATTCTGGACCTTCCTGTCATGGAGCAATAAATGATCTGGAAGGCTGAAGAAGTGGTTTAAACACAAAGGACTGGGTATCTATCTGCATCTCTCAGAACTGGAGATAGGCCGAAACCAAAAGAAGGTTCCATTCAGGTTTGATTCAAATTATGGATGAAGATTCAGGAAGGGCTTATTTCCTATGAGCTGTCACCTATCCCTAGTTCTCAAATGTCCATGTAACAGTGATGTATTCTCAGCAGCTCCTGGATGCCACTTGTTAAGATCTTCCACCAAGCTCAAGGAAAAATTAGAATGATTTCTCTATTTCTGCTTTCTCTTACATCTCTGGATGCCACTAAATCATCCTTTCCAGAATTAACTTATCCCTGGGGCTCACAAAAATACTTCCAAAAAGCACAATTTTCCTTTGGAATGGACCAGAGTGTACCAGCTGCCAGATATCTTACATAGTTATTCCCAAGAGAAAAGGTCTTTGACTTCCTTACAGCCTTCAGCTTCCCCCATTCCCCCGCCCCTTCACTTCAAATTAATAAGTGGAATCTAAACCAATGTTTCAAATACACTCCCTATAATTTCCAGGAACAAAGGATAAACCTTTCTTGCAAATGAAGCTATGTATGTGAAAGCATGTTGTGGTTGGTTTTTCTGTTTTGTTTTGCTTAATGGGAAAGACTGATGAATAGACTCCACAGTCCCTGACCCACTCTCTCTGCCACCCAGACACCCTCAGGACTTGGGATTTATCACAGGCTATGGGAAAATGTTTTGTCTGAGCCCCTTGTTAAAATACTGGCAGCACACAGAAGGCCAGATTCAATGCCCACTGGAGTCAATGGGTCTCTTTAAATCAACAGTGCACACTAGATCAGGCCCCAGTCTTCCAAAGTTTCAGAATACTCAGCTAATATTTCTAACTTGCTCCCTGTATTTCCCCCACACAGCAAAAGATGGCTCCATTAAAAAATCAGGGCCACTTTTGTCTTTATTTTAGATTAAAAGGTAGAGCATTGGCACAGATTCTTCACCCACCATAAACTAGCTGCTGATGCAAGTTGCAAAAGTCTTGCTGAAGCACAAGATGCAATTATAAGGCTGATGCAATATGCACCTATTCCAAAGCAGACATGTATCATACATACAGAGGGCCTAAAATGATCAGCTCCCTACTGCATGATGTTCCTGATTCTTGTAATGTTTGTGCAGCAGCCACTGTGTACAGTTGCACTTCAAAGCTACCCCTGTGCTTTTAGAATCGCAGTAAGTGCTCCCTTTAATTACGATGTGTTTTCTGTATGTTTTTTATCATTGTCATTAAGGGATTAAACACAACCCTCTGAGACACAGAAGTGTAAACATGAGCAATATTTATTCCAAGGTCTTCACTGGTTTCTCACTGTACAGCTTTCACTGTATTTAAACCTATTGTGCATCTTATGATATGATGTGCTTTGGAATCATATGATTCCACCTGTATTTTAGGCTAAGTAGGGGTTAGGAATAAATAAAAATAATGTGCTTCCCCCCTCCCCAAAAAAAAACAAGAAGAAGAAAAGACTACATTATTTAATCTGATGTTAGATATCTGTCTGAATTTAGCCAAAGTCAGGAACTCTAGGCTTAAGCTATCCCATTGTACCTAAACTGTGCAGAGACCTTTCAACAGTGGGATTATGTGCTGCAATGTGATAGGACAATTTAGAGTGGAATCCTAGCTTTGACTTTGAAAAGGAAACTATCAGTAGGAGGAGAAGGATGGACTTGTGATTTAGACCTGTCCTACACTTAAAAAATAAGTTTCCATAGCTACAGTGCTCAAGGGTCTGAAAAATTCACACCCTGAGCATCGTAGTTATGCCAACCTAACCCCCAGTGTAGCTGCAGCTGAGTCAATGTAAGAATGCTTCCATTGACCTACCTACCATTGCTTGGGGAGGTCGAGTTCCTAAAGTAATGGAAAAAAACCCTGCCATCATTGTAGGAAGCATCTACAGTATGGCGCTACAGAGACTTGGCTACAACGCTGCAGCTGTGCCACCGTAACACCTGTAGAGTAGACATGGCCTAAGGAATAAGAAGGGACACTGGAAATAAGCAGTTCTGAATAGAGCTGACTGAATTTTTTTCATGGAGGGGGGGGAATTCTTTTCATGCCTCCCCTCGCCTCCACTACTGCACAGTTAGCTCAGCAGAGGAGCTTGGGCTGAAGATGCACCTCACAGTTTGGCGACCACTGGTATAGACTTACCGAGAGACCGCTCATGCATGAGGGATTGAGATCCAACACTCCCAGAGCTAGGCTTTTAGCTGGAACCATTCAAGGCAATGGGAACCTTGTCACTGATGCCAGGATCTGAGCCCTTGGACACAAGCATTACTGGGAAGGGAAATAGGCTCATTTTGGTTTGGGAGCCAACAAATGAAAGGGGAAATATGCTGCTAGTTTTAAACTGTACTTACATAGCATCTTTCCTCTGAACATCTCAGGTCCTTCCCACCGGTGGATTAGGGCTCATAACTCCAGTGCTTAATTTGTAATGAAAAAAAGATGCCGGGGCTCAACAACATTTTTTTACTTTCATAACTGATGTGCCAAGCCCAGAGGTGCCACAGCTATGAACTGCCAAGCCCAGAGCTGCTGGGGTTCAGCCCTGGTACATATTAAGCACTGCCTAATTCACTAAAGCCCCTTTGGAAATCCTAGCCTTATGGTCCTGAGTGGACCTGCCTCTTATGCAGAGGTGAGGGTAAAAGGAGCTTTCCTCTCCCTCACCCCTTACAGACCCACTCAAGGGTCAGAGTAAACAGCCCCTGCACCCTTTCCATGCCTCTTCAAAAGCATCAATGCCTGAGAGGGGGAGGCATAGGAGGCTACAGCCCTGCCCTGACTTTCCCACTGTCATGTTGAGATGGCTGCTGATTAAAGAGGGCAGACTGGAGCATAACACAGTGGGGTACAGCCCCTTCACTCTCCCAGTGTGGTGGAACATTCAGGAAGGGGTTGTGCCTCCTTAGGCCTAGTACCTCTCTGAACTGCCTCAGGGCTCTGCAATTCCATATTGCCTCCATCACAGGCTACTATGTGTGTGCATGATCTGGCCCTAATTAATCAAGACTCACAACCCTCTTTATTATAAGGAAGCATGATGATACAGTTCAGAATTGGGGAAACTGAGGCACAGAGAAGAAAAGTGACTTGGTCACAGTCACAGAATCAGACAGGGGCAGGGCTGAGAATAGAATCCACAAGAACTTACTTTACTCACTGAGCAGCACTCCCTTTCATTATGTCACGCACTGAAGCAAAGTAAATGTGATTTTAGTTATTTCCTTATTTATTGCCCAGCTGTGCCTGAAAGCAGCTCCTCAAGCCACAGGGGGCTTGAGAGAAGGGGCAGTATCAGAAACAACAATCATTATCCTCTTTACTGGAAAGCATGTATATGAATGGCAAGATTTACTAGCTGTTCAAGTGCTTTATGAGATTTAAAAGCTTCAGAAAAAATTTACTAGGACGATTTAAAACTTCAATAGTTTGGAATGGGAATATTTGCAACGGAGCCAGTTTTGACTGCAGCCCTGTCTGAAGCAGTCAGGGCTCCAGTTCTGGGATTGAGAGTGCAACACTCTTCTCTGACCTTCCAGTGATGAGTAAAATGAAAGGTGACTATGGAGAGTGGTCACTTCAAAACACACTGGGCCGGCCTCAGCCCTGGTGTAAGTTGATGCAACACCAATTACTTCAATAGCATTCTTACATCAGGGCTGAATTTGGCCCACCAAATACCAGATACTAAATCACCTCAAAGCATAGCATTCAAAATAACAAAACATACTAAAAATATTCTTCTTCCTCAATCAGAAGCCTAAAACCACATTACACACAGCTCTTAATGAGGGTAATAAGCTTCAACATAACAGCCCTTCAACCATGTTCATCCTCCACTTAGCATAATATTCCCTCCAGAGCCTTCACAGCATGCTGGGAGAAGTTGGCCAATGGTTAACACAGTTGTATTTGCCAGAATTAGTTCCTGGCTCCAGAACAAACAGAAAAGGTGGTGAAGATTTCCAAAAGGCAAGTGCCAAAGAGGGGTGAGGATTTGCAAATATTGCTAAATAGCTTATCATGGGATTTTCCCTTCCACACACCCCTCTCCACAATACTAGGATGATTAATTACAATGGGTTCTGATACCATTCTCACCTAGTAGCTCACAATCATTCCACTTATAATTATATTCCACGAGTTGTTACATGTTAAAAATTCCTTCTACCCCTCACCTGTAAATTAATTATATCTGAGCAGGAGAAGGTTTTTTTCCCCTGAATTTTATCATGTTCTTATAGGTAAGACTTTCCTCCCACTTGTTCTTTCAGCTGCATAGCTCATCTGATAGGTAGACACTGCTCTATTTTAGCCAGCCAGCCCTTAGCCTGGATTTCTCTGTAATTCATTGTAAACAAAACTATTAAACATTGTATTCCAGCGTTACAGACACCTCCTTTTATAATAAGATCTGAAGGCTGCAAATGAGGGTATTGATGTCATTACAGATCTTGCCATAGCAGATCAGATCAATAGCTCAGAATCCTCCCTCCCTCCAGCTAATGACTAGTACATAATTCTTCAGAGGAATCTAACTATCATAAAATGCACTTGTCAATATTGTCTGTTTGTGTGTTGCTGCTGGAAGTGGGGGATTCCTTCCGAATCCTAGTGTTTGACCACTTATGGCCTGAAACATGACATCTAGCTACGTTTGGCACAGTCCTACCTTGAAAATTACCAATAGGTAAGTGCAATAGTTACAGATGCTCATAAAATTATCCAGAACTTTTTAATAAATCCAGTTACAGTGCTTGACTTGATCACCTCCTGCAGCAGTGAATTCCACAGGTTGAGTCTATGTTATATAAAGAAGACTTTGCAGCTGAAAATTAATACTTACATTATCTTTATAATATCCCTTACCAGATAATCAAAATTGTGAGCTTTCCATGGCTCAGGAATTGGGATGAGATGGTACATTTACTTATGTGGAAATTTTTCAACAGGTTTTACTTGGCAGCCAGGTCTTTGTAATATCCACTTATAGATATCAAATGATTTATTGGGACACTGCAATAAACAACTCCGATATACACGGGGCAACAAAATTTAACTTCTTCCTAGCCCCTCCTCTACACCAAGATAATTCAATATCAAAACAAGAAAACAATTTAACATTAAAATAAAGATATAGCATCACCTATAGGTGATGATGCTGTCTGCATCGATTATTACATTTTCAAACACAGCAATGAGTCTGCTATCCTACCTGTACTTTGGGCTACTAACAGAAGCTAGCAGAACCCACCAGAAACCAGTTGATGGTTTAAATGAAATTTCTACTAGGATTAAGCACATAACGTTGCTTCAGGAAATTGGTGAACTCTGAGTGACGATCTGTGATAAACAATTACAAATTTGCCATTTGTAGTGAAGAATGTAGTCAATGAATGTTATTACTATTATTTACTATTTGTATTAGAATAGTTCCTAGAGGCTCTAACCAAGATTAGAGCCTCATTATGCTAGGTGCTATATGAATACAAAGTGACTGTCCCTGCCCTGAAGGGTTTACAATCCAAATCTCTTTTTTCTATTCCCCAATTATCTGCAAACAGACTTAGACTTTTTCAGATTTGTTTGTATTCAAAATTCTTAGACAGATGACTTACATGAACACATTTCAGCCTCAGCATTTCTTGCAAACTATTTCCCTTGATTATTGATTCAAGTGCCATTCATGATTCTCTATTTGTGCTGCATGATTGGTCATCTAAAATTACATGGAGCTGTTTCTGATCCCTGGCTGGACAAATGATATTTATGTTTTAATGAATATTTCTGATGCTCTCTCTTTCTCCAAATATGCTTAGGAGGGAAAATATTTCTGATATGAACAGCCATGGAAAGTGAATAAATATTTTGCCTCATTCTTCTTTACTCTCATTAATCTCTACTTTCTTCTTCAAATAGCCTCATTGATTTCAATGGGCCTTCTCACAGAGTAAAGTACTAGTTAGCATGAGCAAAGATGGCAGAATATAGCCCAAAATGAATTTGCGGATTTCATTCAGATGCATTTTTATGCATATTGTTTTAGAATTGCAAAACTACAGAAATATTCCTGAGAAATTTAACTACATGTGCCTCAGTTTGCTTATTTGCAAAATATGTATTGTACCACATCCCATACTGAAAGTATTTTGAGGTTTAATTAAGCTTTAAAAAGGACTTTGTTATCCTTGGATTCAAGGTACTAAACATATAATGAAAACAATACTTAGCATTTGATAGTGTTTTATATAACCCTGCATAGTGTTCAAACCACTTCCCTGCCATTAACTCATTAGTTATCAAACATATTATTATTTGGAAGTGAAGAGAATCTTCTAGGAAGCTGAGAAACCAGGCATTCTAAAATAACAGATCAGAATAAATCAACCAATCTTCCAAAGCCATCCTTTGGTTACTAACTATTTGCTAATAATGTTGCCCCTTTTTGACCTGAGCAGCTAGTCAAAGTTCAAGCTTGGGGTTGAAACTGATGATGGAGTCTGGGATTTTCTCTGATGCAATTTTGTTTGTTTATAAGGAATGTACAAGGTCTTGCTTCTCTGAATGCAGGAGGAACCAGAAACAAAAGAAACAGTTCCTTAATTTACAGTTCCACCCTTTAGTCAACAACAGACCCAAAACACCTCTCTCTCTAGCTTTGTCCTGGGTATCACACCATGCTCACCAGCTGCTGCTTGGCTTTCTTGCCTTTTTTTTTTTTTTCCCACTGTCTGTCTTTGTTCTTGTTTTCCTCACAAACACATTACTCAAAACAATACAAAGCAAAAGCCCTTCTGCCCACCCAGACTAAAACTCCTGAGCAGGTTCAGAGCCCCGTTTGTTTTAGGTGAGGGCTTGTGATTAATTTATCCTGAAATTATGTTACTTGAAGGCTGTGTTCACACCCAGTCTCAAAGATGCTTGTGACCCATGCAGTCCCCAGTACCTCTCAGCATAAAAATAATGATACATTGCATTGCAACCTTATCTATCTCCTGCCTACCTACTTATCTCACTTTACTCACAACTGAAATAGAGAAACAGCTAGGGTTACTGTAATATACTGTACTAGTGTACAGTAATGTATCTAGGCTGCAATTTTTCAAAGGGGCCTAAAGAGGTTGTCTTTTCATGGGTTTTAGGAAGTAATTCTTTTGTAAAACCTCAGCATTTAATATTGTTTTACATATAGATGTATTATTATAGCTGTATTATGTTTTGTGTTAACCAACTAAATATAAAGCACTATAATAAAGCATTAACCTCTTCTGAGGCATAGGTTGGTACAGAGGAGAAGCACACTTGGCTGAATGGTGGCTTTGAAATTAATCTCTTCCATTTTTCAAATTTTCAAGATTACAGGGACAAATAAAAAAGTGGGGAAAGAGAGGGAATGAAGAAAGTACTGTTGGTAAATGGAGACAGATCTTTCATTGGTCTGAAATAGATGTCACTCAGGGGATATCTGCTTTCACACTGGTCAAGTTCAGCTTGTCTAATCTGACTTCGAAATCATTGTTCGCCCCTTAAAATACCTTGGTTGTATGAGACAAGATATGAGCATTTAGGAGCTTGGCGGGGTGGGGAGAGGAAGAGAAGGAGGGAGGCAGAGAGTCAACAGATCAATAAAAGCACTTTAGGATAATGGCACTACCTAGAGAAGAACAGGTCTGCATTCCAGGCCAGCTTCATCACTGCCAGGAAATGTGCATTTATATGAATGAAGTGATTAATCCATAGTGTCATCCGTGAGAACAGTTCTCTCCCAGATGCTGCTCCCCAGGTGTTTGTTTACCCTCTCTTCCTCAGAGTCACAGTTTGCTGCTGTGCTCTGACCACAGTCAACAGAGCCACTGTCAAGGTTCTCCAGCCAAAGCATGTGGTGTGGGAGGATGGGGGGGAAGGGTTTGGCTGGGAGCTCATTGAAATGGAGGAGTCCAAAGGAAAACATTAGAGAGGAATGGAATGAAGAGCATAAGATAAGGAAGGTGACAGAGGGATTTTGACTGGACTTTCCTTCTTTACACTGTCCTGTTGCATGAGATCAAGGAGGTCACTCAGTGGGATAGAGAGCATCAGCCCCTGCATGAGTGCCCAAGATAGAAAGGGCACAAAACCTCCCTCTCCTTTATGCCCCAAGAGCCAGTCACAGATACAATCCCAGTGGTCTCCTGAGAATAGAGACTGATGTTCCTAGCACCAGTGAGGGGTCCAAGGCATCCCAGAAAGAGCAAGAGTGGGAGAGAAAAGCAGGAGGTGGAGACCTGGCCCACTCTCTCTTCTGCACCAGTTGATAGACCTGACTGGGCACAGAATGGAAGCCCAGCAGGTTGTTCCACCTGCATGCATGTGACCCAAGACAGAGCATGCTTCACTGAGGCATAATGCTTTCTGGAGCTAGAGTGATGCTAGAGGTCATGGAGTTAAAGGGGAGTATCATTTTGGATACTCCGAAGCTCTGAGGTGTTCAGGGCTAGGTTTGGTTCAGTCCATATTCAATTCCAGGGCCATATGTGGATGTCAACCCCTCAAAGTGTAGGGTGTTTCAATCCAGGTTTTTCGTTTGTCTCTTCTCTAACTGTAGATGAATCTTAAAAGGGGATGCACGTTTTTATGGCCAAACACAACGGAATGACCTGGCCCCTGAAATATCAGCTTTGCACTGTTCCAGTAGTGAAAACTGATTTAAAGCTGGTGTAAGTGGATAGCCAAATACTCCATGGTATAATCCCTCTGTGATGACACTGGCATAACCGACCCTATGCCAAACCCCACAATAGGGGGCACGACAGAGGGAAGACAGCATGGTGGGAGCACTGACTGCACTGGCAATGTCTAAAAGGTCTCCTAAGACTATTGCAACTTGCAATATCTAAAAGGAAGTATTGAAGCTGGTTTAGACTGTGACAAGAGCCAGTTTTCTCCCAAAACTGGAGGTAAGAGACATATAGGGAGAGTACAGCTACCTTCCACTCTCCCACTTCTTCATGACATGTGCTAAGTACAGCTCAACCGCCATCAAAAAAAAAATGGGCTGATATTTATAGGCAGGCAGGCTATAAACTAGCATATTATCAAATTTCATGCTTCAGGGCAGTATGATATAATCTCCATAAGGGTCAGGAAGGATGTCCCCTCTTCAAATTCACTAGTTATGAGGTGCATGATGTGGGTTTTTACCTTCCTCTAGAGCATCAGTTCTTTGTCTATTAATGGGCCGCAGGTTTAAAACAAATAAAAGGAAGTTCTTCTTCACACAGCGCACAGTCAACCTGTGGAACTCATTGCCTGAGGTTGTAAAGGCTAGGACTATAACAGGGTTTAAAGGAGAATTAGACAAATTCATGGAGGTTAAGTCCATTAATGGCTATTAGCAAGGATGGGTAAAGAGTGGTGTCCCTAGCTTCTGTTTGTCAGAGAGTGGAGATGGATGGCAGGAGAGAGATCACTTGACAATTACCAGTTAGGTTCACTCCCTCTGGGGCATCTGGCATTGGCCACTGTCAGTAGACAGGATACTGGTCTGGATGGACCTTTGGTCTGACCCAGTATGGCCATTTCTATGTTCTTATGTCTAATGTAGGTGTCATGGTACAATTCCCCACTCTGAACCTTAGCGTCCAAAAGATGGGGTATCAGCATGAATTCCTCTAAGCTTAATTACCAGCTTAGAACCTGTAGTGCTGCCACCAACCAGGAATTCCAGTACACTCTGGTCCCCCCAAAACCTTGCCCGGGGACCCCCAAGACCCAGACCCTCTGGATCTTAACACAAGGAAAGTAAACCCTTTCCCCCACCGTTGCCTCTCCCAGACTTCCCCTCCCTCGGTTACCCTGGAAGATCACCGTATGATTCAAACTCCTTGAATCACAAAACAGAGAGGACAATTCACCTTCCTCCCTCCTTCTCTTTCCCCCTCCCAGACTCTTCCTGAGAGAGAAAGTGATCCTGACACAGAGAGAAATCAGCCTCTCTCTCCCGCTTCCCTCCTTTCTCCGCACTAATTCCCTGGTGAATCCAGACCCAGTCCCCTGGGGTCTCACCAGAATAAAAAAACAATCAGGTTCTTAAACAAGAAAAGCTTTTAATTAAAGAAAGAAAAAAAACAGTAAAAATTATCTTTGTAAATTTAAAAAAAATGGAAAAGGTACAGGGTCTTTCAGCTATAGACACTGGGAACACCCTCCCAGCCTAAGTATACAAGTACAAATTAAAATCTTTTCAGCAAAATACCAATTTGAACTCCTTTCAGCCAAATACACAATTGAGCTCCTTTCAGACAAATACATATTTGCAAATAAAGAAAACAAACATAAGCCTAACTCGCTTTATTTATCTAGTTCTCACTATTTTGAACTTATAAGAGCCCTGTATCAGGGAGATTGGAGAGAAACCTGGTTGCACGTCTGGTCACTCTCAGAACCCAGAGTGAACAACAACCAAAACGAACAGCACAGCACAAAAACTTCCCTCCCTCAAGATTTGAAAGTATCCTGTTCTCTGATTGGTCCTCCGGTCAGGTGACAGCCAGGCTTACTGAACTTGTTAACCCTTTATAATCAAAGAGATATAAAGTACTTCTGTGCTATTAACTTTTCTTATCTGTTTATGACATAGGCATACTAGACTTGTTGTAGAAATTATCTGCTCAGGGAAAGAAAAACATATATTCCTATAAAGTGTGCTATTCTCATAAGTTAAAAGAATCCAACGGTAAAGAAGGTATTTACTCCTCAAATTAATCGATCTCTGGGATCCTTATAAATCCAGTAAAATATTGAATTTTCTAGTTAATATTGCCACATTTTTGGAACAATAGTTCCCTATGGCAGGGTGCCTAGAGGCGATCAGTGTCAGAGAATCAAGATGAACAATTCTAAAGAAGTATGGAGACACAGTGCGATCAGCATGTATTGGAAAATTAGATTTAATGGGATCACAATAGAATAAAAAATAATGGATATTGCGTAGAAAATTGCTCAGGTTCAGAAAGGGATCACATACCAGTGCATCAATAACATGCTTATTTACATTCCTCTTTCAATGTTATACAGCAGTTATTTTACTGATTGTTAAATTCATATCAGAGTGAGATGGAAGTTGGTTTACAAGGAGTTTGACATGCATTGTATTTCTAGAGAGAAGTAAAATGAGGGGGTTAGAAATAGGACAGGTAAAAAAATCTGTTGAAAACAGTTTCACCAGAAAAGTGGAGGTTCACCTAAACCTAAGCCCAGCTAAAAAGGAGACTAGGGAGCATGATCCTACAGCTATAATCCCATGGGATACTGCAGCAACATTTCAAAATCAAAGTATTTCAGTACTAGAATTCTTTCAACAAGAACAGCTACATAGGCAGATGGCCCCAAATGCACCCCCATAGCTTCATTCCTAGAGGATCTAGTGTGTCAGGGATTTTGTACTTAGCCACTTGGTACAATGAGAGGTCTAAGAGCTCAGTGCAGGAAGCGAATAAACTAAATGCCCATGCAGCCACCCACTCACTCCATTCCCAGCAGCAGCTTTGCTTTTAAAGAGGGGGAGGGGGGCAGCATGACAGAACAAGAAGAAACTGTAATAAGACAAACATCAAAGATTGTTTCCCTTTAATTATCCTCTCTTAGTATCTTTCTACATCAACTGGAACTCCCTGTTTCTTTTTTAAAATAAACAAAGCAGTAAGTTTTTAATAGTGACCCGAGTCACTTCTTTGGTCTGAGTAATTACCAAAACTGGCCATAAATTGTCCATTTTGTGACACTCTGAATAGCCTCAATTATTCTTGATAACAGACATCTGTTTTCACATACCCGCACATACACAAACACAAACCTCTCTGTCTAGTGGAGGGATCATCTGTGGATGGCGATGGGCAGCATTCAGTTTCAGATCTGTGTTGTGTTTTGGTTGGCAGTGAGATCCCTGAGTCCAAAGAGAAATAAAATCCTGACAGGGGAAAAGGCAGGTAAACATGGCTGTTATGTTCCATTGCATTGAAAATATTCACTTCAGCTGGGACTGGTTAATGAATCATGGGAGAAAGGGTCTTCTGCAGTGTTGGTTGGGGGAAAAGTTACTTATAACTAAATGTCGTGGAGTCTGGGGATCTGTTCTTTCTCCTCCGTCCACAGGTCTAACTCCTCATTAGCATCAGAGATCAGCAAAAGAAAACCACAGCCAACCAGATGAACATAAAGAACTCAACTATGTTATTCAACCACACTATATAGACTTTCCACCGTCAGTACCTTAAACATCCTTTCAGACCTGAAAGAAATCTCATTTTCAAATTCGTTATATGAACCTGTTACAATAGCCAAGTGTAAGGATGAACTAGCCTCTTCTGCTGCCCACACAATCCCCACAAACAGCTTATGGTTTCCTTCAGTTTTCTCTTTTTCCATTTCTTTTTAACTGTATGGCCTGATGGCAAATACTCAACATTCAAGCTGTTTACACCACTTTATAATAACCTGGTCCCCTATGAGGCTCTGTGATATTAAAGACAATCTGAGTTAGCATGTGGAGTTCACAGCACTTAGAAAAAAATGTCTTTTAAATGGGAAGCTCATCAGCCTTAAGCACAGTGATGTTACTGCTCCACTATGGTACAGGGCTAAATACACTGCAGCTACACAGCAGTCACAGTGGCACTTCAATGGCAAAACCTATGAAGGGATGGGATTGTGACAGCTAAACTGTCCCCCCTGGTCACTTCCTTTGAAGGGGATTCCCCACTGCTAATGGGGGAGTGGAAAGATGGGAAAGTATTATATTTCTGCCTTCATCTCAATTTCAGGTAAAGAAATAATACTATATCTACAATCAAAATTATCATCCAGGTAAGGAGGGGTCATTTTTTTTCCTTAAAAATTTCTATGTTTCTCTTATCTGGATATTGTTTTAATGCTCCTTTTATCCAGAACTGGTTGCATACTTTAAAAGCACTCAACATTTCTTTAAAAACAAGCTCTCACATGCAGAGCATAGGGTGAAATGAGAAAGATTTCTATTAATTCACCATCTTTTTTTATTAAAAAAAAACCACAAAAATCCATTGAGGTACACCTGTAATGTGAGGGATGTGCATCTTGCTAACCGTACATTTTAGACATTAGGCGAAATATATGCTTCATAAATAATTTATATTAAAGCACAATATGTATGCCATTTCATCTCAATGTGATTAATTAATTAAACCAATTAACGTATTTCATACACTCAGGCCCTGATTCGTCTCTCACTTACACCTGTTTCTGAGCTAACTCAATTGACGTTAAGAGCACAGTTTAGGAGCTCCTCTACCTTTTTTTGAATTTTTAAGACATTTTTCATCAGAATTTTGAATTTCGAAGACAAAAAACAAGGGAGGAAATTGCAAAAAGTGTCCACAAACATTTTGTCCTGTCTTGCTGCCAGCTTTCCACAGAATAATGTGTCCAGCTTGCCTAGAGAGACAATGTTATCTAGTAGAGAGAGCAACAGATTGGGACACAGGAGAGCAGGCTCTGGTGTTCTGCTGGGTGTCCCTTGGGCAAGTAATATCACTGCTCTGTGCCTCTGTTTCCCCATCTGCAAAATGGGGTTGTGTTACTGACCTCCTTTGCAAAGTGTTTTGAGAGCTACTGACAGAAATTGTTACACAAGAGCTACATATTATGAATTATCATTGTCTCCAGAAGACGTAAATATGTCCATATGTGTGTCCTGTGTGTGTTCAGATGGTAGGGCAAATCACAGCATGGGTGGAAGGCCCTCCCAAGTGAAATGTTTCTCTGAAGATCTGAAGAGAAGCATTGAGGACTGTGATGGGGAAATGTTTGCAAACACACATTTCACATGTGACCATTCCTCACTGCCCATGGGAAAGTTTCATAAGAGCATGAGTGAGTGCAACTGTTTTTTTTTTTTAATTTTTTTTTTGGGGGGGGAAGAGGGGAGGACTTTTCTTTTAAACCTGTATCATATAAACTAAATAATATATCAGTTATTTCTGTCAGACATGCCAATGGTACTGAACGCGTGCAAAGTTTCCACAAAAGGTTTTTGTAGCTTAATTTTCCTCTAGAGATTAGCCGAAGCCCGATATTCTGTTTCTTGCTGGAAGTTGGCTTTTAGCCACACTGTTCTCCCTTTCTCTCTCATCCCTCACCCCCATTCGTCACTGTTAATCAGATGGCTGCATCTTCCCTATATTTCTCTTGTCAAGCCATTAAGGGGCTACAGATGAGAGAAAGAAGAGGATCAGCATAGATATAAACCAGTTCAGCTCCCAAGGCGCAGCTCCCCCTTTTCAAGGTTGGGATTTCGACATTATTGTACATACTCCTATCAAAATTGAAAGGAATAAGTTCATCTTCCCTTTCAGGCAGCAAAAGGCTGAAATTTATCTTCCAAGTGAAGAGGGGAGGGTTGGAGATTCTTCTGTGTTGCAGCCACCACAGAAATGTAAAAGATAGAAGCAGAGGTACATGGAGAGGCTGGTGATTCTAGTCCCCGGTTCTTGGACTCAGTATGTTCAAGTTCGGCCATGCTAACCCTCCCTTAGCAGTGAAGAAAGTGGGTTTTGCATAATATGATGAGGGTGGTCACCAGAGTTGTGTGAGATTTGGCAGTTTAATTTCAAGGGAGTTCATGGAAAGATGTTTTGTGGCAGCAGGAGGCAGTTGTCTAGAGCAAAAGCTGTGACTCTTGATGATTCCAGAAACTCCCCTAAAAATCAAAACAAAACTCAGAGGAACCCCCAGGTTTTACTAAAACAACAAGGAGTCTGGTGGCACCTTAAAAACTAACATATTTATTAGGGCATTAGCTTCCATGGGTAAAAAACCCTCTTCTTCAGATGCATGCAGGTTTTACTATAAGACTTGCACCCCAACTGAAACCCCAGATCTGAACAGCTCCAACATTTTAGGAAAGTTCAGCTCCTGATGGGAACTTCCCAGCTGGGCCCTATCTCAACAAAGGGCCAAACTAAACCTTCAGATCTGAACAACCTTCAACTTTGAGGGTGTTAGGTTCCTGAGCTCTGCAGCGCAGCCCCACCTCCATTTTCTACATGAAACTATAAACTGGGACAGGTTTGATCAAAGGAAGCACTGGCCTTGCCAAAAAGGGAAATGTTTGATGAATTTGATCTGAGTTTGGGCTTGTAGCCGAACCAGGTGGTGAGGTAGAGCACATGTCCATATTGTAGCTGGTCAGTTGTCCCACATAAACTCTTGTCTCTCCTTGAAGCTTAAGATTTTTTGACAGTATCAGAGCTCAGTCTCCAGCTTCAAGCAACAGATAACTGAGTCTCAAAAAAGGTAGATAATGGCTATCAACTTCCTAACTTTTAATAAATTATTTCAGAGGGTTCTATTTTGTGGTCCAGATTGCCAGGACTTGGAAGACATTTAATTGGCACTCAGGGTCACTGAACAATCTTTTCCAAATGTAAGTTCCACATATAGAGAGTAAAATAAATTTAGTGGGCCAATATTGTGGTTCTTACTCAGTCCTTGCACAGACAAACCTTCCATGGACTTCATGCAAAGGCAACTTAATTGAGTAAGAATTGAAAGAAAATGGAGCAAAATATGGGGGAGGGCCTCAGGATGTGTCCTAATTAAACAATATTTAATATTGACATTTATTCTACTCATCCAGCTGCCTGGGAGAAGGGTAAGGTATTGTTGGTTGCTTGATTGGTTTTGGACAGGTCAGTAAACTATCATTAATTGATTGTTATTTTATTCTGGTTTTTTGCCTATTAAAAAACAAGCAAGTATATGTCGGTAAATTTCCATGACAGTTTTGCTTTAGAGAATGATTAACAATTGTAAAGCCTGTGTTTTTACATATGATAAACATTCCTAGTTTTAGAGAATGTGCGTGTGAGAGTGAGAGAGAGAGAGAACACCTGCTCAGACAGTGCTGATGGAACATTTTTTATAGTGGGGGTGCTGAAAGCAGAAACCTTGTATTTGAGTTGTTATTACTTCTTCAAGCCAGGGGATGTGGCAGCATCCCCAGCACCTTTAGCTCCAGCATCTATGCACTCAGAGTGTGGGTGTAGGGAAAACCATTTCTTGTTATTTTAAGACAGATAAATTCTTGCCACATCCTGAACTGACATAATTCCCTCAAGTTCAAACTCCTCTATTACAACCCTCCCCAGTCCCACAATCTCTTGCTGTCCTTGCCACACCTTTTCTTTCACCCTTCTTATTTTTTCCTTCCCTTATCTATGTTCTATAACCATTATCTCCATGAACATAACTTCTTAAGCTACACGTAGACATCATTTCACCAATGAGAGCATTTCACGCAACATTAGTCATACTGTAGTGTGGGTAATTTTTATGATAATGTTATACCTTGCCTTTGTTCATTGTAACAGTTTAATTTGTACATATTCTGTTGCTGATGTAGTATCACTCAGCTGTAACCAATGAGAAAGTGAATTTTCTAGCTGAATATAATCACAACATGTTCACCTAAAAAAAAGACAATAAATAGGCATGAAAGAACTGCATTTTTGTCACTAAATGTCGATTACACCATACACATACAAACTGAAAAAATACTTCCATAGATAATAATTGAAAGTTACAAGTAGGCAAAGTAAGAAAAAAATCTGTTTGAATACTTACCAGAGTTACTTTAAGGCTAGTTACTTTATATATTTTGACATATGATAGTGACAATTTGTGATTTAATGGTTATAAAGCTTTAACTTTTTGAATCTCAGTGTCTACTATCATTAAATAATTATTGCCTGACCCTCCCTCCATTGTCTGATCCCCCCATAATTTCTCACAACTGTGAAAATTTGAATCTACAAACATTTTTAAAATGCATATAGATATATGTCAAAACTATAAATAAAGAAAGATTAAATTCTGACAAACCTAACAATAAAAAGGTTTTTCTCAAAAAAATAAAAATAAAAAGTCTTGTTTGTTTTAGAAATTAGGTATTTGGAGATGGGTCTGAGCTGTAAATTTCAGACCTCATGAAGATTTCAATCCCAATCTTCCACAGGTTTGAGGGATTTTGGATTCAGGGTTCCATTATAGAGATAAGTACAAAGTTTGGATCTTGATCCAGACTTTTCCCAAAGTTCAGCAATAAGGGTTTCATATGGGGGACTCTGGTTCTGGGCCCTCTTGCATTACAAGTCTGCTGCAGGATTTTCAGGCAGTATTAGCCATTTACCCTTCTTCCAAACAGAGATACCCATTCTGTTATTTGGATTTTAACATTTGTGGATTCAATTTTCACACTTATGGCACTTCATAATTAAATACAAATATTATGAAATAATAATGAAGAGTTGTAACAGTCTGAATCCAGAGAACTTCTGGTTTATGACCTCAGGTAGAATAGAAGTAGGGTTGAAGAGCTGCACTGATTGCACCACCTAACATGCATTTTTGGTAACATCCCAAAGACAGAATGGGTTTCAAGGGATCACCTCAAATTATCAGTCATTGGGGAATATAGTTGCTTCATCTCTCCCTGAAGAAGATTTGGTACCACGTATGTCTCTATATGTAATGACCTCATGCTTGCTGGGACCATGGTTGGGATTATCCAACTGAATATTGCAAGGTTAAATTAGCCCACATTACATTTACTGGTAAAAGAGGGAAGGAATCAAAGTTTGTGGGGTATAATTAATGTAGTTCAGTCTATTCAGAAAATTCATGCTCATAATATTCTCCTTTCTACACATACTGTGACCCATCACAGTACTATTTGCACACGAGTGGAGTGTGAATGCATAAGGGTTGGATATAAATGTGGCTTCTTTAGCCAATCCTACCACCTGGAAGGAAGGCCAATGAACTTCTTGCAGACTATAAATAGTCACTGGCAAGCTAGGCCTCATTTCAAATTGAGCACTTGTTAAAACGCCCCATGTCCTCCACCCTCCCATCTCCCCAATATTCCTTTGTGTGTAAGAAAGAATGCAGCTGGAATGAAGGTGTTAAATCATCCATAGGCACCTGGCCCATGGAGAAGTTCTTATCATGCTTTGCTCCTGTGAATCAATCCTTTCAATTAAGGTAGCTAGGGGAAATAATGATGTTTTTATTTGCAATTACAGCTTTAAATTAGGATCAATAGAGGCAGCTACAGCCCTACCATACCAAGAGTCCATAGCGGTTAGCAGGCTTTTGTATCAGTGCACAGATGAAATCAAACCATCCGTATTCTGTCACAAAAATAATAAAACATTAGAGGACGCAAGATTGGGAAACTAATACAAGTAGAAGACTCAAGATATCCTCCTATTTGTTTTTCCTTTGTTTCTAGGCCTGGAGCCAGCAAGGCCTTCTTCCCTTTTGTTGCCTGGTTACAGCCCTAGAGGCTTGCCATGGTAACATCTGGAATAAAGGTGGATGGGCACCAGGCCAGGTCAAAGTCGACTCTAGCTGAATCAGTAGCAGAAAGGAAAATAAATCTTTTTTTAGTTACTCCCCTATACCTTGGGACAAAGTGATGGTAGTGCAAAAGATAAGCCCCAAATAGGTTCTTTGTTTTAAAAAAACAACGGTAAAAAGTTATTACATCTCATTAACAGTGCACATGCAGGCCTGTCTTTTCAAGAATGTGCAGCGATTTGGAGTGCTTCAGTTTTTGGGTGCTCAAGTGGACACACTTTAATGGGAGTTAATTTCCAGGGTGGGTGCTGAGCACTTTCTGAAAATTTGGCCTCTTTAACATGCTGCAAGTGAGGCATCAAATAATCAAGTCACTTTTGAAAATGTAAGCCTCAGAAACAGAAGGTGTTGGGAGATCACCTTATTATTCCCTTCTTTTATTGACCTGAAGCAGAGTATTTCTGTCCAATACATGTCTAAGTACTTTTCAATTCTACATTTGGGGTGAAATTTTTCCTGAGACAAAGATAAGTGCCATGCACAACTGAAGCCTCCACTTAAATGAATTGGGTCTTTTGCATCAAAACATGTAAAAATGTCCAGTTTGCACATATTTTGAGGGAGAAAATGGATTATCTGAATTAAAATTTCTAATTTCAAAATTTGACATTTCAGAAATGTTCACTTGGAAATAAGACTGTTTCCCCATTTTTGAAGCAAAACCTCCTGAAAATTCTTAAGCATTCTATGAAATTAGGCCTTTTCACACAATACGACATCGTCGTCTTCTTCTTTTGTATGGCTGGTGTAGAGCAGCAACTACAATTTCACCTGAAGTTGATTGAGCCAAATAGCTACATCAGGAGTAGCAGAATTTATTAGACGTTGCTCTGATGACTGCGCTGAGTGATGTTCGGTTGCCAAGCTGCTGGCATTCGTTGTGAATTCTCACTTAACAGAGTGGGCCCCATGAAGGCTGCCATCTTCTACCCCATTGCAACTGCAATGAACTATCTGATTTTAAGAGTTTCACAGTTCATTGCATATTTTGCAGCTGCGGTAGAAGTTGTAGTCATATCTGCTAGGATTTACTGAGGAATATCACTGTAAGAAGCATCCCCTCTGAATATAACTGGTTATGAGGTACAACACTCATTTTAGACTGAAATGTACTTCCATCTCAAATGTGCTCTGTTTATAACCTGACCTCAGAATTGGTGATACTGAGATTATAGAAAATCTTATACGTATTAAAGAAATTAATCCCATGTCACTCAGTGTTCCTCCTTTTAATATGTTGCATTTATAATGTTCTTCTCATTTGGGTCTTTGGCTGAGCTTCTGCTTTGGGCTAGATTTCATGGGGCACCAAATACTAGTCCTCTATCTGCACCCAAAGCTAACATCTCACAAGGCAGAAGGCTTACATCTGATGGACTGCACAACAGATATTGTAAATATGACAGTTTCCTGTACTGTTACAGGTGATATGTGTGAGGAACTTGCCCAGAGAGATGTGGATGCATAGCATTTTAACACTGTAAATGATCCATACACTTAGCCTATGAATTTTACTCCACAGAACGATAATTATTGTACTCTGTCTGATCCACTGAGTGCCCGGATTTATTATTCAATCAGGTATATTACACTGTCCTCTTCTGAGATTTAGCTGTTCCAATTGAAATTTAATTTTTTGTTGGTCGTTTGCTTTTTCTTGAATACATTTTTCGTCCTTCCTGCAGTGAAGACATTGTGGTCCTACTCACATTGTAAACAAAAATGACCCCATTGCTGTTCAAGGTAGTCACTTAGGAAATCACCCATCACTAATGCAGCATACCAGTCAGAGATTCATTCTTGCAAGTATCTGATTTGTATCATACCTGACTTGGCTTGGTTGCTGTTTTGCCACAGAATAACAGTTTCTTGGTTTCTACATGCATGTCAAGTTGCTCTTGATCGGTCAGCTGATTATACAACTTAATTATGTCTGAAGCCCAAGGATCAAAAGATACACAGGAGGTTTTCTCTCTAGGTTATTATTCAGCTTTTTAAGCACTAGTCAGACAGTTCTGCTTCCCGTCTCTAGCATTTTGCTTATTTTAAGTGATTTAACAGTAGGAAGCTAGAATTAAATCTGTGCAAAAAACATGTGAAAATAAGTTTTAAAAAATGCCCAAAACATGCATGTCTGTCTGCATGTATGAAAAAGCAATATAATCACATTCTCTTACCAAGTTTATTGTAATGATGAAAGGCAGTTTTTTCAGGTGGAAAATTATCAATTTGCAATATAATTGACAAATATCTTGGTTTTCTCATGCAGGGGCATGGAAATAATTTTGTTATTGTTGCCAGATTCACACAAAAAACAGTGTTCAGCAGCAGAAATTATGAATTTTCAGTCAAAACTAAACCTATCCATATGTCCCAGAATGTGAATGGGGAAGTTTTAGTTTCTCTAATCCCTAAACAGCCCCAGAGAACACCTGGCTTTCGTGCTTTTATTCTACCACTATTAAAACTCAGCACCACACCTACTGATGCCACTGGCCATTTTCATTATTGAGCCACACAAAGTATTTATTTAAGGATAAGTTCTCTGCTTCCACTGTGGTCATGTCACTGAAAGAGAGAGGGAAAGGCAGAAAGCAGGGATGAAAGCCACGTCTCCCACGCTCACTAAGCCATGGCTGATTGTCATTCTATCCAAATTATCTTGCTTTTATTTTTACAGTTTTAAAAGCTTTATTTGTTTAGGAAAGTTAGAGGAATAGAAACCCCCAACAGCAGCCTTCAAGATGTACCATGTAAGGCCAAATTTTCACAAAAGACCTCAACAGTGCTACTGTTTATCAATGCACTTCTTAGTTCACACACATTTCCACATGCATTTGTGGAAATAAAATTTGCATTCTATTCTGTGTGAACTCTTGTGTGCAGAAAGTGAAAGTAAGGGCACAAGTGGTTTTGTGCTCCCAAAGTTGGGTGCATAGTGCCAGAGGCTAGGTTTTGAAAATGCAGGCCCTTATACAAATTGAAGTACTATTTGTAACCACAATGAAATTGCTTGATTAGCTGACAGTATATTAATCTTCCATGTCTAGAATGTCATTACTTTTCTAGACAGCAGAGCACTACCAGATAGGAGGATTCCTAGGATCTATTATTAGCTCTCCCACTCTCTGTGTGTCCTTGGGCAAGTCATTTAACCTTATTATGCCTCAGGTCCCCATCTGTAAAATGAGAATAGAATAATAATTTCTTCTTTCACTATTTAAATAATACTTGTAAAGCACTTTGTATTTATATATAGTGCCTTTCATCCACATATCTCAAAGGACAATTATTTTCTGCAAAAAACCTCTGGTTTCTCATTTACAGAGATGAACCTTTGGTTTTCCAAGTTGCTAATTCATCCATTCCAATTTACTGTGCTTGGACGCTTATATTTTTTTGTTGAGTTTTATGTTTGTGTTAGCATTCTGTTTGCATCAATGGAAATATAGTCCGACCAGGGAGCTGAGATTATAGAGGAGAATGAGGAACATGAGACAGTATTTTGGCTTTTGATTTTTTTCCACTAAAAAATAAAAAATTATGTGAAAAATTGTTGACAAAAACTACCAACTCCAATTGCATTTACTGTTGTTTTGTTTTATTTCATTTTATTCTGCAACACAGTCATTGTATATTCTCTAAAAGGATCATTTAAGTCCCTCAGTACTAAAATTTTACTCCTAAAAAGTCCTATTGCATTCAGTTTAGTTTCAGGACTGGACTGAAGAATTTATGGTAAGTAGGAGATATTCCAGGTAATGCAAGTTAAAAATTAGAAACATGTGGTCTGTGGCTCTGGAGGAGGTGACTTGTTATTTCCCCCACAGCATGATTATTCATTCATTTATAAGTCTCTAAAGAGGCATCAATATTTGGATAAGAATAATCCTTAACTGAAAGATGGATAAAATTAAAATGTTGCCCTCTGTCTAAAGTCTGGAGCTTATAGATTCTGTAAACTGCACTACACCTGTTGCAACCTTTAGGATATAGATTGTGGCCTTGATCTCTTTTCTCTCTATTTGCATAAATCAGGAGTAATTCCACTAAGTCATACTGGTGCAAAATTTCAGGGCCGCCCGGGAGGGGGGGGGCAAATGGGGCAATTAGCCCCAGACCCCAGGCCCCACAGGGGCCAGCATGAGAGTTTTTCGGGGGCCCTGGAGCAGGGTCCTTCACTTGCTCCAGGGCCCCCAGAAAACTCTTGCGGGGCCGGGGCCACCGGAGCTCCTTCCAGTCCAGGTCTTCAGCGGCTATTCAGCAGCGGGGGGCCCCCGCCGCCGAAGACCCCTGAATCCTCTGGGCAGCCCTGCAAAATTTGTGTACTAGGCAAATCAAGCCATGTCTTTCTTGTTCAGCATATTCTGTGTGCAAGAACTATGCACAGCAACAAAACAATAACAATAATAAATGATTCTCTTTTATGTGGGTGGGGCGAAAGAAGTGGGAGATTTTAAAGACTCACAAATGAATGAAAGATGTATTAAAAATGTTAAAAATGTCATTTATGATTACCCTCAAGGTAGCTTTGAAATACTGTATGCCTTGTATTGCTACTAGTTTTAGTTTGTGGTTCACTTTGCCTGCTATTCAACAGTAGCTAACTTATATGTGCAAGTAGATTTGTATTCAGCAGTTTTCACCCACTGTTAAGTGCAGTTATACTCTGGAAGCTGACATTGTGCCATTATTATTGTGTTTCATTACTTCATTATTATAATAGCTCAGTTTTCATATAACAAGATTATTTATCCAGCTGCTGGCCCTGCAAACAGTGTAGGATCTGAAAGTCAAGCTGGGTTCTTTCTTTCTCATGCCTCAAAACCAGTAACCATTATGCTGAGCCAAAGGCATTGCACTGGTGTCAATGGGGGCAGAATTTTGGCCCTGTACTTGGAATAGAATTGTAAGCCTTGCACCTAAAGAGAAGTCACTACAATATCTGGGCTTTAGTTAGCAATTTTTTAGATGATGCTTGATACTCAATCTCCCAAAGGCAAATAATCACTGAGGCCAACTTTTATGAAACTTTCAGGATTTACACACATTTTTCCTGCATTTCTGGCTGTTGTCTGAATACACACACATAACCAACACTGTGACCCCAGTAATCAGAACAAGTCAAAACTCCGTGCTTGTATTCATGAATCAGAAGATGTTTTGTTTTTACTGATTGACTTGTTCTGCTACCAAGCATGGCTGGATTTAAACCACCAGCCTAGAAGTGAAAGGACCTATATTGAATGTATTTATGTAGTTTCATACAAAATGTAAAAAGATGACCTCCAGGACTCTCAGTATCTTTGCCATGTATTGAAAATACAAGCCAAGTTACACACACACACACACACACACACACACACACACACACACACACACACACACACACACACACACACACACACACACACACACACACACACACACACACACACACACACACACAAAATTCAGCATCCTCCCAAAAGCCCAGGAAGGAGCAGAAATCATGCCAGTGAGAAATTTCAGCCCCCAGAGCATGAATTCAAGCCCACAGCATTCACGACCACTCCGAAAAGGCCTGGGAAAAGAGAAGGACTTGACAACATGCCCTGAGATCGGTGTATTTGGGCTCTTTCAGACCAGGGTGGAAGGCATGAATTTTTAAGTTCAGGTGAGAACATCCAGACAGCATTCCCTTTTTTAAACTGAAAGGACTTCTGCCCAAGTGCCTCCGCTGCCTGCAGCTGCAGCAGTATCAGAAGGACAACAAGCCATTTTCTCAAATAAGCAGGAACCAATATATTTAGCAACATCTGTGGCACCTTATAGACTAACAGATGCATTGCAGCATAAGCTTTTGTGGGTGAATACCCACTTCATCAGACGCATACGTCAGACGAAAGCTTATGCTCCAATACATCTTTTAGTCTATAAGGTGCCACAGGACTCTTTGTTCCTTTTTACAGATCTGAACTAACATGACTACCCCTCTGATACAAGATGTTTAGGGCATTATAAGTCAAAACTCCACACACAAGCCAATAGGTGGCCAGTACAGATCCCAGAGCACTAGAGTCATGCACTTAGTGTAAGAAATTCTACCCATCAATCTGACACACACACACACACACACACACCAGGTGTCAATCAACCCCTGCAACCCATCCCACCACCTCATGAGTCTTCTACCCCCTGAAGATATTCATCCCACCAGGATGTGTTCCATCCTCAAGGATGAGTTTCTCACTCTCCTACATTAGCGAGAGTCCACCCTACTCATACATTAGCAAGAGTCCCACCTTGCTACTACACTCAGAAAGTAGGGGTGTAAGAAGGGTCTAATGTTTAATTTGCCCTAATCCCATGAGATTTTCACCCCAGAAAAAGACAGGAAGGAGGAGAAGAGAGAGAGAGAAAAGGCTAGGTCCCATCCACTTCAAAAGCAACAAAACAACAAAACCATACCATCAGCATCCCCTCCCACCTCAGCTATCTGTGATAAGGCCCCGAGTCCAGCTCTTGTCATGCTGCTGCAGACCCTGGTAGTGCCATTGTGGGCAGGGCTAGCTCCAGGGGTTTTGCCGCCCCAAGCAGCCAAAAAAAAAAAAAAAGCTGCGATCTGCTGCAATTCAGCAGGAGGTCCTTCGACCCAAGCGGGAGTGAGGGACCCTCTGACGAATTGCCGCCGAATACGTGAAAGTGCAGCCCCGCTCCAGAGTTGCCGCCCCAAGCACTTGCTTGATAGGCTGGTGCCTGGAGCTGGCCCTGATTGTGGGACATCCATTCCCCATTTAGTTTGTTTTTTAAGTGAAAAGGAAGGGGAAGTAGTGAGAAGTGGCTTAACTTTCTACAAGGAAAGAAGCCACTTTTATATTCAGAATGTCCTAGACTCTCAGAGACAAAGCCCAATTCTGCTACAGAACAATCCTTTCGAAATACACACGTGTGATGCTGGCAGGCCAGATCCCAGCTCTTCCCCAGGCAGCAGGCATTAGCTAAGAACTGACAACCTCGAAGTTGGAGCCCACACTAGGTCACCTGTATGTTAGTTTTGCTCAAAATAGGTATCAACCTTATAAGGATGTATTCAGCGTTTAGACTATGAAATGCTTGTAAGTTGCTGTATGCATTAATCACACTTGTGATGTCTGCATTCCATGCTATAAGAAATCTTGTAAGTTTTGTTTTATAACTTTGAAAATGTTTGCTGTGAACTTGTGAACTCAGGCACGAGGATTATCATCCCCTCCTCCTTCCGCCCATCCAGAAGAACTATCAAAATCAGATGGGCCATCAAGGATTATACCAATAAAAAAAATTGGTTAACGGCCCTATCACACTGGGAAATGCTACCTACAAGGAAGCTTCTCCTGTTGGCTTGAAAGCTGAATGAAGGAAATAAAAACAAAACCAAAGGAAAATGGTCTATCATTTTGGCTCTTTGAACTCTGAAGGGCTAGAGACACTACATTGAAGCCAGAGATCCCCAGAGGCTGCCTCCTGGGTCTGCCCTGAAAGACTCTTTGAATTGACAGATCACTACAACTCTGTAACTCTTAGGATTGAGATGGAAACTCATTTGAACGTACATGTTCACTTGCTTTAACCTGTAAATAACTCTTATTCCTTTTTCCTAGTTAATAAACCTTTAGATAGTTTATTATAGGATTGGCTACATATGTCTGATGTAAAATCAGACCATTTGATACCAATTGATCTGTGCTAAATAACTCATCTCTTGGGACTGGAAGCAACCCGAATGCAGTGTGATTTTTGGTATAAGTCACCATTTATAACTAAGTCCAGTTTGGGTGGCAAGACAGATTGGAGAGTCTAAGGGGCTTGTGTGACTCCATAGTAAGACTGTTCCAGCGATCCAGGTGTTCACATTTGTTACTGGCTTGGTGAAATCTTCTTGCAGACCACACCACCAATTTCGGGTGTCTGCCCTATTTTTGACAGTCTGCCCTGAGGTAGGCCATCAGTCAAGGTTGTGAGCCACTCCAGACAGCATGACAGTTACGTAAACTTGAAGATCAGCTCTTTGCTTCTTAAATATTCAGAAGAGGAGTCCTCTATTTAAGGCATTGCTGAAGACTCTCATCATATGATATGTAGGTTCCTTCTTCCAAAATCATTATGTGAATTTGCATGCCCCCCACATCTCATGTAACACCATGTTCATTTCTTTCATCAGAGGCTGAGAACACAAGGAGTGTTTTCCACTTAAATATTTTCACTGGGCTTTCTCCAGGGAAAGAAGTTCCAGTAGCAGATAAGTCAAAAAAGAGCTATGATTCCAGTCACACTCACCTTGCCCTGTATCTCTGAAGGCTCCAGTGAGGTGTGTGTCAGATTGGCAGCTGAAACACATCACATTGCACCACTGTGATTCGAGCAGCATAAGGGAAGTTAAAAGAGGGAGAACTCCCTGTCTGTCTGTGTGTCTCTCTCTCTGCAGCACCCAGTGTGGAGTTGGTTAGAGAGAGGAATCAATCACACCCATCAACAGAACACACAAACATACTTCTGTTTACAGTCTCGTGCCAATTATAAAAAGCAACCTGATTGGATTCTTTTCTCGGGGGCAACTCAGCACTTTAAAGGGGCAGATTTATCAACAGGCACCTCCCAGTTGAAGTTACATCTCACTCTTCTGACAATTAAAAGTACATCAAGGCCATTGACAGCTTCACTGTTGCAATAGGAAGTCTCAAAGAGGGTTGGTTCAAATGATCATGCTGCCATTAAATTTTAGTCATGGGGATGCGAAGTTCTTTGCAAAATGCAGTGGAGATCTGGTAAATGTGTAACTCTGTTGCACCAAAATGTTATTCTTTTAAACAGGTTGGTTCTTCCCGGGATTCTGAGGAAGCATGCTCTCTCGTGTTATGAAAGACACCGTGTTTTGGTGTGATACACAGAAAATGTCTTTGTTTAACATGGCTAATAATTTATCATGTCACTTTTCTATTGGATTTCTTTTCTTTTTGAGAACTGGAAGCGTATCATTGTGACAAATCCATTTCTTGAACATTCTTAAATGGGCTACTCTGTATGATCAATGGTGCTGGGATAGGGGGAGCGAGGTTATTGACAACAGTATGATTACAGACTTCTCAAAGCCCAAGCTGAAGAATTGGATCCAGAACCAGGAAACATGGCACAAGTTAGGAATCATGAAAAGCTCGTGTGAATCTCCCTTCTCAACAGGCTTGAATTAAATATGCTCTTGCTGTGGGGGTAGTCTATGGACTGAAATAGGGAGCTTCTCTAAAAAGCTGTAAAATCACTGTATTATGTTCATTCTCCTGTTTCCCACCATTTTTTAGAGGTAACACATGATTTCAAGCATGCTCACGGAAGGCTAACATACAATCCCAAGAAACCTAGGGTAGTGTCATCATTATGTTCATTTGACACTGAACACGACATGTAGCAGTAGAGTGCACCAAGCAGGAGAATGTTTCCTTTTCACACGTGCCACCATCCCTAACCCCTCTGGACTTTGCATAATCAGCAAACATAGAGCCTGTGGAGAGGAAGGATGGATAAGTGGTCAGAGTGCTAGCCTGGGATTCTAGACAGCTGTTCAATTCCCTGTTCTGCCACTTCATCTCTCTGTGCCTTAGTTTCCCATCTGTAAAATGGGGATAATAGGACTGCCCTGCCACATAAATACAGTGAAGACTGTGAAGCACCTAGATACCATGGTAATAGGGGCCAAATAAAGACATGTCTATACTACAAAATTAAGTTGACCTAGCTTACCTCAGTATACAGCCACCGCAGTCATTACATTACATGTGTCTCTCTACAGTTTGTTCCTTGCGTCAGAGGTGCATATCCTCATCAGGAACTCTTCTATCGACTGTACTCTCAGTGTGGGACATCGTGGGACAGCTCCTGAAAGCCAACAGTCAACATAAATGACTCAGTGTCTACACTGACACTGCGTCGACCTAACTACATTGACCTTGGCTCTACGCTGCTCATGGAGGTGGAGTTATTAAGTTAGCAAAGCAGGGCAGTTATTTTGGTGGGAGTGAAATTTAAGTGTAGACACTTCCATAGTTAGGTTGAAATAAACTGCCTTGTGTCGCCCTAACTCTGTAATGTAGATCAGACCTAAGATAGACAGACATGTACATTAGAGTTTGTTTTAGAGACCACAAAAACCCAGCCTCACCAGAGAAACCCCAGCCTGCTGCAGGAAGGGTAGTTTCTCTTTGCAGTGGGGGCCTGCCACAAATGCCAACAGTTCCAATCTTTGGGTCACTGCATTTTGGGCAGTCAAGAGTGGCTGGTTTGCACATGCTGCTTAACCTGACTGAAACACTTCCTTCCTGCCTGATAACTGAGGCACTCATAATGTCAGTGGTGACACTTCAGATCTGTGGACATTTTGCCCATTTCAAGCAGACCAGAAAAATCCTGACCAGATACTGAGATAACACAGTGCAAATAAATGTCAGGATTACCAGTTGGTCTGTTCTCACACCTGACTTTTTATTGAGGAATTAGGGAAAACTAATTCAGCCCAAAACACCAGCTAGTGTGTCCTGTGGATGACTGAATGACAGAGAGAGAGAGAGAGATCTTCTCATGGACCCATCTCCCTTCTGAACTCCCAACCCTACCTACTGTTTGGATTGCAAAATAACACATTCTGCAGGTTAAACAAGAAGGGGGTCTGAAGCCCAGCTGTGATCCATTGACACGAGTTTGATGACCACTAAGCACTAGCTAGTAGAGACAATTAAATGAACATGAAAACACATCTGGATTTATTTCTGTGGAGTGAGAAAATTAATGAGTTTGGTGAAAAGACAGAAAGGCAGGAGAGTTCCATTACTAATGTTTTACAGATGGGGAAAGTGAGGCAGGGGGCATTTTAGACCCACATTTTCCAAAGTGGGCACTGATTCCAAATGCCTTAAAAATGGGCGACCACCTTAATACATCTTGAGCTTGATTTTCAATGGTGTTTAGCATCTGCAGTCCCCATTATTTTAAGCTGGTGTTGTGAGTACTCCGCAGCTCTGAATAGCAGACCATAGGTGTTTCAAGTTCAGCACCAAAATCAGTCACTTCCTTTGAGCCTAGGAGCTAGATTCACAGAGGGACTTAGGCACATAACTGCCACGTTAGCAGCCTAAGACCCAGATTTAGGCACCATTTAGGCATGAGATATTCACAAAATCCCTGCTCAACTGCCACCTAACCTTGTAGGCAGCTAAACTCACTCAGCATCTAAATGTTTGCAGTAAAACCTTGACTATAAATTTCTGCCTCTGAGTACACACACTGTCTGGCATCCAGATGTATCTTGGCATCTCCCATTGGCTAGCTTAGGCATCTCAGTCTGCTGGCTTCTGTGAATCCCATTTTTAAGCGACTATCTCCCTCCATTCATTGCTTAGGATGCCTGGATCCCTAATTTAGGCATTGTGAAACCCAGTGATCTTCTAGGCACCTAGAAGTTAGGCATTGTAATGACGAGCATCACAGTGCCTAAGTCCCTCTGTGAATGTACCCAAAATGACTTGTCCAAGGGATTTAAAGGCAAAAGCTGGGGATGGAAACCAGGTCTCACCACTCCCAATGAGATACCCTAGTCCCTTTGAACCTTACACCTCCCAGGCCTATTTACCCATTTACCCAAGTGTATTTTGGAGCCACCTTCAATATCCAGCTAAGTGGAGCATTTTAAACACCCACCCAGATCTAAGCCACACAAGTTAACCAAAGGTAGAGGGGGAGGGAAGCCTTTTGAAAAGGATCAAATACATCATAAGCTTAGCAGACACTATAGCCCTGAAACAGCAATTTGAAACTTGCACCATAACAAATCTTCTCTACATTATCTCACAGGAAACAAGACATGATAAATTCTTAGCACAATGCGATTCCCCTCCCTCTACCTCCTCCCCAACATTGGAAAGATTTAACATCTAATTCAGCTTTTGACGAGCTGCTTCATCACTGCAGGAACACGGTTGATCTCTGTCGGAACCCTGTGGCCTTGGACAGAACAAACTGAAAGGGGGGAAAAAAATTTGGCCGTCTGTAATGATAAATAAATACATTACAGGATACAACTCTGGGGAATGGAGGCTGACACTGACTGAGCACTGTGACCTCCACGCAACTGCCAAGTGTCAGTCGTTTAACAAAAGTCAACTTTTGTTTGCCTGTTTTTTTCCCCCCTCTCTCAACGTCAATTTCTTAAAGCGCAAACACAGGAGGGGAAAGAAAAAAAAGTGAAAAATTCAGAAACCATCTGCATCTGCACCCAGTGGCACTTTGGTTTTGACAGAACAATTGTTTTTCTTGGAATGGTAGAAACTGGGGGAAGCCATTGCAAGTGAATAAATGGCAGTTTATAAATGGAAGAAGCAGCTGTGCAAAAGGGAAAAATCGCCAAATGGCCTAGTACACGCCTTGTTTTAGGTCGTGCATGTCGTAGGGATGGGTCATAGCACTGACACTTTTTACGCATGCATGGTTCCCCATTCACAACATCGAACGTGCATGTCAGATGTTCGAGTTAATAAAAGAATTAACAAGAGAACCTGAGTGAACAAGAAAACCTTCACCTGTGCAGCTAATTAGCCTTCTTCATTTTGAATCCTTCTCTGGACTGGTGAAGCCTACCCCGTGGACTCTGTCTCAGCACCTGATTCCCATCTAACTGTATAATATTAAAGATACTCATTTTCACCCATATAAGATATCTCATCTGCATCTTCATTTTAGAGATGCACCGAATGGGAGGTGAAGTGACATGCCTAAGTTCACAGAGCAGTAGAGCCAAGCAGATGACTCCCATTCCTGGGTCCCGTCTACCACAAAGCATTGCCCGACCACTCAATGGGCTTCATTTGAATTACATATGACATACAGTGGTGCAACTGAATTTGTGATCAGGCCTTCAATCTCTCTTCACCAGCCTGCTCCCTCCACTCACGTAGCCCTACTTCCATTGAATATTTCCATTGACCTAGCAGTGTCTACACTGGGACTTAGGTCAGCTTGACTATGTTGCACAGGTTCACACCCTGAGTGATGTAGCTAAGCTAACCTAACTTTGTAGTGTAGACCAGGCCAATCTCAGCACTGTTGGTGTAAGAGCTTTCTGCTTTGCAGCTCTTGCCCTGTGGTACAATTTCCCTGTACCTATCTACCTTACCAGCTCTAATCATAATCATTATTATTAATAATACTTTGCAATAATATGGCACTTTCCTGCAACTAATTAAACTTCACAACACCCTTTTAACATAGGCAACTATTCCCCCATCTTAGATGGGGGATTTGATGAGGGAGAGTGCTGAAGCAATTTGCCCAAGCCTGAGGCAGAGGAAGAGCTAAGATTCTGATAATCCTTTTTCCAACTCTCATCTGAAAATTAACTTTCTCCCTGATCCACACCTTAATTTCTCAATTACTTGGTCATTATAATTGCGGGGGTGGGGGGGGGGTTATTGTACAGCACCCAGTGCAATGAGGTTCTGATCCATGACCTGAGTATGTAGCCACTACTACAATACAAATAAAATATTATGTTTTATTTAGTTCATTAACTGTATAGTACAAACTAGCTGAATAACTATAGTATGAAAACTCTAACTATATTAATTTTATGAAGAATTTTGAACTGTGTTTTGTCAAGCCAGTTCGGGGGGCGGGGGGAGCCCATTTAATGTCATTGAAATCATTATAAAAATTTTTCATTTAACATTATTTCAATATAGGGTGACCAGATGTGCTGATTTTATAGGGACAGTCCCGATATTCGGGGCTATTTTTTTTACACAGATGCCTATTACCCCCACCCCCTGTCCCGATTTTTCACACTTGCTATCTGGTCACCCTATTTCAATAGCAGTTTCAAGAATGTTTTTGATGAAGGTTTTGATGAGTATTTTGATAAAACGATCACCAAAAATTTCCAAAACAAATTCAAGGATTCTTTAAAATTCAACAGGTTGTTTGGGGGAGGGGTTGGGGGGAGAGGGGGTGAGGAAGAGTGTTTGTTGAAAAAACGTTCAATCCACTCTAGAGTTTTGCATGAAAAATGCTACACAAAGACAACCCCAGTTCTGCAGTGACTAATGATTTCTGTTCTCCCTGTCTGTGGATTAGGAGGGCACTGTTTTAAAGTGCTGCTTTAGTCCTGGTAGAAGTGCTAGCATGCTGGACAAGTCAGAGAATAAATCTTCAGACTGTAAATATCTTCATCACCAATAGGCAGTGGTCAAGCATCATTCCTCTAGCTATTCGGTGAAATGGAGCTCTCGGTCAGGTTCCGAGTGAATAGGTGTCTGTGCCACAATTTGCACACTTGCTGCCGCCCCCAGCAGAAAGGCCAACAACTGAATAGGCCATGGAGATTGAACTAATTTATTACCTCTGTACATGGTGCCACTAGAACAAGAGTGAAACTGGATGGGATGAGCGAGGGGTCAGATTGTACTGCTGCTTCACCTATTCAGAGGTGAAATAGGGGACTTCAGGTTTCAAGGCCATCATTCTAGAATCTTCCACCTGCACTGAATTCACTAAAAGAAAACTAACAGAAAGATGTTCTTTCTAATGCTGAGCCCCCACAATCAGCTTCTGCAAAAACTGGTTGGTATATCTCAGGAGGTTTCAGATCCTCCCCTATATCAGTCAAATATTGGAGTTTAAATTCACTGAGTTGACAAAATCTGATTGTATTATTCATAACACCATAACTGATCTGCCAGAAGCCACAGCTAGGAGCACTTGCTCTGCTCTGAGCTCATCGCTATCAGGAGATGTGGGGTTTCTACAGAGGTCAAAGGAACAGAAGAAATCAGGCTTTGACCTCAGCTGACTGGACATTATCTGCCAATCCACTGCACTTTACTGGCATCCCCTGGTCTCTGACTGTAGCAGACAGTCTATGTGCCCACACTCTGAATGTATGTTTAAACAGAGAAGCTGATAAGGAGCGCTTGTCTGTCAGCAGGATCTGAAGCCCACGGCTCTTTGAGAGCACTTGGGTTTACTTGGCGGGTCATGCTGACTCCTTGTGAACCATTTATCATCAGAAAAAACTCCAGAGCGGTTGGCACCATGCCAGCGTCTTCCCTCCACCCCCTCCAGCGTATTGATCCTACATCAAAACAGACTCTGTCTCAGCTCACAAAGCAACAGAACATTTTGCATAACCGCTGTATGGGAGAGCAAGCCAGACCATTGTGCAGTAACCTGGAACCTGTTAGGTGATTCCTATATATTTTACTGTTTTCTGCCAAAAATGTGGATAGGCTAAAAAAGGAGGGAGGGGGGCTTTGGCATTGTGTTCCAGCCATCATCCTTCCACTGAGGGCATGATTCAGGAAAGCACTTTAGCTCGTGCTTAAGTCCCTTGACATCAAAGGAATTTAAGCCTGCGTTTAAGCGTGCTCCCGAAAAGGGATGGTTTAATTAAAAGTAAATGGCATACTTATGTACTCTGCTGAGTCAGGACTTTAATGAAACTAAAACTGAAGTTCAGATTTACACTAGGCTTTAGTGGAAATGAGAATCAGACATGGAGTCTTTCCAGAATCAGGCTCTATATGAGGATAGAGAGATTCTCCACACCCACTGGTTGACCCTTCACTGAGAAAATACTAGGTGAGCCAGTGCATAATTGGGATCAATTAGTACAAAATGCCACTGACACTAGCCTAGTATTCCCCCTTTTTGGCCTTTGGTTTCGTCTACAATGGAAGGTTGTTTCCTACCACTCCCCCACCAGTGTAATTACAATAGTTACCCTGCATGCAGACGCACTACCCTGGTGTAAACTCTGCATGCGCACACACTGCCCTGGTGTAAACTCTGCATGCGCACACACTGCCCTGGTGTAAACTCTGCATGCAGCCGCACTGCACTGGTGCATAAAAACAATTTGTACCAATGCAGCTTACCTCAGTCTGAGACTATGGCTACACTTGACAGCTTAGAGTGGCAAAGCTGCACTGACATAGCCTTCTAGTGTAGCCGTTCTAAGCCTCCAGGAAAGAGCTCGCCTGTCAATTTAATTAATCCACCCACAATGAGCAGCAGTAGCTATGTCGGCAGGAGAAGCTCTCTCGCCGACATAGTGCTGTCCACACCAGCGCTTAGGTTGGTGTAACTTACGTCACTCAGGGGGTGGTTTATTCACACCCAAGTGACATACATTATACCAACATAAGTACTGTAGACTTAGCTTCCAAGGGGGCTCAGAAAAACTCCAACGTAGATAATTCCGTAGCTTTGCTACCCCAGTGACACTTCTGAACTCACAGGGGTGAGCTTCAGCCCTTTAAATGCTCTTCAGGTTCACTGAATCTAAACCTTAAAGGATTTTTACAAAGTGTTAATGGTCTGCAGTGACTCTATATAATCCAGCACAGAGGTGTGAGTTATCACACCCCATTGTCATCTCATTAGTCTGCAGACCTCAGAGAGCAGAGATGTATCCTGTGTTCTGATTGGTGTGCGGTCTGTCCCATTAACTACCCAGTGCAGTGCCCACATGCAGCTGTCCACTCACAGGATGGACAGCGAACATCCTTAACATGAGCAAGCACAATTCATTGTGTAACTTTAGATTGCAGCAGGTTATCACTGTGAATTTCCCCTTAATCTTGTTCATTAGTGCACCTGACAATGGCTTTGTTAACTTTATCTCCACACTTTGCCTCAGGCAGTTCAACGAACACCTGGAAGTTTGTATCTGGGAACCAGCCAGGGAGACTTTTCAGGAAAATGTAGTACGGTTCTTCAATGTTTCTAAGAGTAAAACTGGTTTTTGGTAGCCAATTTGCAGTGTTGTTGTAGCTGTGCTGGTCCCAGGATATTAGAGAGACAAGGTGAATGAGGACATTTCTTTTATTGGACCCACTTCTGATGGTGAAAGAGAGAACCTTTTGAGCACATACAGAGCTTTCTTTTCCTTTTTTTCCCCCAGGTCTTGGAAAGGTACTAAGGCTACGTCTACACTACAGGATAAATTCGAATTAGCTTAAACCGATTTTATAAAACACATATTATAAAGTCGATTGTGCGCGTCCACACTAGGCACATTAATTCGGTGGTGTGCGTCCATGGTCTGAAGCTAGCGTCGATTTCTGGAGCGGTGCACTGTGGGTAGCTACTGTAAAATAATGAGGCCAATAATGTTGATGTGCGTCCACACTAACCCTAATCCGATATAGTAATATCGATTTTAGCGTTATTCCTCTCATTTTGTAGGAGTACAGAAATCGATTTAAAGAGCCCTTTAAATCGATATAAAGAGCAGTGTAGTGTGGAAGGGTGCAGCGTTAAATTGATTTAACGCTGTTAAAATCGATTTAACAGCGTAGTGGAGACCAGGCCTTAGGTACTAAATACCAGGTAGAAAAGATTGTTTAGCATAAGGAGCTAACATGTTGTAAATGACCATTCAAAGTGAAATGGGCAGTTAACACTTCTGAAATTATAGGACAAGAAAGGATTAGAGGGATATAGATTGTTGTAACGAACCATAAATCCAGCATCTTAATGAAGACCATGATTTTTACGGTCTAACAAAAGTTATGAATTTTTAGCTCCCAGGTTTGTCTGTTGAACGTGGTGTGCAGGTTTCTTTGGAGGACAAAGACTGAGAGGTCAGGTATGAAGTGATCATTTTGTGAAAAGTGTTCACCTGTCAGTGATATAGTGTTTTTGTTTTTTATTGTTTTTCTGGGCCCATTCATTCAAGACCATAGCAATTGTTGGATTTCACCCACATAGTGGTTATTGGGGCATTTAGTGCTCTGGATGAGGTACACCACATGTTGTAATAGGCATGTGTAGGACCCATGGTGTAGACGTGCAGACTCATCCCTATGGTGCCTTCTGCTGGTCTCTCAGGGAATTAGCTCTTTTTCCAGCCAGGAGCTCCCTCTGCAGGCCAGTGATCTGCCTGTCCTCTTGGCCCCCCCCATGTCCCTCCCTGGACCCCGGTGCCTTTTTAACTGGGGTGCTGCCCCCGGCAGTACCCCACCAATCTGGGCCTCCCTTCCCTGGGGAACCCCCAATGCACTATCCCCCCTTTGCCTCAGTTCTGGCTACTGCCCAGTCTCCATCTAGCCCCCGTTCACTGCGGCAGACTGCAATATCAGCCACTCATCATAGGCAAAGGGGTTTGGACCTGGTGCCTTTGCCTACCCCTGGGCTGCCCCCTGCAACCCCTCAGTACCTATCAGCCTTGTGCTAGGCCACAACCTGGGGCTTTCCAGGCAGGAGCTCCCCAGCTCCTCTGCCGCTCCCCAGCCCTGCTCCCCTCAGGTACCCTGTGTCTAGCTCCTTGCAGCTAGGCCCTTCTCCCTCTACAGGCAGAGGAAGACTGGTTGGGTGCCTGGCTCACAGCCTTTTTATACAGGCCTGCTGTGGCCTGACTGGGGCGTGGCCCAGCTGCAGCTGTTTCCCCAATCAGCCCATCTTTTAGAGCTGCAGCTTTCAAGCCCCCCCAGGCTGCTTTTTAAACCCCTCAGGACAGGAGCAGGTAACAATCTTGCTACACATGGATACTGAAAGGTGTGTTGTGGAGGATATGGATCATTGTATCAATGAAGATATGTTTGCAGGTTTTGCATCTGTTGTTTTGGCACAATCTGGTGCTGCTTTGAGTTGGTGGGTCTTGATCTATTGGGAGCTTGCTTCTGATGATAGCTTGGAGAGGTTGTAGGGCTGGGGGGGCTGAAGGCCAGAAGAGAGGGTTTGAGAAAGGTTTCTTTCAGGATGGGGTCACCACTGAGTATGGGATGTAATTGTTTAATGACAACCTGTATGGGTTCTAGTGTGGGGAGATAGGTGACATCTAGGGATGTGTGGTTGGAGGTATTTTTTTCCCTCTATATTGAAGCAAGTTCTCTCAAGATATTTGGGTGTCCTATTCCATGATGCAATCTACTTCTCTGGTGGAGTGTCCTTGTTTGGTGAAGGTGATTTTCAATGTATTAAGATGTGTATCTTGGACTTTCTCCTCAGAGCATATTCTGTGGTATCTGAGTGCCTGGCTGTAGATAACAGATTTCTTAATGTGTTTGGGGTGTTTAATGGATCTCTGCAAACAAATGTGGTGATCTGTGGGTTTCTTGAGTATATAACTGTCTGTAGGGTTCTACTGCTGAAGTTTATCATGATGTCCAGGAAGGGAATGCTGGTGCACTGAATCCTGCCGTAACAACAGATGCAAAACCTGCAGACATATCTCCATTGCCACAACACACTTCTCAAGATCCATGGATCCTACAGATGCCTACTACATGTGGTGTATCTCATCCACTGCACTAAATGCCCTAATATGAACTATGTGCGTGAGACTAGATAATCACTAGGCTCTTGAATGAACTCGTCCTTAAAAAAAAAGACAAAAGATTAAAACAGCATATCACCCATGGATGTGAAACACTTTTCACAAAATGACCACTCCATATCTGATTACTTAGTCCTTGTCCTCAAAGGAAACCTGCACAACATCTTCAACAGATGAATGTGGGAGTTTAAATTCCTAATCTTGCCAGTCACTGAAAATCAATAAAGACGCTAGAGTTATAGTTTATTACAACAATCTGTTACTAACACCCCTTTTTTATCTATGACTGCAGAGGTTTTAACAAGCCACTTCACCTTGAATGGGTCTCTTAGAATATGTGTTTGCTCCTTGTTCTAAATAATCTGGTCCACCCTGTACTTAGCTGTGATGCTGTGAGGCCTGGCCTACACTAAAAAAAAATAAGGCTATGTCTACACTGCAGACTATGATGGATAATTTATGTCGCTCAAGGGTATGAATAAACCATCCCCCTGAACGACATAAGTTATACCAACATAAGGGCTCATAGGTGCTGTGCTATGTCGACAGAAGAGCTTCTCCCACTGACATAGCTTCTGCTGCTCGTGGCGGTGGATTTTTTATGCCAATGGGAGAGATGTTTCCCACTGGCACAGAGGGTCTTCGCCAGAGGTGCTGCAGCTATATTGGTACAGCTGTGCAATTGCAGTGCTGTACATATTGACATGGCCATAGGTTGATTTAACTACACTGTTTACGGGTGTGAAAAATCCACACACCAAATGGCGCTGTTAAACTAACCAAAGTAGCCATGTAGGCAGCACTAGATCAACAGAAGAATTCTTCTGTCAACCTAGCTCCCGCCTTTTTGGGGAATGGGTAGTGTCTAAACAGAATCACTACAGCAATGAAGCTGTGCTGCTATAGAATTTTAAGTGTAGACAAGCCCTGAGTACCTTTCTCAGACCTGAAGAAAAGCTCTGTGTAGCTAAAAAGCGTGTCTCTTTCACCAATAGAAATTAGTCTAATAAAAGATATGACCTCACCAACATTGTTTGTCTAATATCCTGGGACCAACACTGCTACAACACCACTGCAAATAATAAATTACATCCCACAGGTGTTAGATCAGCGAGGAAGAAGCATTAAAAAACAGCCAAGCATGCTGCAGTACAGGGTCCATGAGTGACATTCATTTATCATCTATATATAATGTGGGCCAAATTGTGGCATTTACACTGTGCTGTTCACTCCTTCTGTACTGTAAGGGAGGTGTAGAAGGGTAACACTGCAATGGGCGTGTTCAATTATCCTAAAACTCAAATGCATGATTATTCATGGCAAGCTAACATTAAAGGGGGTTGGAATATGCCCAAAGAAAAGTAATGAATGAATTCCAGTGTATATTCATGAGATTGTGCTTGCACCTAGGACTAGTTCAAACTCTGACTTTAAACATAACTGTGTAAGGAATCATTCCAGAGTTCTCATCTCAATGCACTTTTGTGCACATCTCAAAACTACTACAAAAGCTGGTTGGAAAATGGCGTTTAAAAATGTGTATGGAAAACGTTCTGCTGATATTTTCAGTTTTTTGAAAAAATGTTGGCCAATGCCAACTGCAACAAATTTCAGAATGAGTCAATGTGATTATGTTATTCAGTATGACTATGTGATTCACAGTCCCTGCCCTGGAGAAGCCCAGGAGTGGAACAGTAGGGTTGATGATAACGGGACCGAGGTGCATCTGCAGATCTATCAATCAGGTGGGGAGATGGGGGTACTCTGATTACCAGTAGGAGTGACATCTTTCTTGCTCCTGTTCCCTGGACTAGGAGCATTCTGATGCAATGGGACAGAAGGTTACATTTATTGGGTCTACAAATACCTACTGTCATTTTAAACCATATTTTACTATCAACTAAGGAAGGCATAAAGCCCTGCAGGGTATCACAAACAGCAGCACTGCTGTTCTAGTGTTGCCACTCTCCGAAGAGAAAGCTACACATCAGAAACACTGAGTGAGGAAGGCACAAAGAAAGCAGTAACATACTGGCAGAGTGTGAAAAGCATCTGGGGTGTTGAAAGCATTTGGAAAACGGCTGCTGCCTGCCTTGCAATAGGCACTCTGCCGCCTGGTTCTGTAACATACACACTTTCTATGTTGTATCCTGCTAACAAACACTCTTGGTTGGCCTTGATGCTGTTTAGGTCAGTAACCGTCTTCAGCGTTTTGTTGATTGCCTGTTCTTTTTACGAACGTGGCATGGTATCTTCCGGTAAGTGATCTCAGAACATGCAAAAAGATGGTTTACTCAGTTTATCCATTGTTAAATTAAATGTTCTGTCTCTAGCTTCATTGTCTTCTGAGTTCATTACAAATTAATTATTAAAAGGCATCTATTGAATTTTAATATGCATAAAAGTAAAGACCTTTCCAGTTGCCATGTAACTAACTGGGACTCACAAAACAAAAATGTAATGTTTTAATTTTTATGGCTAACCTCATATTTCTAGAAATAATGGCTCAACAGTAAACCATGCAACAAAGGAGAGGTGTAGTGTTAAAGACGTAGTGGATTAACTTTTTAATAGCTGGAAGCCTGTCTTCTTAACATTAATTTGACTAGAAAGCTAGATAAAACCATAAACATTTTACCTCTGGAGACTTGGATTTGCATTCTGCATAGATGACACATATATAATCATCTATGGCCCAATCCTGAGAGGCCTTATAGACTATTATAGTCGAGAGAGCTCTGCATCTTGCAGGATAATGCCTATAATTCTAGCACTTAAAAATAGGAAAGAAATTTGAATATTCAAGTTCATCCTTGACACTACAGGACTGTTTCATATAGACAGGATTGTTCTCTGTGTCCCATCTACTTTTAAATTTCTCAACCACTGGAGCTTTCAGCATATTCCTTGGGAGTCTTGAATTACAGGAACAATATTACAAATACATGATGCATTTATCACAACACATTTCAGTTTTACAACACTATCGCTTTAAAGTTGGAAGGCATCTTCTTCTAATGGGTTGTGACTGAGCTAATGCAAATATATGAAACTTTATGCAATTTTTTTCTGTTTGTGGGTCAGCAGGTGAGTAAATCCCAAACCAGGAATCCTATATTTCCTCTCTCAGAACCAATGATCTTTGCTTTCTCACTCTAAACAACTGGTCTTGTTGTAAACAGATCTCAAGTCCTGCAATATCATTTACACCAAGAACTTCTTCAGTGGTTGATTTCTCCTGCTGTCGCCACACCAAACTGCTTGCTGCATGTTGAAGATTTGCAGATTCCAATAGATACAAAGGCTGGTTTTTTAACTTATTTTTGCAAAGTTTTCTCTTCCATTTCCTCTCCTGTTTTCCTGCTGACAGCCCTGCCAAGGAGCAGTCATTCTCAGGTTATAATTTAAATCACAGGAGTGAATACTTGTACCAAATTTGTGTACATGATTGATGGGTGTAGCTGGTAATTTAATTCATTAATTAATTTCTTCCCACATACAATTTATATAAGTAGTGATTATGGTCTTAACATATCTAATATTATTCCTTAATCCACTCAAAAGAAATGTTTGGCATTTAACTTTGTAATAAAAGGTATCAATGAGGAACTGTCACGACTGTTTTCAGTAGTGATATCTAATTACTGTAGCTTGCTGTAGGCGATCTTGTTAAATTCTAGTTGAATGACTAAGTATTCCTGACAAGTTTAATACATTATTAAAGGTGTAATTTCTCAGTTATTGCTTGTGTAATTCTAAGTTAATTACGTGATATCTAAATTAATCACTTTTATATTTATTGAACTTTGGTAAATTCACTTTGAGGCTCGGCTTGATATTTACTCTGTGGTCACCTCTCTCGCTTACTCTAAACTTAAAGGAAAATGGTACCTGTTTTCTCAGCTCCACCCGGTGAAACTTTCTATCAGGAATAAAGGTTGAAACATGTGTAATCAAGGATTGATCCTAAACGTTTTGCTGGCCAAGACAGAAAACGTTTCCCTGCCCCAAGTGGCAGAGTCAAAAAAACAAAAACAAAACAGAAGAGACTCTAAGATTCATTTAAGGTTCAACCCAATACCCAGCATCAAGGTGTTGGATGTCTAATGAATGGGCTCAAGGATCTGACCCTTTGCATTTGTAAGTTGTATTAATTGAAATAATTAGTAGATCTAAATCTCCCTAGAGCTTTTAGCTCCTTTATATAATTTCTCTTGAGTGGCTCACTCCTTTTCCTTTGCCTCACTCTGTGAACACAGCCCATTGCACTATGCATCACACATTCTACAGCCCTTCGTCTCCTAGGGACGACTGTGTGGGTGCACTGCAGATATTGTCTACCTCACATCTACCAAATGAAAACCTTGACAAGCTAAAGTGGAATCATTATACAGTCAGTGAATCTGAGGTTATAAATCTCACTTCATATCCATTTGGAAGAAGGATCTTCAATTAAGCAAAAATTGATTTTCTAATGATTTTTTTTTTGCTCATGATTGGTGGACTGTTTGAAACTGCTCCAGCCCGACAAAGTACAGGGAGAACAATTAAATATGTGTCTTAGTTGACAGCAGGGCTGTTTTTAAGTAAGTGAATGCAATTTAGCCCTTTCATTTTTGGCAAGAACAGAATCTTAAAATAATTATGGGGATAGAAAACTGCCCTTTTGTTAAATACTGCCAATGTCAGGCCTGTGGGGGAACCATACGAGGGAATGCTGTGAATGGTTGGGAACTCCTCAGCTTATGGAATCCCATCACTCTCCTTCATTGAATACCACAATTAAGGTACTATGGTCTATCCTTATAAATAGGCCTGGCACTATTAGTGCCAACAGATACTTAGTAGACTGGACATTGTGTTCCTATCATTGATCTTTCCTGGGTAATGAGGGGCTCACCTTCTTTCCATGGATTTGGGCTCATGCCCTAAGTGAGGGACAGATGGCACTGGCTTAGTTCCAGGAATAGCATGCACAAGTGCAGGGTAAATTGACCCAAACTACTCAGCAAATATATTTCAGTTCTGATTTATAGTAATCCCTGGGTTTTTTTCAGCCTCTATTCAGCAGAAACTGCCAATAGGCCCAATTTTCAAAGGTCGGATCAAGCTTTGAATTTCCCCAAAGTTTCTGGATGTTGAGACCCAGGGTTTTGGTTTAGGCCCATCTTCACAAATTCTGCTTTGTGATGTGGACAGAAAAGGGCTAAAATAGGATCAAATCACATTCACATGTGACCCAAGCCTAGATTTAGACCATAGTCTCCACTGAAACATTGGTGTGCTAAACTACTGGGCCACATAAACTCTCTGGAGTCAGTTCTGATCTTATGTAAACTGCTGTGAATTAGGTGGGACTACTGAAGTCCTTGAAACAACATTATTCATATTTATTTTATTATGATGCATAACAGCACCAGTCATTGATCAGGATCTCATTGTGCTAGGTGCTGTACAAACTCAGAACAAAAAGACAGTCCCTGCCTCAGTCTAAGTATGACATAAGAGACAACAGATTGATAGGCAGATGGGTGAGTACATTGAAACAATGAGGCAATATTGGTCACTATGACAGGCAGACGTCTCAGCGCACCAGTGCACTTACTACTCTCAAGCTTTGTGTAGGTATCACAGCCTCTTCTAAAACTGGTGTTGAGAACAGACTAAATCTAATTCTAATTCTGCCAGGATTACAGTGCTCAGTGTTTCAAAAGTGGATTTAGGAAAAGTCTCAAATTATAATCTCCTTACCTGCCCGAGAGAATCTGTATAGCCAGGGGATGACATGTATTGCCAAGGGATGGCTTTCTCTCTCTTTCTTCTTGCTCTTAGCCATATCAAAAATCTGAATATTGCAGGCCTGCTGTGGAATGAAGGATGAAGCAATCAGGTGAAAGGTATATAGCTCCAGACACGCTGCTAGGCATAACTCAGGCATTAGGAACTCTAACCCTAGGGCTGGAAGCCCTACCCATACGAATCCTAAACCTAGCTCAAAGTGCCCTACCCATAGGAAACCTAACCCTCACTGCAAGTGCCCTACAGTAAGGTACACAAACCCTAGGGAGGGAAGCCCTACCCATAGGAACCGAAACCCTAGCTCCAAGGGCCATAGACATAGGAAACCTAATCTTAGGGCGGGAAGCCATACCCATAGGAACTGTAAACCTAGCTCCAAGTGCCTTACCCATTGGAAACCTAACGCTAGCTCAAAGTGCCCTACCCTTATGAACCCCAATACTAGCTCCAAGAGCCCTATCCATAGGAAATCTGACGGTAGGGCGGGGCGACTTTCTCATAGGAACCCTAAACATAGCTCCAAGTGATCTACTCATAGGAACCCTAACACTAGATCCAAGTGCCCTACCAATAGGAACCCTAACCCTAGGTCGGAAAGGCCTACCAATTGTAACCCTAACCCTAGCTCCAAGTGCCCAACCCATAGGAACCCTAACCCTAGCTCCAAGTGCCATATCCATAGGAACCCTAACCATAGGTCAGTAAGGCCTACCCATAGGAACCCTAACACTATCTCCAAGTGCCCTAACCCTAGCTCCAAATGCCCTACCCAAAGGAAACCTAATCCGAGGGCGGGAAGTCCTACCCATAAGAGCCCCAACCCTAGGGCAGGAAGGCCTACTCATAGGAACCTTAACCCTAGCTTGAAGTGCCCTCGCATATGAACTCTGACCCTAGCTGCAAGTGCCCTACCCATAGCAACCCTAACCCTAGCTCCAACTGCCCTACTCATAGGAACTCTAACCCTTGTTCCAAGTGCCCTACCCATAGGAACCCTAACCATAGGTCGGTAAGGCCTACCCATAGGAACCCTAATCCTAGCTCCAACTGCCCTACTCATAGGAACTCTAACCCTTGCTCCAAGTGCCCTACCCATAGGAACCCTAACCATAGGTTGGTAAGGCCTACCCATACGAACCCTAACCCTAGCTCCAGGTGTACTACACACGGAACCCATAACCCTAGAGCGGGAAGGCCTACTCATAGGAACCCTAACCCCAGCTCCAAGTGCCCTACCCATAGGAACCCAAACGCTAGCTACAAGTGCCCTACCCATAGGAACCCTAAACCTAGCTCCAAGTGCCCTACCCATAGGAATCCTAACCCTAGGTTGGGAAGGAGTACCCATAGCAACCCTACCCCTAGCTCCAAGTCCCCACCCATAGGAATCTTAACCCTAGGATGGGAAGGCCTATCCATAGGAACCCTATCCCTAGCTCCAAGTGCCCTATCCATAGAAACCCTAACCCTATGTTGGGAAGGCATATCCTTAGGAAGCCTAAAGCCTAGGGAGGAAAGGGCTACCCGTAGGAACCCTAAACCTAGCTCCAACTCCTCTATCAATAGCATCTCTAACCCTAGTTTCATGCGTTCTACCCATAGGAACCCTAACCCTTGGTTGGGAATGCCAACCCATTGTAACTCTAACCCTAGCTCCAAGTGCCCTACCCATAGGAACCCTAACCCTAGGATGGGAAGGAATACCCATAGGAACCCTAACCCTAGCTCAAAGTTCCCTAACCATAGGAACCCTAACCCTAGCTTCAAGTGCCCTATCCATAGGAACCCTAAGCCTAGCTCCAAGTCCCCTACCCATAAGAACTCTAAAACTAGCTCCAAGTGCCCTACCCATAGGAACCCTAACCCTAGATCCAGGTGACCTACCTATAGGAACCCTAACCTTAGGGCGGAAAGGCCTACCCATAGCAACCCTAGCCCAAGGGCGGGAAGGCGTAACCATAGGAACTCTAACCCTTGGTCGGGAAGGGCTACCCATACGAACCCTAACCCTAGCTCCAAGTCCCCTACCCATAGGAATGCTAATCCTAGGATGGAAAGTTCAACCCATAAGAACCCTAACTCTAGGGTGGAAAGGCCTACTCATAGGAACTCTAACCCTAGCTCTAAGTGCCTTATCCATAGGAACCCTAACCCTCCGTCGGGAAGGCCTACCCTTAGGAACTTTAACTCTAGCTCCAAGTGCCCTACCTATAGGAACCCTAACCTAGGTCCAAGTGCCCTACCCAGAAGAACCTAAAACCTAGGGCGGGACGCCCTACCCATAGGAACCCAAACCATAGCTCAAAGTGCCCTACTCATAGGAACCCTAACCCTAGCCTCAAGTTCCTTACACATAGGAACCCTAACCTTAGGTTGGGAAGGCCTGACCAAAGGAACTCTACCCTAACTCCAAGTGTCCTACCCATAGGAACCCTAAGAATAGCTCCAAGAGGAAAAACATTAGGAAGGGAAGGCTTTCCCGTAGGAACCCTAACCCTATCTCAAAGTGCGCTACACATTCGAACCCTAACTCTAGGTCAGGAAGGCCTACCAATAAGAACTCTAACCCTAGCTCCAACAGCGCTACCCATAGGAACCCTAATCCTAGGGCAGGAGGGCCTATCCATAGCAACACTAACCCTAGGGCAGGAAGGTCTACCCATAGGAACCCTAACTCTTGGTTGGGAAGGCCTACCCAAAGGAACACTAACCCTAACTCCAAGTGCGCTACCCATGGGAACCCAAATCTTAGCTCCAACTGCACTACCCATAGGAAGCCTAACCCTAGGTCGGGAAGGCCTACCCATTGTAACCCTAACCCTATCTCCAAGTGCCCTACCCATAGGAACCCTAACCCTAGGTTGGGAAGGAATACCCATAGGAACCCTAACCCTAACTCCAAGTGCCCTATCCATAGGAAACCTAACCATAGGTCGGGAAGGCCTACCCATAGGAACCCTAACTCTATCTCCAAGTACCCTACCCATAGGAACCTTAACCCTAGTTCAAAGTGCCCTACCCATAGGAACCCTAACCCTAGGTCGGGAAGGCATACACATAGGAACCCTATCCCTAGGTCGGAAAGGCCAAACCGTAGGAACTCTAACTCTAGATTCAGGTGCCCTACCCATAGGAAACCTAACCCTAGGTCCAAGTGCCCTACCCAGAAGAACCCTAACCCTAGGGCTGGACGCCCTACGCATAGGAACCCAAACCCTATCTCCAAGTGCCCTACCCATAGGAACCCTAACCCTAGGTTGGGAAGGCCTACCCATTGTAACACTAACCCTATCTCCAAGCGCCCTACCCATAGGAACCCTAACTCTAGGTCAGGAAGGAATACCCATAGGAACCCTAACCCTAGCTCCAAGTGCCCTATCCATAGGAAACCTAACCATAGGTCGGGAAGGTCTACCCATAGGAACCCAAACCCTATCTCGAAGTACTATACCCATAGGAACCCTAACCCTAGATCCAAGTTCCCTCCCCATAGGAACTATAACCTTATGTTGGGAAGGCCTATCCACAGGAACCGTAACCCTAAGTCAGGAAGGCTTATCCATAGGAACCCTAAATCTAGCTCCAAGTGCCCTACCCATAGTATCCCTACACCTAGTGTGGAAAGGCCAACCCATAGGAACCCTAACCTTAGCTCCAAGTGCCCTATCCATAGGAACCTAACCCTAGCTCCAAGTGCCTTAACCATAGGAACCCTAACCCTAGGTCAATAAGGCCTACCCATAGGAACCTGAACCCTACCTCCAAGTACCCTACCCATAGGAACCATAATCCTACGGTGGGAAGTGCTACCCATAAGAACCCTAAATCTAGGGCGGGAAGGCCTATCCATAGGAACCCTAACCCTAGGTCAGTAAGGCCTACCTATAGGAACCCTATCCCTAGCTGCTAGTGCCCAACTCATACGAATCCTTACGCTAGATCCAAGTGCCCTATCCAGAAGAACCCTCACCCTAGGTCTGGATGCCCTACCCATAGGAACACTAACCACAGGTCCAAGTGCCCTACCCATAGGAACCCTAACCCTGGGGCAGGAAGGCCTACCAATAGGAATCCTAACCCTAGGGCAGGAAGAACTACTCATAGAAACCCTAACCCTTGGTAGGGAAGGCCTACCAAAAGGAACCTTAACCCTAGGTACAAGTGTCCTTCCCATAGTAACACTAACCCTATTTCCAAGTGACCTACCCATAGGAACCCTAACTGAAGGACGGGAAGTCCTACCCATAGGAACCCTAACCCTATCTCCAAGTGCCTAACCCATATGAACCCTAACCCTAGGTCAGGAAGGGCTACCAAAAGGAATACTGACCCTAACTACAAGTGCGCTAACCATGGGAACCCTAACTATAGCTCCACGTGCCCTACCCATAGGATCCCTAACCCTAGGTCAGGAAGGCATACCCACTGGATCTCTAACCCTAGATCCAAGTGCTCTACCCATAGGATCTCTAACCCTAGGTCAGGAAGGCATACCCACTGGATCTCTAACCCTAGATCCAAGTGCTCTACCCATAGGAACCTTGACACTAGGTCAGGAAGGCGTACCCATAGGAACCGTAACCCAAGCTCCAAGTTGTTTCCCCATGGAAACCCTAACCATAGCTTCAAGTGCCCTATCCAGAGGAAACCTATCCCTAGGTCGGGATGGCCTGCCCATTAGAACCCTAACCCTAGGACGGGAAGGCCTACCCTTTGGAACCCAAATTCTACTGCAGGAAGTCCTATCCATAGGAACCCTAACCCTAGCTACAAGTGCCCGACCCATCGGAACCCAAACCCTAGGTGAGGAAGATCTACCCACAGGAACCCTAACTCTAGGTCAGGAAGGGCTACTCAAAGGAACCCTGACACTAAATACAAGTGCGCTACCCATGGGAACGCTAACCCTAGCTCCAACTGCCCTACCCATAGGAACCCTAACCCTAGCTTGGTAAGGCCAATCCATAGCAACCCTATCCAATCATAGCAACCCATGGGAACTGAAACCCTAGTTCCAAGTGCCCTACCCATAGCAACCCTAAACCTAGGTCGCCAAGGCCTACCCATAAGAACCCTAACCCTAGCTCCAAGCGCCCTACCGATAGCAACCCATAGTCCTGCTCTAGGGTTAGGGTTCTTCTGTGTAGGGCACTTGGACCTAGGGTTATGTTTCCTATGGGAAGAACTACTCATAGGAAAAATAACCCTTGGAAGGGAAGGCCTACCAAAAGGAACCCTAACCCTAAGTACAAGTGCCCTTCCCATAGTAACACTAACCCTATTTCCAAGTGACCTACCCATAGGACCTACCCTATCTCCAAGTGCCTAAAAGGTAGGAACCCTAACCCTAGGGTGCGATTTACTACCCATAGCAACCCTAACCCAAGGGCGGGAAGGCCTACCCATAGGAACCCTAACCCTATGTCAGGAAGGGCTACCCAAAGGATTCCTGACCCTAACTACAAGTGCGCTAACCATGGGAATCCTAACTATAGCCCCACGTGCCATACCCTAGATCGGGAAGGCCTAACTGAAGCTCCAAGTTGCTTACCCATGGAAACCCTAACCATAACTCCAAGTGCATTATCCATAGGAATCCTAATCCTAGGAAGGGAAGGTCTACCCATTGGAACCCAAAATCTAGTGCGGGAAGGCCTATCCATAGGAACCCTAACCCTAGCTCCAAGTGCCCTACCCATACCAACTCTAAACCTAGGCCGCCAAGGCCTACCCATAAGAACCCTAACCCTAGATACAAGTGCCCTATGCACAGGAACCCTAACTCTAGCTCTAAGTGCCCTACCCATAGGAACCCTAACCCTAGGTCAGGAAGGGCTATCAAAAGGAACCCTGACTCTAACTACGAGTGCGCTACCCATGGGAACCCTAACCCTAGCTCGAAGTGCTCTACCCATATGAACCCTAACCTTAGGTCGGGAAGGGCTACCTATAGGAACTCTAACCCTAGCTCCAAGTTCCCTACCCATGGAAACCCTAACCATAGTTCCAAGTGCCCTATCCATAGAAAACCTAACCCTAGGTCAGGATGGCCTGCCCATAGGACCCCTAGCTCTAAGTACCCTAGCCAAAAGAATCCTAACCCTAGTTCCAAGTGCCCTACCCATAGGACCCCTAACCCTAGAGTGGGAAGGGCTACCCATGGGAACCCAAACCCTAGTTCCAAGTGCCCTACACATACCAGTGCTAAACCTAGGTTGCCAAGGCCTACCCATAAGAACCCTAACCCTAGCTCCAAGAACCCAACCCATAGGAACTTTAACCCTAGCTACAAGTGCCCTACTCATAGGAATCTTAACCCTAGGTCGGGAAGGCCTACCCATAGCAACCCTAAACCCAGCTCCAAGTGCAATTCTCATAGGAATGCAAACACTAGCTCAAAGTCCCCACCCATAGGAACCTTAATCCTAGGACGGGAAGGCCAACCCATTGGAACCCTAATGCTAGGGCAGGAGGGCCTACCCACAGGAACCCTAACCCTAGCTCCAAGTGCCCTGCCCATAGGAACCCTAACTTTAGGGTGGGAAGGCCTATACATAGGAACCCCAACCCTAGGTGAGGAAGGGCTACCCAAAGGAACCCTGACCCTAACTACAAGCGCACTACCCATGGGAACCCTAACTCTAGCTCCAAATGTCCTACCCATAGGAACCCTAACCCTAGATCGAGAAGGCCTACCCATAGGAACTCTAACCCTAGCTCCAAGTGCTCACCCATAGGAACCTTAACCCTAAGTCGAGAGGGACTACCCATAGGAAACCTAACCCTAGCTCCAAGTTTCCTACCCATGGAAACTTTAACCATAGCTCCAAGTGCCCAACCCACATGACCCTAACCCTAGGTTGGCAAGGCCTACCCATAAGAACCCTAACCCTAGCTCCAAGAGCCCTACTCTTAGTAACCCTAACCATTGCTACAAGTGCCCTACCCGTAGGAACCCTAACCCTAACTCCAAGTGCCCGACCCATAGGAACCCTATGCCTAGGTCGGGAAGGCCTACCCATAGGATCGTAACTCTAGTTCAAAGTGCCCTACCCATAGAAACCCTAACCCTAAGGTGGGAAGGCCTACCCATAGGAACCCTAACCCGAGCTCCAAGTGCCCTACATATAGGAGTCATAACCCTAGGGCGTGAAGTCCTACCCACAGGAACCCTAACCCTAGCTCCAAGTGCCCTACCAATAGGAACACTAACCCTTACTCCAAGTGCCTTACCCATAGGAATTCTAAACCTAGCTCCAAGTGCCCTACCCATAGGAACCCTAACCCTAGCTCTGAGTGCCCTACCCATAGGAATCCTAACCCTAGGGCGGGAAGGCCTACGCATAGGAACCCTAACCCAAGGGCAAGAAGGCCTAACCATAGGAACCCTAACGTTATCTCCAAGTGCCCTACCCATAGGAAGCCTAACCCTAGGTCGGGAAGGCCTCCCTATAGGAACCCTAACTCTAGCTCCAAGTGCCCTACCCATAGGAACCCAAACCCTAGCTCAAAGTGCCTTTCCCTTAGGAACCCTAACCCTAGAGCGTGAAAGGCTACCAATAGGAACCCTAATCCTAGCGGGGGAATACCTAACCATAGGAACCCTAACCCTAACCCTAGGTAGGGAAGGCCTATCTATAGGAACCCTAACCCTAGCTCCAAGTGCCCTTCCCATAGGAAATGAAACCCCAGCTCCAACAGCCCTACCCATAGGAATCCTAACCGTAAGACGGGAAGGACTACCCCTGGGCGGAAAGGGCTAACAGTAGGAACTCTAATCATACCTTCAAGGGACCTACCCATAGGAAACCTAACCCTAGTTCCAAGTGCCCTACCCATAGGAACCCTATCCATAGCTTCAAGTGCCCTACCCATAGGAACCCTAACACTAGCTCCAATTGCCCTTCCTATAGGAACATTAACCTTATGACAGGAAGGCCTATCCATAGGAACCCTAACCCTAAGTCAGAACGGCCTACCCATAGGAACCCTAACCCTACCTCCAAGTGCCCTACGCATAGGAACCCTAATCCTAGAGTGGGAAGGCCTACACTTAGGAACCCTAAACCTAGCTCCAAGTGCCCTTCTCATTGGAACCCTAAACCTATATCCAAGTGGACAGCTCATAGGAATCCTAACCCTAGCTCAAAGTGGCCGCTCCATAGGAACCCTAACCCTAGCTCCAAGTGCCCTGCCCATAGGAATCCTAACCCTAGCTCCAAGTGGCCATCACACAGGAATCCTAACCATAGCTCCAAGTGGCCGCTCCGTAGGAACCCTAACCCTAGGGTGGGAAGTCCTACCCATAGGAATCCTAAACCTAGGCCGGGAAGCCCTACCCATAGGATCACTTATCCTAGTTCCTAGTGCCCTACCCATAGGAACCCTAACCCAAGATCTAAAGTCCATACCCATATGAACCCTTACCCTAGCTCCCAGTGCCCTACCCATAGGAACCCTAACTGTAGCTCCAAGTGCCCTACCCATAGGAACCCTAACTCAAGGGCGGGAAGGCCTACCATAGGAACGCTAAACCTAGGGTGGGAAGACCTACCCACAGGAACCCTAACCTTAGATCCAAGCTCCCTACCCACTGGAACCCTAACCCTAGCTCCAAGAGCCCTACCAATAGGAACCCTAACTTTAGCTCCAATTGCCCTGCCCATTGGAACATTAACCCTACCTCCAAGTGCTTTACTCAAAATGACCCACACCCTAAGGCGGGAAGGCCTACCCATAGGATCGCAAACCCTAGCTCGAGAAGCCCTGCCCATAGGAACCCTAACCCTAGATCCAAGTGCCCTACCCATAGAGACCATAACCCTAGGCAGGAAACCCTACCCATAGGAACCTTAACCCTGGTGAAGGACGGCCTACCCATCGGTCCCTTAACACTATCTCCAAGCGCTCTACCTATAGGAACCCTAACCCTCGGACGGGAAGACCTACCAATAGGAATCATAACCCTAGCTCCAGGTGCCCTATCCATAGGAACTATAACCCTAGGCCTGAAACCCCACCCATTGGATCCCTAACCATATCTCCAAGGTCCCTACCCATAGTAATCAAAGCCCTAGGCCTGAAGCCCTACCCATAGGAACCTTAACCCTAGCTAAAAGGTCCCTACCTGTAGGAACCCTAACTCTAGCTCCAAGTGCCCTAACCATAGGAACTCTAACCCTAGCTGAATGTGCCTAACCCATAGCAACCCTAACCGTAGCTCCAAGTGCCCTACCCATAACAACCCAAACCCTAGCTACAAGTGCCCTACCCATAGGAACCCTTATCCTAAGTCTGGAAGGCCTACCCAAAGGAACCCTAACTCTAGGGCGGGAAGACCTACCCATAGGAACCCTAACCCTAGCTCCAAGGTCCCTACACTTCGGAAACCTAGCCCTAGCTCCAAGTGCCCTGTCCATAGGAACAATTATCCTAGGGCGGAAAGGCCTACCCATAGGAACCCTAACCCTAGCTCCAAGTGCCCTACCCTTAGGAACCCTAAACCTAGGTCCAAGTGTGTTATGCTTAGGAACTCTAAACCTAGGGCGGGAAGCCCTATCCATAGGAATCCTAACCATCGCTCCAAGTGCCCTACTCTTAGGAAACGTAACTATAGATCCAAATGTCCTACCTATAGAAACTCTAACACAAGGGTGGGGCACCCTACCCGAAGGAACCCTCACCCTAGCTCCAAGTGCCCTACCCAAAGGAACCCTAAATCTAGCTCAAAGTGCCCTACGCATAGGATCCTAAGCCTAGCTCCAAGTGCCATACCCTTTTGAACCCTAACCTTAGGGTGGTAAGCCCTACCCATAGGATCCCTAACCTAGCTCCAACTGCCCTACCCTTAGTAACCCTGAACCTAGGTCAAAGTGCCCTGCGTTTAAGAACCCTAACCATAGGACGGGACACCCTACCCATAGGAACTCTAACCCTAGCTCCAAGTGCCCTACCCTTAGAAACCCTAACCCTAGCTGCAAGTGTCCTACCGATAGGAACCCTAACCCTAACTCCAGTGTTCTACCGTTAGGAACCCTAACCCTTGGGCGGGTTGCTCTACCCACAGGAAACCTAACCCTAGTTCCAAGTGTCCTACTCATAGGAATCCTAAACCTAGCTCCAAGTGTCCTACCTGCAGGAACTCTAACTCTAGCTCCAAGTACCCTACCTATAGAAGCCCAAAGCCTAGCTCCAAGTGCCTCATGCTTAGGAACTCTAACCCTTGGGTGTGAGGCTCTACGTATAGGAGCCCTAACTCTAGCTCCAAGTGCCCTAGCATTAGGAACCCTAACCCTAGACCGGAGATTCCTACCCATGGGAACCTTAACCCTTGCACCAAGTTCCCTAACCCACAGGTCTACCCACAGGTCTGCTCACCCTAGCTCCAAGTGTCCTACCCATAGGAACCCTAACTCTAGCTCCAAGTGCCCTACCGATAGGAACACTAACCCTAGCTCCAAGTTCCCTACCCATAGGAAATCTATCCCTAGCTCCAAGTGCCCTACCCATAGGATCTCTAAGCCTAGCTCCAAGTGCCCTACCCATAGGAACCCTAACCCTAGCTCCAATTTCCCTACCCACAGTAACACTAACCCTAGCTCAAAGTACCCTACCTTAATGAAACCTAACTCTAGAGCGAGAAGACCTTCCCATAAAATCCCTAACCCTATCTGCAAGTGCCCTACCCATAGGAACCCTAACCCTAGTGCCAAGTGCCCTACCCATAGGATCTCTAAGCCTAGCTCCAAGTGCCGTACCCATAGGAACCCTTACCCTAGGGCGGGAAGCCCTACCCATAGGAACCGTAAGCCTAGCTCCAAGAGTCCTACCCTTAAGAACTCTAAACCTAGGGTGTGAATCTCTACCCATAGGAAGTCTAACCCTAGCTCCAAATGCCCTACCCTTAGAAACCCTAACCCTAGGGAGGGAAGCCCTACCCATAGGAACCCTAACCGTAGGGCGGGAAGCCCTATCCATAGGAACTGTAAGCCTAGCTCCAAGTGTCCTAGTCTTAAAAACTCTAAACCTAGGGTGTGAATCCCTACCCACAGGAACCCTAACCGTAGCTCCAAGTGCCCTACCTGTAGCAACCCTAACCCTAGCTCTAAGTGCCCTACCCTTAGGAACCCTAGCCTTAGGGCGAGAGTCCCTATCGATAGGAACCCTAACCCTAGGCAGGGTGCGTTACCCATAGGAACGCTAACACTGTCTCCAATTGCCCTACCCTTAGGAACTCTAAACCTAGGGCGGGAAGCCCTACCCTTTGGAACCCTAACCCTAGTTCCAAGTGTCCTACCCTTAGAATCCCTAACGCTAGGGCGGGAAGCCGTACCTATAGGAAACCTATTCATGGCTGGCTTTATGCCTATTCCACCAATTACCCTGAGTCAGGGCCTGCACCTAAGAGGGCCTCACACCCAGTGAGAATCCCTTCCCTGGCTAGAGGACCCTTTTTAATCTTTACTCACCCGGCGGCAGGTCCTTCACTTTCTCCAGGTCTTAGACGGCGGGTCTTTCAGTGCCACCGAGGACCCGGAGTGAGTGAAGGACCCACTTCCGAAGTGGCACCGAAGACTTGGAGCACCGCCCGGTGAGTACAAGCCTGTAGTGATGTGTACCTCCCCTCCAGCCCAGAGGAGGAAGAGCCCAGCTGGAGGCCAGAGTGGGCGGAGCTAAAGAGCTCTGAGCCCGCCCCGCAAAAGGTCAGGTGCCGACCCGGAACTATAAAGGCCGGCCCTCAGAGCTCAGTCAGGTCTCAGTAGCCGGAGCAAGCAGACGTCCCTCAGGGAGCTCGACACTGGGAACTTCTGCTACTCAGAGCAGCCACCCAGACTGGCCTGAGCGCCCTCGCGCCCGCTACTCGGAGGAGCCGCCAGAGCTACCCTGGGCCGACTTTCCGGAGGAGTTGCCAGACCTACCACCCAGTCCCGGCCGCGACGAGCCCCTGCTCCTGGACCCTGCAGTGGCCGACGTCAGGACCCAGGTAGGTCCCAAGGGGGAGTTTGGAAGTAGCCCAGGGGCAGCTGACCCCAGTCTGGCTGCAGCCTTACCAGAACCTATGTCAGTGTGTTGCAGCCAGGATCCCCACTGACTGATCCATGGATCATTAGCTGCTGCTAGGACCCCAGGCTGGGACACAGTGGAGTGGGAGGGCCTGTGTCCTCCCTGCCATCCCAGTCTGGCAGACTCCCCCTCTCCCTGGCCTGACAAGGCCAAAGCTAGTGTTTGCTGCACCGCCCTGACCTAGGGCTGGGCCTTAACTGTGATTGTTGCTCAGCCCTGCCTAAGGGCCTGAGCTTCCTGACTCAGTGTTTGCTGCCCTGCCCTGACCGAGAGCCAGGCTCATAGCAGGTATTATGGCTCAGCCCTATCGAAGGACCTGAGCCCTTGCCCCCACAGGGTAGGCGACTGCTGCGAGGACTGCCAGGCTATTTTCCCGGACCCACCGGTCTGTAGTGAGCTGGTGTGGCTCCCCTCCTCCCCCCGCAGAGAGGATCGAGCCCCGGCTGCACTCATGTACAAAGCCCCATGTGTTTTTTTACTTTTTTTTTTTTGGTTTAAGTCATCCTTTCTGGGGCCCCGTCGAAACTGTTCGAATTGGGCCCTGCACTTCCTAAAGTCGGCCCTGCTCACGCCTGCATACCACACTTATCAAAGAGAAGTGATACAAGGAAAAGCTTTTCTCTGATTGGCTGGGTCATGGTCTAATAGGCCTAAAAGGGCTGGAAAATATTAGATGCATGGTCTTTGCATGAAAAGCACCCCTGTGAAGAGGGATAACGTGAGGCCCACGTATCACTGAATTCCCAGGTCTGGTTTACACTTATACTGGAATAGCTGTGTTGGTCAGGAGTGTGAACAAAACACACACCCCCGCATCATAAGTGCCGACTCCGTGGGTGCACTGGGGCTGGCGCACCACGTGGAAAAAGTGGTGGGTGCTGAGCATTCAGCGGCAGGCTTCCTATCAGCATCTCTCCCTCCCCTCATGCCTTCTGCCCATCACGATGAGCTGTTTCGTGGCATTTAGGAAGCTGGGGGGAGGGAGTGGGAGAAGCAAGGACAGGGTGCACTCAGGGAAGGGGCCAGAAAGAGGTGGGCAGGGGTGGGAAAAGGTGGGGTGGGGCAGGAGTGGGGCTTTGGCGGAAGGGCAGGGTCTGGGTCAGAGCTGGGGGTCGAGCACCCCCCGGCACATTGGTAAATCAGCACCTGTGCCCCCTAGTGATGTAGCTATGCCAACAAAAACTTCGGTAGAGTTGCAACTATGCCAACAGGATAATGCACCCATCATGCATATTGTCTCACTACAGAGTTTCCTACTATTTTGCCGTGTGTTTCTAAGCTGGCCATTACACAGTTAAACAGTACATTAAGTTGATTTCTAAGGCTTGAGTCCTAATAAATAAGACATAAGGATAGTGCAAATCCTGGTAGCTCCAGCTAGTAGAATCAGAGTGATATTTCCTTGACTCAATCAAGCGGCATCCCATTTTCTATTAACCTAACAAGGAAAGTTTTGAGATTTTTAGCTTGCTTTCCCCTAAAATGTTAATTTCACCAGTGCCCACATATAATTCTGCTTGATCTGACCTGAATCTGACTTATCACAGTTTCCAAACTACTTTTCACTCAGCGGTTAATTAAAAGATTAGGTCCCTGACACACTGCTTACAGCCCTTAGTGGTACCCATTAGCCCATCTAGACTAATTCTCCTGAAAACCAGACCTCCTTATATGCCTGGGGTGAAAAGTTCAGATCCAATTCCTTAAATCTTTAACGTTCACTGTTGGTTCATTATTTGAACCTAGTTTTCTGTAAGAGTCTGTATTCAAATTTAGGCATGGAAAGTAATTCAAGAAAAACCAGTTTCTCATACAGATTTTGCACTTGCCAGCATGCTGCAACTGTGACTTTTTGCTGTCCTTTGCAACTGTAACAGAAAAGAGGGTGAGCGAGGAAGTGAAGATTTTCTTTTCAGCTTCTAATGGACCTGGGGTTGTAATGAACATTCAGTGAAGAGATACTTTGTTGGTCCTGTGGATGTACTTCTGCACAGTGCAACACCCATGCTTGCTGACTGCCCTTGAGAAGTGGTATGGAAGCTTTTAAATGTACAGAGATAGCATGACATGGCAAAAAGACTTCAATTAGGAAAGTAGGGGAAAGGAAAGAGATACTTGCCCATGACAATTAAAACCTCTGCCATGCAGCACTATCACAGTAAGATTTAGCCTTTCCTGTACACATACACTCTTCCCTTTTAACTAGAGATGGAACCAAGCTGCAAATTCAGGTATGGATCTGAATTTCAAATGGGGAACTTACCAGCACCCAGGTTTTAATTTAGTCCATTTAAATGGACAAAGGGGCAGATGCAAAATACAGATCCACAGCCAGATTAAGATTCTGAACCCTCCAATGCTCAGGGATATTTGCATTGGGCCCATCACAGAGATGAAGGACGAGCCATAATATTTAGAACTGGACCTGGTTGGATTCCAAAAGCCCTGAGGCTCAGAGATGTCTGGGTCCCAAACTTTGATTCAAGCCCATCTCTACCATACCGAGATAGAACTAGAAGCAAAGTCCAGTTTATTGGATGTGTGGGAAGGGGAACAGACAACATTTAATAATTGAAACTATGTAGCTGTGCAAAACTTCTACTTAAATTAAGAAGAGTTGTCATTAAACTCAACCTTTCCCCACCCCCACCGCCTGATTTCAGAAGAGCTCAGGCACCAATGACGACCTTATGTATTTCTTTTAATTATTCTAAAGTAACCTCCTCCAGACCCAAGACAAGCCCTCAGCTACTTCAAGCAAAGACATTCTAATGATTTCGATTAAATCTTGGCCTCTCCCCAGCAGAACACAAATTAAAAGCATTACTAGGAGGATACAAGCCTCAGTGCTTGGAAGCGTTATATAAAGAATGAGGAAAGTTGCCAAGGGCTTGTTGTCATTTCATATGCAGTGGGGGAGGATTAACCCCATAGTGTCTTTCTGTAGCCTGAGAAGACAGCTCTGATTATATGTCAGCATTCCCATTAGGTTCCTTCCTCCCACTTGTTCGCCCCTGTTACACTTTAAACTCATTTGAACCTACAGCTGCAAAAATTGCTTTTTGCAGTCTTGTTTTAATGAGACCCCATCAAGTAATTTAGGCCCCAAATTGGACCACCTTGTATCATTATAATTTGGTTAAGAGATGTCTGCTGGATTCTAAGAACCATCTGTCTACTGGGGCTTCAACCCTGCTTCAATATGCATCCTCAATTGTGAATGAGCAATTTTTACTTCTGTATACGTGTCATCCCTCAGCAAGAGTCATCAGCCAGATTTCAACCCAGGAAAATTCAGCATTACATCATGAACCTCTCACTGAGCTGAAAGAGTAACTTCGTCAGCTGGCAGCAGTAGTAGGCTATTAACCCCTAGTGGTCCAGTCACTAATGAGGCATGGCACTCATTTTGCCCATGTAATACACATGCACATCAAATTGTATTAGGCATCTGCCTACCATTGACGCACGTATAAATTCTGTTTCTGGGACTAAACACAGGGATTTTCCATGTGAAATTGCAGGCACAAATGTAAAGCTTGCTTTTGAAACACAGTCCTACAGATTTTTTTTTAAAAAATCTATTGTGATGTTGCCAAGTTTAAAAAAAAGACGACAACAACATTGCCCATGCATGATCATAAAGATTTGTATAATATCACTCAAAGAGCTATATTGTAAGAACACTAGGCTAGGCATCAGGTGAACTAGTTTAAACTCCTGGCTCTTGAACTGGCACAGATTGAGACCCTGGGAATATTTAACCTCTCTGTGCTTCCGTTTCAGTTTTTCTCACTTGTAGATTAAAGATAACAATTCTGAACCTTGGTAAAGGGCTTCAGGATCTTCTGATGAAAAAACCCATCTAACTCCAAAAACCAGCTGTTATTAATAAATAAAAATGATGTATTAATGATTGTCGTTGCTGATCTGCACAGGTTTCCAACAAAGACAGCACCAGAGAATCTGCCTACCCTGGACCAGATTGTCTACAACCTTGCACCTTGGGTAGCGATCTGCACCCAAGCGAGGTGAGGCAAATGTGCTATGAGATCCGAACTCTCCATCCACTTACTCCCACATTGCACAGTGGTAACTAAGTACCCAAGGGGCTCAGCAGCGGAGGATCAGAACTGTTCCATCAGTAGTAGTGCTTCAGACATGAGGAAACAAAGACAAGCCACATTGTCTCATGTCATGTTCTGTGAACAACAGAGGGTCAAGATCTATTGAATTTTCAGCTAGAGAAGGATTACAGTAAGAAATGCTATTTTCAGGCTTTTGGCTGAGAATTAAAAACAAAAGCTTAAAAACACCCCAGCAAAACCATAAAAGCTAGATTAAAAAACAAAAAACTTGACAGTATGTTTTGAAATGTGGTTGAGATGATATAGTGCTACTCAGAGACTGCGTGGGGGAGCTGAAACAGCCTTGCAATTCCTCACTCACCAAATTTATACTAACAAAAACAAGGAAGCACTAAAACATCAGGGTATTATCTCAATGAGATAACTAAAGAAAGTTTTCATGTTTTAAAAACTCATCATCATCATTGTATTTTTCCTGAAACAGAGAAGTGTGATAAAATATCAGACACCTTTCCACACAAGGCCGTTCTCTTGAAGTAAGCAGTTAGCTTCTTTTGTTCAAATCTTTAAAAAGATCATTGTGCTGTGTCTTACTTAACATATTTTCTTCCTATCTGGGCCTTGTCTGCACTAGCACTCATTATTATAGTTCTATGCATTGCAGAAGCACCTAGAGACCCCTGTAAGGGACTGAGGGTTGAATTGTGCTAAGCACCACACCCACCCACACACACACACACACCAAAAAGTCTGTCCCTGATCCAAACATCTTACATTCCCAGTTCTGCAAGGGACTGAGACACATGCCTAACTTTAAGCACAATTCGTACAAGAAGGAGTGAGTATCAGCAGAGGGAAAATTAGTTTTCATAGTGACCCATCCACTCCCAGTCTTTATTCAGGCCTAATTTGATGGTGTCCAGTTTGCAAATTAATTCCAGTTCTGCAGTTTCTCATTGAAGTCTGTTTTTGAAAATTTTTTGTTGAAGAATTGCCACTTTTAAGTCTGTTATTGAGTGTCCAGGGAGACCAAAGTGCTCTCCTACTGGTTTGTGGATGTTACAATTCTTGATGTCTGATTTGTGTCCATTTATTCTTTTGTGTAGAGACCACATGTGCCAAACTGGAAGCACATGAACTGTCCCAATAATCCCAATGGGATCAACTGTTGGAAATGGGTGACATCAACCTTGATTGCATTGGCCTCGTTAGCACTACAAAAGTAATTTTCCCCCTCTCGATATTCACCCCTTCTTATCAACAGTTGAGAACAGGCCACTTCCACCTTAATTGAATTGGCCTCTGTAGCAGGGTGGACTCCTGCTCTGGGAGAGAAGGGGTTAAAACAGCCTTGGCAAGGGACCGGAGCCGGAAGCCTGGGCTGATGGCAGGAGTGGCTGCAGCTGGGGGCCACACCCCAAACTGAGCCACAAGGCCTAATAAGGCGGCCAGGGAAGCCAGAAGCAAAAGGAGTCTCTCTCTTTTGAGAGAGAGACAGGCCTGGCTGCTTAGGAACTCACCCAGGGGACCTAGAGGAAGGCAGGGCTGGGGGAAAAGCCTTAGGAGCAGGGAAGCCCTAGGCCAGCAACTCCCCAGGCTGCAGGACCTAATTCTAGGCCTCCAAGGTAGTGGACTTGCAGAGGGGCAGCCGGAGGGTGGGTAAAGGCAGCCAGGCCAAACCCCCTTTGCCTATGATGAGTGGCTGATACTGCAGTCTGCCCCAGGGTGTGGGGGCTAGACAATGACTGGGCAGTAGCCAATACTGAGGCAAAGTGGGGATAGTGAGGTGAGGTTCCCCTGGGAGGGAGGAGACCCAGTTAAAGGGGCACCGAGGTCCAGGGAGGGGCCTGGGGCCAGCAGAGGACAGGTGGATCACTGGCCTGCAGAGGGTGCTCCGTAGCTGGAATCAAGCTAATTCCCCAAAGCAACCAGCAGGAGGTGCTGCAGAGGTGAGTCCACATGTTTACAGCCTCATTAGCACTGACCCCCACACACACTTGGTAAGGCAACTACCATCTTTTCATGTGTTGTGAAATATATGGTGCTTACTGTATTTTTCACTCCATGTATCTGATGAAGTGGATTTTAGTCCACAAAAGCTTATGCCCAAATAAATTTGCTAGTCTCTAAGGTGCCATGAGGACTCCTCGTTGTTTTTGCTGATACAGACTAACACAGCTACCACTCTGAAATCTTTCCGAATTGAGGCCCAAGCAAAGCAATTCGAGAGGATGGCTCCAATCCATCAGTCCCTGGGATATGAGGACAGCACACTCCTGCTGCACCATTCAGGGTTAGATGACACCCTGGTAACATGCTTGCATCCAATCTCCCCTAGTGCATCCAATGTCACTACCACTAACAGAGCTTAACTGGTGGGAAAATCCCAATGTAGGTGCACCTGTCCTATCCCACAATAAGTATCCCTCACAGACATTGTGCCACTTTACAGGTAAAGCAGACCCATACCTTCCCAGGGTGGGAGCTCTGCAAAGAAGTTTGGTCATTTTGGAAGCCTTAGGAGGGTGCACTGAACTCCACCTCCTCTTTTTGATTAGCTCTTTCTACTGTACTTTCCAACTCACTGTGCAAAACAAACGTAAAGTGTGATCATTCTGATTTTATGCCTACTTTTCAGGGCTGTAAAAGACCAGGATGCAAAGTGCTGGAAAATCAAGTGTAGTTATTATTGATCTCAGGATAGATGGGCAGCATCCTGATGTCACACACCATTTGCTACGCTTATGCCTTTAAAATTGAAGAACAAGTAAACCCTGAGAGAGACCTTCTCAGAACAAGAGCCCTGATTCTGCAGCTGAGTCTAGTATACCAGTTAGACATAGGTGCAACTCTACCGCTACAGTGAAGATTTACATTGGTCTGCCCTCAGTATCAAGCTATGCTACTACTTGTGCTCAAACAACTTTGTGCATGTAGTTATTCATGTGCTCACTTTTCCACACTCTCGCTCAAGTACATAAATAATATATTTTACCCCTACAAGTGGAGTGCAAATGAGTTTTGTGGATCTCAATTGTCCAGGCAAGTAGCAGTGAGCAAAAATTCTGTGCCTGCAAATATCTGCTGAAGGGAGCCCGCTTAATGCATTATTTGCTTTGTGAGCAGTAAGGTTATTTACATAGATTCACTGAGGAGAATTGCTCTAAGAAGTTACCAAGTCATATTTTTGGCAGAGGATAAGGGGATACAGAAGCATTTACAAAAGCAACAATAGAACTAGACAATCTCTTAATCAATTTATGCAGTTCCCATTTTTATAGCAGACGAAACAATAAATATTGAATGAAGGAAGTTAATCTGCTCCTACAAATTAAATAAAAAGTTACCAAAAAAACCCATGCAAGTGTGTGGGTTCCTGCCAGCTCTGCCTCCATATTTTGAATCCCTAGTTCTACACTAGTGTTATTCTATAAGGTGGTCTTGTCCTTTGGGATTCAATACACTTTGAAGATTGAGCCTGACTTTGGAGGAATCTGAAAAACAATGGCGGAGGCTAAGAGATCGTTCCTCAAAGTGGAGCTGGTTGAAATCTTTCATTCAAAAACCTGCCTTCCTACACCCTCCTTTGTTCCATTTCCTATTGTCATTTCTCCCCTTTAGTCCATTTCTTTCTTTCTTTCTTTTTTTCCATTCTGCCACTAAAAGGGAGAAGTAAAACCCACATTGAAAAATTGTTATGGGGGGAAGTTGTTGAAAAATAGAAAATTTCAATTTTTTTATGAAACATGCTTACTGGCTCCATTCCAAACTTGCTTAAAACCAGCATCTTCCTTAAATCCATGACTCCCATTTCTAACATGCTGCTTTATATTTAATAAGCTCCAGTCTACCCCTCTGCTTTTTTATCTTCCTACTTTTGGTTTGGAAGCCACTTCAGAGGAGAGAAAGACAGCTCTTACCACCCAAGTGTGATGAGCCCCATGCAGAAATGTGTGGTTAAAGCTTTCCTTCTTTGCTTCATCACAAGTTCATTCTTTATGCCCTTTCATGTCTTGCTGTTGTATTGCATTGATGCTTATTTCCTTGCCTTCTGAGCTACACAGGAAGTAAATTCCCTAATTTATTAGTGCATCCCAAACAATTTAGGCTGTCTAATCAGAAAATAATTCCTTACACTGCCTTAAAAAAAAAGCCCACTCCTGTCTTTTATCAATCATGGGACTGAAATAAAGCAGCAACTATATACAAAGAAAGTGACAGATGTCTTATTTATGTATTGGTCCCTTTAAGACAGCAATGAAACTGTCAGGCCAAACAATACATCTCTCATTAGTTCAAAGTACAAACAAGCTGAAAAGTGGCAGGAGAAAAAGTCAATCAAATCTGCTTGATGAAATAAACTAATTAGGTAAATTACACCTCAATAATGATGTTAATTGTGCAGACATCATACCCTGCAGTGCTACTGCTGTTCAGTACGTCTTCTGGCTGTGTAACATTAGCGTTTGATTCCTAGTGCTGATGCCAACTCACTCAGGGGCATAACGTTTGCAAGGCGCCAGAGGTCACTGGCAGTGGAGATCAAACCTGTGACCCCCAGATCTAAAAGCATGCACCCTCTGTCACTCCTCTATTAACTCTAGGGCTGTACTGACTCATAAACCTGTATGATGTCCAGCCACAAGACAGAGGACAAAGTTATGCTGGGTAAGTGTGGTTTACACTTAGCTGATACTAAGGGCTCTGCCCATCCAATCAGGCTTCCAATATTTACAAGTTAAAAATATGCTTCCCACAAACATATTCTAATATTCACTTAAAATACAATGTTTCAAAAAACCTCACCCAAGTTGCTCCTCTATGCAACCTCATGCCTTAAGTAGTTCCATTGGTTTCAGGTACTCAGCACCAGTAAGGGTATCAGAATATGGCATTAAGAGATCTTTGAATGCAACTCCATTTAAACACCGATGGGGGGAAGAGATGAAAAAAACAACCCTAGAGGCAAGACTCTTCCCTATTCCAGGATAAGGTGAGTGCAGGATGTGGATGGCGGGCACTGGGGAAACTAGCTACAGATTTCTGTTTCTAAGACTGCCCCTAGTCCACCCCAGACATAACCCTTATCCTGGGAGAGAAGGGGGCATTTGGCATTAGGTACAGCTTTGCTTGCTTTAAGCCCATTAAGAATTCATCTCTATCATGAGTATTCTCATCTGGAACCAGATTACGTGCCAAGGGGGCAGAACTGGGACTGAGAGTCTGGGATTGTAATGATGTAAGAGGCACAAATATTTGGAAGTCAGTAGAGCTACCCAGCTAAGAACTGGGTATATTTAGTGCAAATAGGATATAATTTTAGAAGTGAAGTTCTACTCCAGAAATAGCTTTATACTAATATAAAAATTAATACAAATTTAGCAAATATACAAAAAAAATTATAGGCCTGTTTCACCATTGAATTAGTTCAGTTAATTTCAACTCATTGAAAGCAATGGTGGCAGACTAGAATAAAATTAGTTATGCACTGCCGAATCAGATCTCAAAAGTTTATTTCCCTTGATATTATGGAGATCATTAATAACTTGTGACACTAAGGTCACACAGAAGGTAAAAACCCTGACTGCACTGCAGATCAAGAGATACATTTCCCTCTCCAGTGGCATATGTCCTGACCTTGAACTCCTGACCACCCTGGAGGAGTTTGAACCCTATCTTTTGTTGCGAATTAGATGCTTCCAAATCTTAGCTACATTAAAAGAAAATTAACATAGAGATGTGTCCTGTGGCTTTTGTGCTTAGGATGTCCACATCCGTGGATAAAAAGCCCAACAGTGGGCTCAGAAAGAGAGAAAGACCTCTGTGAAAATTGATTTCAGATGAAAATTGATTATAGTTTTTGTAAGACAGAGAAAAATTCAGTTTACAAAGCAAGAAAAATGACAAACATTCAGTTCATATGCTAGCCTAAAACCCACTGAGATTATCTGGCTAGGATACCTCTGTCAGTTGACTGTCTCCATTCTATAGAACCAGGCTTTGTTTAGAGTTATACTTGTACAACATAGGGTAGTGGGGTTTTTTGAACTGCAAATACAACACAGCCTCTGACGCAGAGCTGGAATTTCATTTACAGTAATATCACTCTAGTATTTGGCTAAACACTGATGAAAAAAATGGAGGGCCAGGTTCAGTGGCTAAAGGGCAATTTTTATTTTCATGTAATTTTTTTAATGTTTGGAGGCTTGTACTTGTCAAGGTTAAGAGACTGGCAGCTTCAGAAGATGCAGTCTTTTGTCAGCTTGTGAAAATGGTGCAAAGGGGACTGTGCTCCCAGAGGGCAGTGCTCACTGGGAGCTAAGCCAGCCTGTCCTTGGATTTTTTCCCCCCAGCAAGGTTCAGAAAGGTGCTTCTCCTTCCTGACCCATTTCAGCACCAAGTATGTCCGACACTGTTATTTAATAGAAATGGATGACTACACTGGACAGCTTCATGAGAACAGCGGATCAACACTGAAAGCGCTGACTTATAACAGAATGGGAAACAACCCTTATTAAAGAATGTGACAATTTTACAGTAATAAAAATCCTTGGCTACCTTTCTATGTACCTCAGGATTTTATACTGCCACTCATCTCTGTAGAATGCAAGCACTGTCCTCTTAAAATCCACAGCAAGACCCTAATGGACTTCATAAAGTCTGACACCTCTCCCTTTTTGGGGTAAAAACTCTCCTTGGGGTAGGGTTTGAGTTTAAGTTTCATTAATTTACATTTGCTGTTTTTTGTTTAGGTTGATTTGTTTCAGGACTTGTTGGCTGGTTGGGTAGAAAGGGTAGCAGGGTTGGGTCATTCTCATAGTGGAAAGGCTTTTTGAAGGGGCAGATTTTGTAGGGGCTTGCCTTATCTCCTCTGGGAGCATGCCCTACAGCTGGATCCCCTCAGGCCCATGTAATGCTGCTGTAAAGTGTAAATTGGGATTCAAAAGGAGCTTAATGAGGTTTAATACTTATGGAATTCGGGGCTGAACTTGAGAATCTCAGCCACAGGCCAGAGGATGATAGCGTTGTCTTTCAGGAGGGAAAGTTAAGACTTTGAGGAAAGTGCCCCATAGCAGTTAACTCCCAGCCACAGCTAAGTCAGTGAATCAGTGATGTCTCTGGTGTGGTGGATTTTTCTTTTGTGGAGCAACAGTAAGGGAGAAAGAGGAGAGCCACTTTCCTTTTCTCCTCACTAAACTTTGTGATTCAGTTCTGTGATGGAGGCTTTTCCGTTCTTCTCATTCACTCTCACAGAGGTGGTTCAACAACAACCCCCTTCCCCCCCCTCTAAAATACAAATCACAAGAGCCATTTCCAGGAGAGGGAGGGGAATAAAAGCATAGCTCAGTTCTTCCATACTCTGCCCATAAGAGGCTTCCCTCTGGTTCACCTGGCATAGGAGCTATGGATTGCTGCGTGTAAGGAGGGGAGCTGCAGTGTGCTGATTTCAAAGCTAGCCACGAGATGGGAATTCTGGTCATGGATTAAGCCCTCAAAATTCCTCTCTTTCCCCACCAGCTCCCCACCACCCTAGCTGCTGACAAATGTAACAACTCCCACACTTCTGGTTTTCTCTCACCCCTCCATAATCCATTGTGCTTCAAGTGGGTGAGTCAAAGCAACAGGGCAGAAGAACATTGCAGAAGATTGAGAGGTGGGAAAGACAATTGAGCTCACTTCCCATTAATAACTGGTTAGGATAATGAGACTAGATTATCAGGCGATTCCACAACCCTTAGATAGTGGCAACTACTGACCTGGACCTGGATTTTAAGCAAATGACTTATAATAGAGGTGAAATCTCCATATTTCATTATGGCTCCCCTGAGCCATCATCCGTATTGGCACTACAAGAATCCCTTTGTCCAGACCCTATGCTGTACTGAGTCTATACATACTATGTAAGCCTGTGCTTATTGCCAGAGTTGGGCCCAAGATGCCTCTGAACTTATCCAGTATTTGGATCCAAGGTTTTCGCTTGGTGTATTACAGAAACAGAGGCGAGTTGTCATGATTGGCTCCATGGTTGAACTTTCTCAAGACTCAGGGGCAGCTGGATATATAGTTACTAACTGCTGTAGTTAATCCGCGGGAAGGGTGGGGACAGTTAAGGAAATAGGAACCCAGGAAACAAACACTGCTATAGGTGCCTTGGCCACTTACCCTCCTAGTAAAGTTTGGGTCAGGGGGGAAGGAAACAGGATCGGGCTAAATCTCACTCAGAATATGTTACTGGATTCCCAGGGCAGGCAATACTGCAAGGAGAGAGGGCTCCCCTGCGCATTGCTGTCCTCTCAGGCTCTTTCCCTTCCCCAACCAGTGTGAGGTGTTTTAAGGCATCTATAAAGAAAAACACCCACAAATGCTGATTTAATAAAGGGTCAGGGAGAGTGAGGTGGGAGTGGAAAATTTCTGCATCCTGACCTGTGCAACACAGAGTGTTTCA